>NC_090252.1:65172534-65434056 GCF_037325665.1 Littorina saxatilis
TGCTCGTGTCTCCTTTCATGTTTCCTCTTACTAAGGCGCTGTTATCTTATCTTGGGTCGTTCGACCAAATACCTCTCTAGTCGGCGACCTGTATGTTTGGTTAAAGCTTCAGTATCATTGGGTTACCTTATTATATTGCTTTCTGTCGTTTAAGATAAGAAAATGTGCTCTGTCTTATCTAATTGTTGTAAATAACAATACTTTAAGTTATTGAGACATCCCAGTGCACTAAGGGATTTATAGAGCAAATCGAGAAAATTCATTATTGAACGAAGCGCATAGCGCTGAGTTCAATAATCATTTTCTAGATTTGCTCTATAAATCCCTTAGTGCACTGGGATTGTTTCAATAACGATATTGTCAGTACCGCCATAGAAAAAAAGAAAATTCAAAACGCACAAGGAGTCTGGCCTTTATTTTCAGATTTGAATTTTTTTAAATCCTTGACACGTAGGGTTTCGATTTAGCATTTATGTTCCATTCGGGTGACGTTCTTAATTTTGTTTATTAAAATTGGTTTAATTTAAATATGTGTAATGTTAAACTTGTGGGGTCCTGATTTGGCCTATATGGTCCGCTGGACCCAAAAAGCAATAACTAACTAACTAACTAGTAGTGAAGAAATGGACAAAATCTAAACGCCGTGATCTTTTATTTCTAGAGGCATACTTTTTGTGTTAATGTTATATGAAGTCTTATATCGCGCGCGTATCTCCAGACTCGGACTCAATGCGCAGGGATCTATTTATGCCGTATGAGATGGATTTTTTTTTACACAATACATCACGCATTCACATCGACCAGCAGATCGCAGCCATTTCGGCGCATATCCTACTTTTCACGGCCTATTATTCCAAGTCACACGGGTATTTTGGTGGACATTTTTTATCTATGCCTATACAATTTTGCCAGGAAAGACTCTTTTGTCAATCGTGGGATCTTTAACGTGCACACCCCAATGTAGTGTACACGAAGGGACCTCGGTTTTTCGTCTCATCCGAAAGACTAGCACTTGAACCCACCACCTAGGTTAGGAAAGGGGGGAGAAAATTGCTAACGCCCTGACCCAGGGTCGAACTCGCAACCTCTCGCTTCCGAGCGCAAGTGCGTTACCACTCGGCCACCCAGTCCATAAAGTCTTAACACTGAGAATTGTCCCAAATGACATAAAACTGCATGCTTTTCAATACATATCAGATCTGATGAAATTGAATAAAAAGTCTGTGTGGTTTTTCTTCTGTCTTAATGTGGTGTGAAAACAAACTGGGTAAGAAAATATATTCTTAGTAACGACGACATAGTGTCACGTGATTGTGTGGGCAATGTTATGTTAATCTTACACACATCATTTTTCAATTCTGTATAAAAGTTTGTCAGAGTCACCAAACAGGCTCAGGATCGGTATATCAGGGTGCAACAGCTCCGTGAACGTTTCACAATACCGCTACGCAGATTCCGGGGATGCCTCTCCCAAAAAAGAAACTTGAAAAAAGAAACATCGTGGCGCCATGCACATAGTTTTTGTGCAGACAATATTTTTGCAATTCAATAAAAAGGCGACCACTCAGTAAAGTCTTGGTTCAATGATGTTCTTTTTGTGGTTTAGTGGTTAGCAACAATGCAACTGACAAACTTCAAACTGAATGTTGGTGCTTTCCTCTAACATATTTGAAACAAATCAATGTTTACCTGTGTCAAGTTTCTTTTTTGGGAGAGTATATATAGATATAGATATATAGTATATTTAGATGTTATATTTTAAATGAAAAATGCAGTCATTCGTTACGAATATATGTAATTTAGAAACCGAATTTGATCATTATTTACGCTATTCGTATAATAAAATACAATTGCACAGAGAGAGGCTGTGTGGAAGCATAAACATATGCCTGCACACACACACACACACACCACCAATACCTAAACACATTTATCAAATCATTCGGCCTGAATAAACAATAAACGATTGAACAGACTCAAATATCAATGTGTTTATACAAAATGAATATTCCTCGCTGCCTTTTAATAATGTTTCTACCTGTCTAACATATCCAGGCAAATAATTAATTGTGGACATACAAGCATCTGCATACAACGTGCAGTTTCACAAGTAATGTTCGGCTGTTTTATTTGGGTCACCGCACGCACCCTGAGGGTTATTTTTCTAATGGCGTTTACATAAATTGGAATTGAGATTACTAATATTTCACCGCACTCAGCCTTTTTCCACAATAATCAACTGGTACATAAAAATCGGGACCACGTAAATAACGCTTAAAGGCATATGTACGCGCTCCCGTGTTTACAAAGTGTAGTTTGCCCATAATCGATGTCAAACGCACCATAAGACCATATAATGACGATATGTCACCATGCGCGGACCATATTAACAGCTATTGTGTTTTCAGCGTAGCAATAGGGCCCGATATTTAGACGAGACAAGTATAATGCCGACGAGTCGAAGACGAGTCGCATTATACTTGTTCGAGTCTAAATATCGGACCCTATTGCTACGATGAAAACACAATAGCGTTTATATAGCTATTCTGACATTAAATTCTGTGTTAGAATCATGTTTTTGTCAGCGACAAGTACCAGAATGGTCCATGTCGTTGATTGCAGACGACGGTTCCCTTTCCGCATGAAGCCACGGAAATAACCGAACATTGAAAAACCCACGGACATGTATTACGGAGAAAACTCGAGATAACCGGATGCTTAGCATTACGTCAATATGTTAGGAATCATATGACGTCATGACGTATCATGCTTGCCTACGTAGATTGTATGTTCGAAAGTCTGACTTCTGTTGGGAATTCGCGTGGTGAAGACAGCGGTAAATCTGTAGATGATAAGAGAACAAGGATTGTCTCAGAAGAAACGACGAAATGTTTCAGACCGGTAACTTCATTTCAACATTGCACTATACAATGGACGTTCTATGTGACAGGAGAGTTTGCTGATTTTGTGTAAACATTGGAGAGATCGTCTGCTAGAATCCGAGATAGGTCGCTTCAGATTGCAGCTTCTGGAAATTTGCAAGGTTTGTTGCCTGTTAAAGAACTGGATTTTACACGTAATGTATGTCATGTACAGTAAGCAACAACAAAAACACACACAAAGCAAATGGCATCGTCTGTCGACTAGTCACAGAGTGACAGAAACAAACCTGGCGAGGTATGCGTGTACTTTATACACGTGGAAGAAACCGGAACCATGCGTCTTTGTTATTGCCGATATCGTTTGGATATCGGCAAAAATGGCCAACTTTCGTAGCGTTATGCTTTGATGATCGGAAAAGGGATGTGTGAGACCATCCAATCACAGCCCCCGAATTCCCCCACGTGTCCATCAGAATAGCTATATACATGCATTACAGCTTGTTTTAGAGTCTCAAAAACTTTGGATGTAAACAAAGACGCGGAGTTATTTCCCTTGCGTCAACGCTACCTCTGTTGGCAAATCTATAAATAGGACGATCCAGATCAAAATGAAAATTAACATATCTCAACATTGAAGGGGTCCTAGACCACAATATTTTGCAGGGAACTTAATTTAGCATGTCTCCAGCTGTTGGTAAAGCAATTAGCGTGTATAGTCATCGAGTACATATGGCTTTAAACTCGCTTATTGAGTGTGTGTTTTTTAACCACATCAGGCATATTATTCCATAGAATTGTTGTCGATGGAATGAAAGATGTTCGAAAAATATCTGTCCTATGTTCTAATTGTCTTCTATGATAGGGATGTATGGATGAGACTGGTGTCGAGAGGTTAATTAAATATTTGGGGCATTAACTATGAACGATTCTTTGAAATGAAATTAATTCGACGTTTCTTTAAACTAAAAAATAAATTATAAAAAAAATCCTTATGAATCTTTTCATGGCTAGTTCTCCGCACACCGCCAATTATAATATATACGTCAAGCTTCAGGGTGTAATTTTTCCAGTGTTCGACAAGGTTTCGGTACAGTTGTCCCATACTACATCAATATAATCATTATATAAGATATATAAATTGGCCGAGTGACCTATTTTATTTTTACTTTCTGTTCTCCCGGCTAGACTCTAGCCTTAAGGCGATGCGTGGCACTAAAATTAAACTTGGAGAATACACGGAATAACCTAGTTTTCTGGGTAGTTATTGAAGTGACATAAAAATGAATGAAACAAGAAATTCCTACGAGGTAGGAAAAACACCCCCGTCAAAGGGAAATAACCTTCTCAGTTGGTGGCAGTGACTGAGTGAGAATGGTTTTTTCCCTTTGACCATGAAGATGTCCCTGTATAAGTCCTTGTATAATTTTAATCCACCAATAACTCCCCAACCGTGTGTTTGACTGGTCCCAAATTTTGTAAGGACCGTCTCAGGAATGTATAGAACCTGTTCACCAAGTTTGGTGACGATCGGTCCGTTCATTCTTGAGATCTATATGCGAACACAAACACCCAAACAAACACACAAACACCCAAACAAACACATCGAGCGAAACCCATACACACCCCTATACCGGGGGTGTAAAAATTGTGAATATGAATGGCCACAGATTGCCGTTGCTATGATGTTGGATTTCTAGGAAACGGTTTTACAGCGACATCATACAAAAGAAATGCATGATATTTGACACAAAGATACACAAGACTTTTATTTACAATCTTATAGAGCAATATTTTGACGAAAGACTACAGTTGAATTTATAATAATTTTTGTAATAAGGATTAATGAATTTTTAAGCGCATATTTTTTGCCAGTTTCCATAGCGACGGCAATCTATGTCCTTTAGATTCCGCAATGTTATCATTTCTTTATATAAGTCACTTCAATAACTACCCAGAAAACTAAGTTACTCCATGTATTTTCCAAGTTTCATTTTGGTCATTTTAGTGCCGCTCATTGCATTTCACTGAGTGGTCAAGACAGCAATATACACAGTTTTTGCGACCAGATTTGCCATCAGTGTGCACCACTTTGAAATAAAGAGCCTCGAACAGAATGACAGTTTTAAACAAATGTGGATTGGTATTCCCAGTACAATACATGTGCACATATACACATCTATATTTACAGGTCCAGATCAATGTAAACCTTACAAGTTGAGTACAAGCCCATATAAATCCATTTAATGTTTGTGATAATAGGTGATAATAAATTCATTGACAAGAGATTTCAAGTGTTTAAAGTTGCTCTTCGGTGAGTTTAGTTTGTAGAATCACATTTCAAGCCCCATTCCTGCGCATGTAGACTTTCAACCACCTGTCCCCCAACTTTCAAGCAAATTTTGTCGACGCGAAGCCTGTTGAAAATCGTTGCCCATGTGAACAGCGCAAATGCTCAAACTAGTTTTAAGCAGCGATGTTCACCAGACTTGCAGTGATAACGTGAGTCAAATACAAACGTCGTTTTCGTTGGCCAGAAGAGTAAAGCTAACCAATCGGTAAGCGCGATAACAAAAGTCTGCGCATAATCTGCGCCAAGTCGCTCACGATTCGAGCAAACGCTAAACTGAGTTTTCGAGTCGCGCCTATATCGTTGGGGCCGTTCACATGGCAGTCTTTTCGCCGACTTTGCCTCAGCAACTCAGGGGCGACTAAAAAACAACTAAACTTGGGGAAAAGTTGGTTAAAAGTCTGCCATGTGAACGGCGCTTAAGAAATCCTCTTCCCCACCACAGGTCTGCCTGGTCTTTTGTACGGAATTAAATTCCCCCGAAACAGACGTATGGCTGCCTACATGTCCTCCCGTTATATTCCGATGAAAAAGACTTTTGCACTTCAAATCCCACTATGCGTGGTCACAATATGTTATTAGTACACCGCGGCCTTGGGATTCGCGGACTCTTGGGACCCTCTGAAACTCCGCTGAGGGGGTCCTTGTGGACCCTCTAAACGTTAAAAGAAGGGGACCCGGGACTCGCTAGGTGGGGCATCCGTGGGTAGCCCTCGTCGTCGTCGTTGTTGTTGTTGTTGTTGTTGTTGTTGTTGTTGTTGTTGTTGTTGCGTCCGTGGGGAGCCCTCTTGTTGTCGATGTTGTTGTTGTTGTTGTACATCGCCGTGAGCTCTCATGAGAAGGGATAATCAAATTTGTTTAATCTATTATTATGAGATCAAACAGTAGATTGAAGCTCCTACAAAAATGTCATCATCAAACTTTATTAAAAGTGTGTTTAAAACGTGTAAGGCAGGAATTAGTATCAGTGACACAGTAAACATCGCGTGCTTATCGATGAGGCTAAGTTGTGTTTAACGCCCTCACGTCTTGCGTGATTATCGGTTGAACAAAGACGGGTATTGACAGGATAAAGCGCGACCTTGTGTTACCTGGATACCACGTTCTTCTCAGTGTTGTGTTCGGGGTAAATTGAAAATTAATTCTACACCACCACACACAGCGACAAATTAAATATTTAATCAGTGTCTTTTATTGAACAGATTTTTTTATTAAAGTGACAGTGGACCTGCCTAACTAAGCCCAACATGTCCATAAGGGAGCGCTGTCAAATGAGATATTGAAGTTTTACGCCCTCACGGCAAAGCCATTAGGGGCGTCAGAGACGGGAAAACCCCGGCTTAGTATGACAAAAGAATGGGAAAATAGCAATAATAAAAATAGAAGGAAAAAGTAAAAAGAACAGGGTTGTCGGCGGGTAGAGGAGACCTGAATTTGGCTAGGGACCTAGCTGGGTCGTCTTGGGTCAGTGTTGTCTATAGTCACATTGGGGGCTGTTGGGCCGATGGAGCACAGGGGCTTTATAGTTTTTGTATATGGTAAAACTTGCATGCGTGTATTCGTGTTTTCCAGGGCTTGAAATTTTCACTGTGACTTTATGATCTTTAACGTGCGCGTGCGTCCTGTCAAATGATATTTTCCAAGGTAAATTCCCTCTGGTGAACGCGACCATGTTGACCACCACAGATCAGTTCAGCTTTTTGCACGGAACGAGAGTATCCTTCCACTTAAACGCATACCAAAACTCAAAAGCCTGGCTGCTTCCTCTGTTGAGTGGGAATTTTTGTTGTTATCTTGTTCCAGCTGTTTTTGATGTAAGATATCAGCTTGACGTTCTGTGTATGCACAAGATATTGAAAAGGACTTAAAGCTGGCCTCTACCCCTTGTACAGGTGATACACTTTGAAAAGAAAAATTCGGTTAGTTCAAGAAGTGCCAAGGCCGGTAATAATGAATAAAATAGGGCTAAGAATAGGGCTTAGAATAAGGCTAAGAATAGGACTTAGCGTGCTAATTTCTAAGGTATCAACTGAAACTTCAGTATGGGTTATCCGATTTTCCACGAACCACCAATCATGACATTTCTAAGGTTCAATTGTTGATATGATATGCAAGTGGAAGTGCATTGCCAAGGCACTGCATACCCCAAGCAAAGGACAAATTCTCTCTCTCTCTCTCTCTCTCTCTCTCTCTCTCTCTCTCTCTCTCTCTCTCTCTCTCTCTCTCTCTCTCTCTCTCTCTTTCTCTCTTTACGATTTAAAAAAGGAAAACACACCCTATGCATACTTCACGTCGGAGTACAGCTTTCGAAATGAGCAAAGGAAAGCGCGGGCTGAGCGGAGTTCGTTTAACACGCAGTGATTGGCTGTAGTGTATTGTACGCTGCCAATCCGGTAAACTACCGTTTTTCGCTCACATACTTGTCTTTATGAACGCACCAACCGAGCGTCCATCGACTGTAGGAAACACAGGGCCACACCATCACATAATGCCTCACAAGAAAAGACACACTATTATGGGGGATTTCTTGAGCGAGTTTTAGCGTCAACTAAGGTGACTCGAGTCGAACCGGAGGTCGCAAAAACTCGGTCCGGTACGACTGGAGTGACGTCACCGGTTAACCAACTTTCAACCTTGCTTCCTGCGTAGGGTCTCTCCAGTTCCAAGATGGCTGCCAAGGCGAGGTGAGAAACTTCTGCAAATATTTTTTGACAAAGTTACGGATTGTGAGAAGACATTTGTTGTAAATCACTTAGCCTTTCAAAAATTAAGGATACTGGGTTGGATACTGTCTTGGTTTTAATGCATTTTATTTTAGCAGTGATGTTTATTTTGGGAAGAAATGAGGTCAACAGGAGTTTGGGTGCGATTTCGGCTCAAATGTACTTTAGCGCCCTGAACTTTTACCCGGCTGTTTTGCGCTCGATTTTCACGCTCACTTCTTCATTGACGTTCGAATCGATAGTTCGATGTTTTGGCATTACATTCACATCAACAATAAAACAGTACTGCTTGTTCATCATCGTCGTCCATCAACTCTCCACAACAGTAAATCCGTAACGCGCTTGTCGCCATCTTGTTGCAAGGGACGCGACTGGACACAACCCAACAGCGTTTCCGCGAAGAAAAAACCCAGACATGCGCAGTGACCCTACCGTAGCTCAACCCTGTTCCTCGCGAAAACTCGCTCCTTGTCAGCTGCCTAAGCTGACGTTGAGAAAAAAAAGATAAGAAGAACAAGAAGAAGAAGAAGAAGAAGAAGAAGAAGGGTATTTATATAGCGCAAATCCCAATACAGTTCTAAGCGCCTTACAATTAATGTTCATTATAATAATCTTCATTACAGCAACAATACACACTTAAAGAATCTTCAAATAAAAAAAATTCACAATCACGTACACAATGCATAATAATGGCTATAAAAGCGGTGAATATCGGAGTTCGGCTGTTAACGATTTTGAAGAAACATTGAACAAATGAACGTTCCAAAACATTGACTACAAGGTTAGCCTTGGTTCTAGGATAAGGGACTTATGTTTAGTTATGTTATTATCTAAAACTTGGAAACGCCCACGCGCTGGCTGTAGGTTCTGACAATGTCCGAACCACTGAGGTCAGTTAACACGCATCTGACGTCCAGCGAAATAAGGACGCACCAAATGTCACAAAGAGGTATGAAACTTAGAGCAAAGTACAAAAGCAGATTTCCACAAGGAGGAACAGACATTCAGTGTGGCTTTAAAAGCACTTTCATTTTGCTTTGCAGAGAAACTCTGCCGATTTTGATATTAAGTTCGCTAAGGCATGAATCTGCTAACCTATGTGAGCGCTTAATGCTGAACATTTATAATGTAAACACGTGTCTCTAACATCAAAACACACACACACACACACACACACACACACACACACACACACACACACACACACACACACACACACACACACACACACTAAAATACACCTTAACGTGCTACTTTTTGAACTGTGATGCTATTGTTTTTTGCCCTCCCCATTTTTGTGTGTGGATACTTTATTTTTTATATTGTGTTCATTTTTGATGTTCTATATATATGTTTACCGACACCTGTTTATTTTTGATGTTTGGTAAAAGTTGCTTGCGTGTAATTGTGTTTTACAGGGCCTGAAACTTTCACGTGTGTGTGGATACTGTATTTCTCAACATATATAGCGGTACATATAGCGGTACATATGTTTACACACACTAGTTTATTACATTCTATGCCCGTTCCGATCAAAAGAGCATTCCAAGATATCCTTCAACCCCTTTATTCAACAACAAACTACATGTCGCAAATTAAGTGTCTTTGCATTGGATTTATAACACACTTCAAAAACAGCAGGAGTTCGTTTGAAGCTTCAGAGATCTGCAAATGATGAAATGAATTCCGATGAGTCTAGTTGACCCTTCAAACAACAATTAAGGTACTAAGACAGAGATGCATGAGGCTAAAGATCAGGGCTTTCGCGACCCAAGCAAACAGATCAGATGTAATGTGTGCAAAGTATCTTCTATCCTCTCGACAGTTTAACCGCCGTTTACACGCCCCCCCCCCCCTCTCTCTCTCTACTCTCTTGTCGATATTGTGCGAGCGATGTGCTAGCGAGGAAAGCCAACACAAGTTCGAGCACCGGAATTAGAGAGGTCACGAAATAAATCGTCCTCTTATACGCATATCGAGGTACAAACTGACGGACAGACAGAGTACGAGAGACAGACACGCATATCGAGGTACACACAGACAGACAGAGTACGAGAGACAGACACGTATATCGAGGTACACACAGATAACGACAGACAGACACGCATATCGAGGTACAGACTGACGGACAGACAGATTACGAGAGACAGACACGCATATTGAGGTACAGACAGACAGACGGACAGATTACGAGAGACAGTCACGCATATCGAGGTACAGGCAGACGGACAGATTACGATAGACAGTCACGCATATCGAGGTACAGACTGGCGGACAGATAACGACAGACAGACACGCATATCGAGGTACAGACAGATAACGACAGACAGACACGCATATCGAGGTACAGACAGACAGACGGACAGATTATGAGGGACAGACTCGCAAATCGAGGTACAGACCAGGGGCGGATCCAGGGGGGGTTCTGCCCCCCCCCCCCCCTAGCCAAAAAAAAAGAACAAAAAAAGGGAGAGAAAATATTGAAAATAAAGAAAAAGTGATGGCTCAGATTGCACCAGATTGCTTCATTTTTACATTTAGTCAAGTTTTGACTAAATTTTTTAACATAGAGGGGTAATCGAGACGAGGGTCGTGGTGTGTGTGTGTGTATGTCGTATGTGTAGAGCGATTCAGAGAAAACTACTGAACCGATCTTCATGAAACTTCGCATGAGAATTTCTGAGAATGATATTTATTTATTTATTTATTTATTTATTTATTTATTTACGAGGATTTATATCGCGCACGTATCTCACCACACAAGGCGACTCAAGGCGCATGTCTACCTATTAATGCCGTGTGAGATGGAATTTTTTACACAATAATTAAAATATATCACGCATTCACATCGGCCAGTAGATCCTAACAGCCTATAGGCGCTCCATCCACCTTTCACGGCCTATTATTCCAGGTCACACGGGTATTTTGGTGGACATTTTTATCTACGCCTATACAATTTTGCCAGGAAAGACCCTTTTGTCAATCGTGGGATCTTTAACGTGCATACCCCAATGTAGTGTACACGAAGGGACCATGGACGTTTTTTTCTTTTTTCTGATAAATTTCTTTGGCACGCTTTTCTGTATCTCTGTTCTTTTTAACTTTCTGAGCTTGTTTTTAATTCAAATATATCATATCTATATGTTTTTGGAATCAGGAACCGACAAGGAATAAGATGAAATAGTTTTTCATCGATTCCGGAAATTTAATTTATATCATAATGTTCATATATTTAATGTTCAGAGCTGGTTTTTAATCCAAATATGACATATTTATATGTTTTTGGAATCAGAAAATGATAGAGATTAAGATGAAATTATTTTTGGATCGTTTTATAAAAAAAATAATTTTAATTACAATTTTCAGATTTTTAATGACCAAAATCATTAATTAATTTTTAAGCCTCCAAGCTGATATGCAATACCAAAGTCCGACCTTTGTCGAAGATTGTTTGACCAAACTTTTAATCCATTTGATCAAAAAATGAGGGCATGACTGTGCGGCCTCAACTTTCACAAAAAGCCGGGTATGACGTCATCAAAGACATTTATCAGAAAATGAAAAATACGTCCGGGGATATCATTCGCAGAAACTCTCATGCGAAGTTTCATGAAGATCGGTTCAGTAGTTTTCTCTGAATCGCTCTAAACATACACACACAAACACACACATACACCACGACCCTCGTCTCGATTCCCCCTCAATGTTAAAACATTTAGTCAAAGCTTGACTAAATGTAAAAAGAACAGAGATACAGAAAAGCGTGCTATCCTGCTCAGCACAACCACTCCCGCGCTATTCTGGCTATTCAATTTCACCGTCTTTGCCACGAGCGGTGGACTGACGAGCGTACGGTCTTGGTGAGAAAAAAAATGCAGTGCGTTCGGTTTCATTCTGTGAGTACGACAGCTTGACTAAATGTCAGGATTTAACCTGGGAGAAAAAGGCAATGGGACATTGTCCCCCTCAACCAAAATCCGATGGGACATAGTCGAAGGCAAGAAGCGCCAAAGAGGCCTGTACGCGTTTTGACCAAAGATACAAAATGGTGCAATATGGTGCCATCTGAGAATTAGCCACTAATCACTGTATGTGTGTGTGTATGTGTGTGTGTGTGTGTGTGTAATCCGATGTAGAGTGTACATTTGGTGGCGCAGTGGTACGTAATCTCAATGCGCCCTTTGACGCACTGACGGAAATTGTGATGGGACATTTTCAGATTTAATGCGCCAATGACGCAGGGCGCACTAGTAAATGAAACCCTGAAATGTTGAAATTTTGCCTTCGCGACTTGTTCTTGATTTTCATTTTCTGGTGGAAGGGGGGGGGGAGGAGTGGCACGCTAGGAGCCCCCTAGGAGCCGGCCTTTGGCTTCCAAGTGACGGTTTTGGAAAGTAGTAGGGTGATTTGTTGGCTCAGGTTGCACCAGATCGGTCAATTGTCCTTGTTTAGATCCAAATTTGTCTTCTTACATTTACTTTTGGGAAGGTGCATTAGGGGACGTTTCTTGGCTCAGATTGCACCAGATCCATGTTCCTTGTTTTTATCAACATTTTCGCGCGCTCAACTAAACACTTCGCGTCGTCGAATTGTTCCTTAAAGAAATTTGGAAACCCCACCTTAAAAATCATGTGATCCGCCCCTGCAGACAGACGGAAAGATTACGAGAGATAGACACGCATATCGAGGTACAGACGGACAGACAGAGTGCGAGAGACACACACGGAATCAGACGGAAAGAAGATGAACATACTGACAGTCATAGTTTAGGTGGAATTAGAAGCTTTACAAATTCTTAGAAATAAATTATGAAGAACAAAAAAGACATGAAGACGAAAAATGAATGTGGCATAATCTTCATATTGCATAGCAAATAACTTATGGAGTGGATACTTACCTTCTTTATCTAACAGGTCCAATCTTGCTGCTCCGTTAAAAAAAAGAAAGAAAAGGTGTCCCGAATCCAATTAATTACAGCGACAACTCTTCAGTGCTTCCAACGTGTCTGTTTGCAGCAAATAGAAAAAAATCAAATTTCGTTCGATGGGATCGAGTCCAGGTACAACGTCTTTATAATCCACAATAGGTTTTGAATAACACGATCGAAGTGAAATATTCCCAGGTAACAACACGGTACAATATCAAAATTATATCACCCTCGAGGTCAGTTGCATCGTCTTTATAGTGCACACTAGTTTTCGATTAACACAGTCAAAAACAGAATTTTTCTTTCGATCAAGACTGAAAGATCGAAGTGAAAATTCCCCCGAGTCCAATATCAGTGATAATATCACAATGACATGTAAATCAGCCTGTGAATATCGACACTGATTGGCAGCCGTGTGTGTGGGACAGTGGACAGCTATAACCCTGTGCGCGGCCTAGCCAGCCTGTCGCGAGTGATGCAGCCCGCTTATCTCACTGTCGCGATAAACGCAAGACCCGACAACCAAGGAGTTTTGTTTGGCAATGTTTGGTTCTACCCTTCCTTCCTACCACCCACCTCCACCCCTACCCCCCACCTCCACCCCTACCACCCGCGGGTTAGGGGGAAGAATTTACCTGATGCTCCCAGCATGTCGTAAGAGGCGACTAACGGATTCTGTTTCTCCTTTTACCCTTGTTAAGTGTTTCTTGTATAGAATATAGTCAATGTTTGTAAAGATTTTAGTCAAGCAGTATGTAAGAAATGTTAAGTCCTTTGTACTGGAAACTTGCATTCTTCCAGTAAGGTAATATATTGTACTACGTTGCAAGCCCCTGGAGCAATTTTTTGATTAGTGCTTTTGTGAACAAGAAACAATTAACAAGTGGCTCTATCCCATCTCCCCCCCTTTCCCCGTCGCGATATAACCTTCGTGGTTGAAAACGACGTTAAACACCAAATAAAGAAAGACCCACCTCCCCCTCCTTTCTCCCACCCGAGCAGCGTGCTGTCGCTATGTTTACTCCATCCGGAATAGTGCAAGACTAGGCATTCTAATCAATAAATGAGATTGACTTGTTTCTCTCTTAGTGGATCGTCGATGTTTTCTACTGCTGACTTTCTTCTCTCTTAGTGGATCGTCGATGTTTTTTACTGCTGACTTTTTTCTCTCTTAGTGGATTGTCGATGTTTTCTACTGCTGACTTTTTTCTCTCTTAGTGGATCGTCGATGTTTTTTACTGCTGACTTGTTTTCTCTCTTAGTGGATCGTCGATGTTTTCTACTGCTGACTTGTTTCTCTCTTAGTGGATCGTCGATGTTTTCTACTGCTGACTTTCTTCTCTCTTAGTGGATCGTCGATGTTTTCTACTGCTGACTTTTGTCTCTCTTAGTGGATCGTCGATGTTTTCTACTGCTGACTTGTTTTCTCTCTTAGTGGATCGTCGATGTTTTCTACTGCTGACTTTTTTCTCTCTTAGTGGATCGTCGATGTTTTCTACTGCTGACTTGTTTTCTCTCTTAGTGGATCGTCGATGTTTTCTACTGCTGACTTGTTTTCTCTCTTAGTGGATCGGGATGTTTTCTACTGCTGACTTTTTTCTCTCTTAGTGGATCGGGATGTTTTCTACCGCTGACTTGTTTTCTCTCTTAGTGGATCGTCGATGTTTTCTACTGCTGACTTGTTTTCTCTCTTAGTGGATCGTCGATGTTTTCTACAGCTGACTGTTGTCTCTCTTAGTGGATCGTCGATGTTTTCTACTGCTGACTTTCTTCTCTCTTAGTGGATCGTCGATGTTTTCTACTGCTGACTTTTTTCTCTCTTAGGGGATCGTCGATGTTTTTTACTGCTGACTTTTTCCCCCTTAGTGGATCGTCGATGTTTTCTACTGCTGACTTGTTTTCTCTCTTAGTGGATCGTCGATGTTTTCTACTGCTGACTTTCTTCTCTCTTAGTGGATCGTCGATGTTTTCTACTGCTGACTGTTGTCTCTCTTAGTGGATCGTCGATGTTTTCTACTGCTGACTTGTTTTCTCTCTTAGTGGATCGTCGATGTTTTCTACTGCTGACTTGTTTTCTCTCTTAGTGGATCGTCGATGTTTTCTACTGCTGACTTGTTTTCTCTCTTTGTGGATCGTCGATGTTTTCTACTGCTGACTTGTTTTCTCTCTTAGTGGATCGTCAATGTTTTCTACTGCTGACTTGTTTTCTCTCTGAGTGGATCGTCGATGTTTTCTACTGCTGACTTGTTTTCTCTCTTAGTGGATCGTCGATGTTTTCTACTGCTGACTGTTGTCTCTCTTAGTGGATCGTCGATGTTTTCTACTGCTGACTTGTTTTCTCTCTTAGTGGATCGTCGATGTTTTCTACTGCTGACTGTTGTCTCTCTTAGTGGATCGTCGATGTTTTCTACTGCTGACTTGTTTTCTCTCTTAGTGGATCGTCGATGTTTTCTACTGCTGACTTTCTTCTCTCTTAGTGGATCGTCGATGTTTTCTACTGCTGACTTGTTTCTCTCTTAGTGGATCGTCGATGTTTTCTACTGCTGACTTTCTTCTCTCTTAGTGGATCGTCGATGTTTTCTACTGCTGACTTGTTTTCTCTCTTAGTGGATCGTCGATGTTTTCTACTGCTGACTTGTTTTCTCTCTTAGTGGATCGTCGATGTTTTTTACTGCTGACTTTTTTCTCTCTTAGTGGATTGTCGATGTTTTCTACTGCTGACTTTTTTCTCTCTTAGTGGATCGTCGATGTTTTCTCCTGCTGACTTTTTTCTCTCTTCGTGGATCGTCGATGTTTTCTACTGCTGACTTTTTTCTCTCCTAGTGGATCGTCGATGTTTTCTACTGCTGATTTTTTTCTCTCTCAGTGGATCGTCGATGACTTTTTTTTTCTCTTAATGGATTGTCGATGTTTTCTACTGCTGACTTTTTTCTCTCTTAGTGGATCGTCGATGTTTTTTTACTGCTGACTTTTTCTCTCTTAGTAGATCGTCGGTGTTTTTTTCTGCTGACTTTTTTCTCTCTTAGTGGATCGTCGGTGTTTTCTTCTGCTGACTTTTTTCTCTCTTAGTGGATCGTCGATGTTTTCTTCTGCTGACTTGTTTTCTCTCTTAGTGGATCGTCGATGTTTTTTACTGCTGACTTTTTCTCTCTTAGTGGATCGTCGATGTTTTCTTCTGCTGACTTGTTTTCTCTCTTAGTGGATCGTCGATGTTTTCTACTGCTGACTTTTTTCTCTCTTAGTGGATCGTCGATGTTTTCTGCTGCTGACTTTCTTCTCTCTTTGTGGATCGTCGATGTTTTCTACTGCTGACTTGTTTTCTCTCTTAGTGGATCGTCGATGTTTTCTACAGCTGACTGTTGTCTCTCTTAGTGGATCGTCGATGTTTTCTACTGCTGATTTTTGTCTCTCTTAGTGGATCGTCGATGTTTTCTACTGCTGACTTGTTTTCTCTCTTAGTGGATCGTCGATGTTTTCTACTGCTGACTTTTTTCTCTCTTAGTGGATCGTCGATGTTTTTTACTGCTGACTTTTTCTCTCTTAGTGGATCGTCGATGTTTTCTACTGCTGACTTGTTTTCTCTCTTAGTGGATCGTCGATGTTTTTTACTGCTGACTTTTTCTCTCTTAGTGGATCGTCGATGTTTTCTACTGCTGACTGTTGTCTCTCTTAGTGGATCGTCGATGTTTTCTACTGCTGACTTGTTTTCTCTCTTAGTGGATCGTCGATGTTTTCTACTGCTGACTTGTTTTCTCTCTTAGTGGATCGTCGATGTTTTCTACTGCTGACTTGTTTTCTCTCTTTGTGGATCGTCGATGTTTTCTACTGCTGACTTGTTTTCTCTCTTAGTGGATCGTCAATGTTTTCTACTGCTGACTTGTTTTCTCTCTGAGTGGATCGTCGATGTTTTCTACTGCTGACTTTCTTCTCTCTTAGTGGATCGTCGATGTTTTCTACAGCTGACTTTCTTCTCTCTTAGTGGTTCGTCGATGTTTTCTAGTGCTGACTTTTGTCTCTCTTAGTGGATCGTCGATGTTTTCTACTGCTGACTTGTTTTCTCTCTTAGTGGATCGTCGATGTTTTCTACTGCTGACTTTTTCTCTCTTAGTGGATCGTCGATGTTTTCTACTGCTGACTTTCTTCTCTCTTAGTGGATCGTCGATGTTTTCTACTGCTGACTTTTGTCTCTCTTAGTGGATCGTCGATGTTTTCTACTGCTGACTTGTTTTCTCTCTTAGTGGATCGTCGATGTTTTCTACTGCTGACTTTTTCTCTCTTAGTGGATCGTCGATGTTTTCTACTGCTGACTTGTTTTCTCTCTTAGTGGATCGTCGATGTTTTCTACTGCTGACTTGTTTTCTCTCTTAGTGGATCGTCGATGTTTTCTCCTGCTGACTTTTTTCTCTCTTAATGGATCGTCGATGTTTTCTACTGCTGACTTGTTTTCTCTCTTAGTGGATCGTCGATGTTTTCTACTGCTGACTTGTTTTCTCTCTTAGTGGATCGTCGATGTTTTCTACAGCTGACTGTTGTCTCTCTTAGTGGATCGTCGATGTTTTCTACTGCTGATTTTTGTCTCTCTTAGTGGATCGTCGATGTTTTCTACTGCTGACTTGTTTTCTCTCTTAGTGGATCGTCGATGTTTTCTCCTGCTGACTTTTTTCTCTCTTAGTGGATCGTCGATGTTTTTTACTGCTGACTTTTTCTCTCTTAGTGGATCGTCGATGTTTTCTACTGCTGACTTGTTTTCTCTCTTAGTGGATCGTCGATGTTTTCTACTGCTGACTTTCTTCTCTCTTAGTGGATCGTCGATGTTTTCTACTGCTGACTGTTGTCTCTCTTAGTGGATCGTCGATGTTTTCTACTGCTGACTTGTTTTCTCTCTTAGTGGATCGTCGATGTTTTCTACTGCTGACTTGTTTTCTCTCTTAGTGGATCGTCGATGTTTTCTACTGCTGACTTGTTTTCTCTCTTTGTGGATCGTCGATGTTTTCTACTGCTGACTTGTTTTCTCTCTTAGTGGATCGTCAATGTTTTCTACTGCTGACTTGTTTTCTCTCTGAGTGGATCGTCGATGTTTTCTACTGCTGACTTGTTTTCTCTCTTAGTGGATCGTCGATGTTTTCTACTGCTGACTGTTGTCTCTCTTAGTGGATCGTCGATGTTTTCTACTGCTGACTTGTTTTCTCTCTTAGTGGATCGTCGATGTTTTCTACTGCTGACTGTTGTCTCTCTTAGTGGATCGTCGATGTTTTCTACTGCTGATTGTTTTCTCTCTTAGTGGATCGGGATGTTTTCTACTGCTGACTTTCTTCTCTCTTAGTGGATCGTCGATGTTTTCTACTGCTGACTTGTTTCTCTCTTAGTGGATCGTCGATGTTTTCTACTGCTGACTTGTTTTCTCTCTTAGTGGATCGTCGATGTTTTCTACTGCTGACTTGTTTTCTCTCTTAGTGGATCGTCGATGTTTTCTACTGCTGACTTGTTTTCTCTCTTAGTGGATCGTCGATGTTTTCTACTGCTGATTGTTTTCTCTCTTAGTGGATCGGGATGTTTTCTACTGCTGACTTTTTTTTCTCTTAGTGGATCGTCGATGTTTTCTACTGCTGACTTTATTTCCTCTCTTTGTGGATCGTCGATGTTTTTTACTGCTGACTTTTTTCTCTCTTAGTGGATCGTCGGTGTTTTCTTCTGCTGATTTTTTTCTCTCTCAGTGGATCGTCGATGACTTTTTCTTTTCTCTTAATGGATTGTCGATGTTTTCTACTGCTGACTTTTTTCTCTCTTAGTGGATCGTCGATGTTTTTTACTGCTGACTTTTTCTCTCTTAGTAGATCGTCGGTGTTTTTTTCTGCTGACTTTTTTCTCTCTTAGTGGATCGTCGGTGTTTTCTTCTGCTGACTTTTTCTCTCTTAGTGGATCGTCGATGTTTTCTTCTGCTGACTTGTTTTCTCTCTTAGTGGATCGTCGATGTTTTTTACTGCTGACTTTTTCTCTCTTAGTGGATCGTCGATGTTTTCTTCTGCTGACTTGTTTTCTCTCTTAGTGGATCGTCGATGTTTTCTTCTGCTGACTTGTTTTCTCTCTTAGTGGATCGTCGGTGTTTTCTTCTGCTGACTTTTTTCTCTCTTAGTGGATCGTCGATGACTTTTATTTTCTCTTATATAGTGGATCGTCGATGTTTTCTACTGCTGACTTTATTTCCTCTCTTTATGGATCGTCGATGTTTTTTACTGCTGACTATTGTCTCTCTTAGTGGATCGTCGATATTTTCTACTGCTGACTTTTTTCTCTCTTAGTGGATTGTCGATGTTTTCTGCTGCTGACTTTATTTCCTCTCTTAATGGATCGTCGATGTTTTTTACTGCTGACTATTGTCTCTCTTAGTGGATCGTCGATATTTTCTACTGCTGACTTTTTTCTCTCTTAGTGGATTGTCGATGTTTTCTGCTGCTGACTTTAATCTCTGCGTTGATTTCAGGTTTTGATAGCAGACGCCGTTTCTTATGCGCATTAGTTTTGCGCAGGCGCCACACTGACTTTGGAAAATAACCTCGATTTGACAACACAGCCGATAAACAGCTTTTTATTAGTTCATTCGTATACAACAAAAAGAAGTTTGAGTTTTTTTAATTTTGAACAAGACTACTTATGAAGAAGACCAAAACACAACATCAACGGAAAACTAGAAACAACTGAAGAACTAGGATGCAACAAGGGGAGGAGAAGAGAACAGCTAATCCGTACAACGCGAGCAGACGACAGCGAAGTTTTCAGTTTGGGTGAATGGTATCGCTTGTCTCGTCATGAAGCGAATTTTTCAACCTCAGTTATAAACGACTACATGAATGTTAGTGCCATGGGTTGTACATCAATACTTCAGAGGGGAAGTGGGGTATTTAGTGTGGAGTTACAAGATAAGAAAGTCGGCCATTTTTGCCAATATGCTTTTGGACATTGGCAAAAATGGCCGACTTCCGTAGCATTATGCTTTGATGATCGGAAGAAACCATCCAATCACAGCCCCCAAATTCCCCCACGTGTCCATCAGAATAGCTATATAACGTGCTATTGCAGATAAGCTCACATCGAGTCGCATTCAAATTACTAACTGACAACTACATTGTGAAAAGGGGAAACTGGATCACACGGGTTCACGATGGCTCAGGGGTAAGATAAACCACGCGCAAATAAATTCTTTGATAATTGCTCGCTCATTACGGAGGGCACCTAGGATGTTCCCGTTTGGTGAGCGTTCAAATGGAAGGGTGTTTGTACTGTGTGTAAAAGCCTGACAGTATCTGTGATGGTTTACGGGAGGCTTACCATGCCTTTAATTGATATACCACAGGAAGGCGTTTAACCAAAAAGACCACCTAATCTACATATGTTTTACTCGATAGGACAAAAATTTCGCTGTAAATGGCAATTCACTGATTAATGTTTATCAATTAAGCTCTATGGAAAACAATCTACAGCTTTCTAACATCAAAATGTGCGTGTATCAAAAGTCTTATATTAATATATCTTCTCTATGATTCTAATGTGTAAATGATAATAATATAACACACAATACAATCATGAAAAACCTAAAGATACTAAAAGAAAATTCCAAAATAAGTTATTGACGGGAAGTTCCGTATTCAATACTGAAAACTACAATTAGAACTAATGCTCGTGATTGTAAAACAAAAGTGTTTTTTTTTACAACAATCCTGTAAACAGGGCACAATCTTGAGTGTCGTAACATTGTTGATTTTTGGTACTCATACACGTGAGTGACGGGATGGTCTCATCCCATGTGAGAGCCTGTTAACCCGTGATTTGTAAAAATGTAAAAATATTGCATTCCACAAAGTAATGCATGCCTTTTATTATCATTAATATTTGTTGTTTAGAGCCTCTACGCTGAGTGGTGGGGGTGGTTTTAGATCCACATCCCATTTTGGTGAAATTCCATTTTGCCGACGTCCCATTTTTTGCCCCAACTGATTTCCGCGACATTTCACAAGCCAAGCGTCATTTTACTAACGTGTCATAACAATAGCGCGACATCCCATTTTGACACCATCCCATTTGGCCGCCATGCCGTTTCGCCGCCCCACTAGATCCACATCCCATTTTGGTGCAATCCCATTTTTCCGCCGTCCGATTTTTTGCCCCATCCCATTGTTGCGACATTTCACAAGCCAAACGTCATTTTACTGTCATAACAATAGCGCGACATCCCATTTTGACACCATCCCATTTGGCCGCCATCCCATTTTTATATTTAGTCAAGTTTTGACTAAATATTTTAACATCGAGGGGGAATCGAAACGAGGGTCGTGGTGTATGTGCGTGTGTGTGTGTGTCTGTGTGTCTGTGTGTGTGTGTGTGTGTGTGTAGAGCGATTCAGACTAAACTACTGGACCGATCTTTATGAAATTTGACATGAGAGTTCCTGGGTATGAAATCCCCGGACGTTTTTTTCATTTTTTTGATAAATGTCTTTGATGACGTCATATCCGGCTTTTTGTGAAAGTTGAGGCGGCACTGTCACGCCCTCATTTTTCAACCAAATTGGTTGAAATTTTGGTCAAGTAATCTTCGACAAAGCCCGGACTTCGGTATTGCATTTCAGCTTGGTGGCTTAAAAATTAATTGATGACTTTGGTCATTAAAAATCTGAAAATTGTACAACAACAAAAAAATTTATAAAACGATCCAAATTTACGTTTATCTTATTCTCCATCATTTTCTGATTCCAAAAACATATAAATATGTTATATTCGGATTAAAAACAAGCTCTGAAAATTAAATATATAAAAATTATTATCAAAATTAAATTGTCGAAATCAATTTAAAAACACTTTCATCTTATTCCTTGTCGGTTCCTGATTCCAAAAACATATAGATATGATATGTTTGGATTAAAAACACGCTCAGAAAGTTAAAACAAAGAGAGGTACAGAAAAGCGTGCTATCCTTCTTAGCGCAACTACTACCCCGCTCTTCTTGTCAATTTCACTGCCGTTGCCATGAGCGGTGGACTGACGATGCTACGAGTATACGGTCTTGCTGAAAAATGGCATTGCGTTCAGTTTCATTCTGTGAGTTCGACAGCTACTTGACTAAATATTGTATTTTCGCCTTACGCGACTTGTTGTTTTATTCTTCTTGCCAAGCCTCACTATACCACTATACTGCGTCATTCAACTAAGGAGACATTCCGTTTACGCAAAATCCCATTTTGCCACAATCCAAAATGTCGCGAAATAGGGATGGCGGCGAAATGGGATGACAGCAACACGGCCCCATGGTGACAAAATGGAATGTAGCGCTAATGGTATGACACGATGGTAAAATGACACTAGGCCTGTGAAATGTAGCGAAAATGGGATAGGGGCGAAATGGGATAACGGCGAAACGGGACGAATAGATCCCTTGACTTTGGGGTAGCACGACATCGTTACTGCTAGCTTTCTACTGGGAGGAAGCGACCCGAATTTTCAAGCGATGGGACAAAAAAGTAATGAAATTTGTTTTTTCAATGGATCCCTTCACTTTGGAGATGACAAGTTAAATATCGGGCGCATTTACGTGATTTGTAAAACATTTTACAAATGACGGGTTAACAGAGCCTGAGGAGACCTGAGAGTGAGCAGAACGGAAGCGCTAATGGCTATGACTTAAACACTTTCGGACATGACAGCAAAGTTGCGCTACACGTGACACAGTCCGGTACAGCCGGGCGACTTTTGAGGGACGCACCTCCGGCTCCGGGACAACCTGTGGCTGCCAGCGCGGCTGTAGGATACTTCTGCGACTACGTTGGGGGTAGCCTCCCTTATCGGATATAGAACGCTTTGCGTGTCGTAACAGGTAACCCACGCATGAGCCATATCCATATGCAAAATAATGAAATAAACATTCGGAAACGCCAGAAGTTGTAAAATACTGACATTTTTTATTAATTCAATTCAAAACACTGAATAGCTAAACCCTGCATTGACGGGATAGGGTATACAACAAAATGTGACTTTCCTATTTTTCACACAACAGTCAGCTTGTCTTCTTAGCTCAGTCGTTAGTGAAGTGCGCTAGAGACCATGAGGTCGCCGTTTCGCGCCTTGCCATAGTCAGTACATTTTTATGTTTTCTTCAAAAATGGGTTTATAGGTGTTATTTCGGAATTCACCAGTAACATCACTATGTTGGATGTTCTATTTTGCTTCCCTCTTTCTCTTCTTACGTTTTTGATCATCTGACTACCTTGTTTTTCTATTTGGAAGATAATATGCTCTCTTTTCTGAAAAATGGGTAGGGGGTGGGGGTAGTAAAAGCATCACAGTTCAAGATTTTGCGCGACAAGAGGTGTATTTCTTTTAAAATTGGTGAAGAGGGATAACTCAACTTGGTATCTAACACTATTTCTGAACACTGTAATCACTTTAACACTTTGAATCTATGTTTGTCTGTACGTGTTCCATGCTTCAAATTGAGCTTCAAAAATGGATACAAAAGGTGTTGTTTTCGAATTCACCAGTAAAATCACTATGTTTGATGTTCTATTTTGCTTCCCTATTTCTCTTCTTCAGTTTGTGATCATCTGATTGTTATTTTGTTTACATTTTCACAATACAATATTACAATTTCTTCAGTAGTGTTTGCCTGAAAAAATGTGATACCTATGCTCAAACTTCAGTCATTATCTTAAAATTTTGCGCGACAAGCACTTTTCATTTTGTTTTTTTCCTGATAAAGCAAACATTGAATTAACAGAAAAAGTAACTTTTAAAACTACCTAATCACTTTGAAATTGAGCCTCAATAGTATACTCCAGCCTTAAGATAAAGAGGGGAAATTTTCTCTGCCCGCGCAGCAGCAAGCAGGATGTCTCTGAACTGGATGAAGAAGATCAAGCCAGAAAGTGATAGTGGCGATCAGAGGCGGGGCCCAGCACGGAGAAATGTTGTAGCAAGGTTTCAAGGTTTTATTTGGCTTTAGGCCCATATGTCGTTAAAGCTAAATAAAATACACAGTTAAATCACACATTCAAACACACGTACAATAAGAGTGCACGCAGTGATCTTAAGTTATTAACAAAAGAAAACAAAAGACACAAACAAACAAAAAACAACATCATCACTTACTACAAAAACCCGTATCAACAGGAGTAGCCTCCTTTAGGATTATTCTTGCCACGTCCACACACACACACACACACACACACACACACACACACACACACACACACACACACACACACACACAACTGACAACTATCAATATTGAGACAAAAAACGAACGAGCAAACAAACAAACAAAAAGCGTAAGAACAACAACGAATCACGTAAATCATGACACACATACAGGTCACGTGGAGACGACCGGTCAAGTGGGTCAAGGCGGACAGTGGACAAATAATAGCTGCCGAGACGCTGTCACCGTTACAAAGGAGCCGTGGATAATTGATATTGATTTAAGTACATTGTGTAGATCTTGATACGCGCTCATGTGTTATGTATTCATGAACTTTTATATCATGCTAGTGTGTTTTTATACGCACTTAATCTGAGGATATTTTATTATTGGTTTTAAGTTTAACTTAGATAGAGAGAGAGGGCGAGAGAGAGAGTGTGTATGTGAGCTGACGAAGGGGAAAACATTATTTTGAAAGTGCCGTTTGTTTCAAATTTTGCATTAGTCTTATTTAGCTAAGGCATATGATATATGTACAGAGTCAGACGGACGAGGCAAAATTGATCACCTGCAACATCAGCTCCTGGCTTGAAAGGGGAAAAGTTCAACTTCCTGCGAAAATGTGTACTGAAATCCATTATTTGTCCTGTCCTTGTGTCTTTCTCTCGTGAGGCTATCACTTTGTGGTTTGAATTGGCTCGGATAATGCATTGTCGTTGATTTCAGGATCTCCGTGCTGGTACTGCTGTGTTTCAGTGTGAGTGTTCTCGGTCAGTGATTCGTTACCATGTTGCCTTGGTGACGTGTCTTGGAAAGTTGACGATGGTGAAAAAGTCGGGGTGGTTTCTCTGTGGTCGTCGTTTCTGTCATCTGCACATGAATCATCGGAGACAGTATGTCCTGTGGCGAGTTGAGCTGTGTGTGAGTGTCTCTCTCCACCAGAAGGCCGCGCAGGCTGAGCCGGTCCTCATGCAGTTCTTCTCATGCTTCGGGTCAGCTTGTCGTGAGCTCGCAGCACGTATAGAAGCGCCACATTGAAACCCAGAGACGCCACCAGGGGAAGGTAGAAACACAGTACTCTGCCCAGGTACCGTGCCCATAGGAAAGCCTCTGGGTTGTGAAGCCTCATCGGGGTGAACCTGGGCACCCAGGCATAGTCCTCTGTAGGCGTCAGCTCGTATTCATAGAAGAGGTAGGAATGGATGAGAACGACGATGCAGAACACGGCAGTGATGACAAAGAGCGGAGCCCTCCGCCCACAGTTCCCCTGTGTTCTGCCTCGTAAGGGAAAGGCAATGGCGAGGAAGCGGTCCAGTGACGTCAGGGCGTTCATACACACGGCTGTACGCCGGAAACAGGTGCCCGCTCCGGCAGACACGTTGAACGCCATGATGAAGTAGATTTTGTGTGTGGAGGGTAACATGGCCGCCGTGAAGGCGTAGGCCATCTTACAGGCAGAGTGCAAGCCGTCGCCAATGTTGAGCGCCAGGAGGTAGTAGGCTGAAGGGTTGTATCTCTGCTTGAAGTAGACCAGGCTGTTGGCCGCGCAGCACACGATAGACAGACAGCCCAGGGCCATGGACAGCGCGTTGAGGATTGGCATGACGGTGGTGAAGGCTGCGTCAGATACCAACACTGGACTCCAGTCTCCGTCCTCACCCCCAGCTGACGTCTGGTAGACTGCTGGCTGCGTGCGGCTTTCAACGGTGCTCTCGAAATAGGATCGACGCTCGCTTATTGTCTCTCCTTGGCCCATGGTGCCACTGGTTCCCATTGTGCGTTCTGGTCACACAAAGTTTACTACGCACTCCAAACAGATTTAAAATAAAAAACAAAAAACTCATCCTCCGCCCTCGTTTAAACCTTCAGTGAATATCTGACTGTGACAGAATGTAAATACAACTGTTCAAAACTGTTCAAGGAAAGCGAGCAAGAGGGTGACCAAAGCCACCTTGGAGGCTTAGACTGTCTGACGAGGTGAAAGCACTATGTCTGGCGAGGTGTAAGCACAATGTCTGACGAGGTGAAAGCAATATGTCTGGCGAGGTGTAAGCACAATGTCTGACGAGGTGAAAGCACTATGTCTGGCGAGGTGTAAGCACAATGTCTGACGAGGTGAAAGCACTATGTCTGGCGAGGTGTAAGCACAATGTCTGACGAGGTGAAAGCACTATGTCTGGCGAGGTGTAAGCACAATGTCTGACGAGGTGAAAGCACTATGTCTGGCGAGGTGTAAGCACAATGTCAGACGAGGTGAAAGCAATATGTCTGACGAGGTAAAAGCACTATGTCTGACGAGGTGAAAGCAATATGTCTGACGAGGTGAAAGCACTATGTCTGACGAGGTGAAAGCATTATGTCTGACGAGGTGAAAGCAATATGTCTGACGAGGTGAACGCACTATTCTATGTCTGACGAGGTAAAAGCACTATGTCTGACGAGGTGAAAGCAATATGTCTGACGAGGTGAAAGCACTATGTCTGACGAGGTGAAAGCATTATGTCTGACGAGGTGCCAGCACTATGTCTGACGAGGTGAAAGCACTGTCTGACGAGGTGAAAGCCACGGGTCACAACAAGGGAGGCGGCTCACACAACAGCCAGAGACCGGAAAAGGGGGCGAGCAACTGTGGAGGCCCTTTGTTTCATAAGGGGCTCCGCTCACATATGTAACTTCAGCAGGACCGACGACGCACTGCAGTTTATCCCAGCCCGCTACACGTTGCATGAAAGGAAAACAGGCCAAGTACTCGTCATAATCCCTATCGCGGCATAAATAATAGGCCGTGCGTCGTCTGTGCCGCTGAAACTGCACAGGTATATTCTGCCCATAAGAGCGAAGAGGGTCAAGTCAAGTTTGAACAATTTGATTGTTCCTTTGCTTGCTGCCCTGATGACGGCTGATAGCCGAAATGTTATTATAGAAATACAATTGAGTCGCTTGCTGTCGTGTGTCCTTTTTATATTTAGTCAAGTTTGCCACGAGCGGTGGACTGACGATGCTACGAGTATACGGTCATTGTGAAAAAATGCAGTGCGTTCAGTTTCATTCTGTGAGTTCGACAGCTTGACTAAAGTTGTATTTTCGCCTTACGCGACTTGTTTTACATTTAGTCAAGTTTTGACTAAATGTTTTAACATAGAGGGAGAATCGAGACGAGGGTCGTAGTGTGTGTGTGTGTGTAGAGCGATTCAGACTAAACTACTGGACCGATCTTTATGAAATTTGACATGAGAGTTCCTGGAAATGATATCCCCGGACGTTTTTTTCTTTTTTTCAATAAATACCTTTGATGACGTCATATCCGGCTTTTTGTAAAAGTTGAGGCGGCACTGTCACACCCTCATTTTTCAATCAAATTGATTGAAATTTTGGCAAAACAATCTTCGACGAAGGCCGGACTTTGGTATTGCATTTCAACTTGGTGGCTTAAAAAATAATGAATGAGTTTGGTCATTAAAAATCGGAAACTTGTAATTAATTTTTTTTTAAACGATCCAAAAATAATTTCATCTTATTCTTCATCATTTTCTGATTCCAAAAACATATACATATGCTATATTTGGATTACAAAGAAGCTCTGAAAATTAAAAATATTAAAATTATGATTAAAATTAATTTTCCAAAATCGATTTAAAAACAATTTCATCTTATTCCTTGTCGGTCCACAGGCGGTCCCTGATTCCAAAAACATATAGATATGATATGTTAGGATTAAAAACAAACTCAGTAAGCTAAAAAGAATAGACATACAGAAAAGCGTGTTATCCTGCTCAGGGCGACCACTACCGCACTATTCTGCATGGCTTGTCGATTTCACTGCCTTTGCCACGAGCGGTGGACTGACGAAACTACGAGTATGTGGTCTTGGTGAAAAAAGCAGTGCGTTCAGTTTGGTTTAAACAGAACTTTATTCAATTTTAATCATGACAAGAACAATGCATGGATGATTACATACTCAAGCATATAATGCTTATTTTAAGCAATCATAGTAATTAGAAAACAAGGGTTAGCATGATGGCGGAATAAATACATTAACTCTTTTCAGGAAACGAAGAAACAAAACAAAAACAAAACAGATACACAGACAAGCAGAAAATGGGAAGGGGTTGGTGATACAGGAGGTGGGGAAAGTTTAGTTTCATTCTGTGAGTTCGACAGCTTGACTAAATGTTGTTATTCCCCCCTCTGCTTCTTTACCTCTGTAAACTTGTAGGGCTAGTTATTTTTCGATAATCACCCAGCAACCAAACAAATAACGACCCAGCAACAGCCTGAATCCTCGATAGTGCAATGGGTTGAGAAGTTGTTCTGTTTCGGTACTACTTTTTGCGACTGAAAAGTTCCGAACGCTCTAATGTACGAAGTATACATCTCTGGAGCAAACAATACAAACATACCGCATTTAAATTAACAACTACAGGCCTGAACACATGAATCTCCATATAAAATCCATGAGTTCGGTTGTTTTCTGAATCTAGATCTGCCGTGCTCAAACGTTCATCACAAGCAATTTCCCAAGGCAAGTAACGCATACTTTGTCTAGCGACAAGAGTAGTTCCCCTTCTTTTCACTCAGTTTCTTCGACAACAGACTGCAATCCGACGGTCAGTTTTCAACAATATTTCATTTAATAAACAGATCACACGCAACCAAATGCACACATCTCATCAATTTAAACAACATAAAGCGGTTTCATACACTATTTTCCCCAGAAAACTGAACTTCATACAGTTTTTAACGTTGGAACACGGGTGCAAAAGTTCGTCTGCTAGTCCCATTTGACGAAAGAACATTATCCTAAGCGATACCAAAACAGTTCGCGGTCATGAAAAAGCTCGCTAAAGCTCGCATTTTTCATGATCCGCTAACTTCGACCATTATTTTTAATAATCACTGAGACTCGGCATGTAACCTCTACTTATTTCGCCTTACGCGACTTGTTTTTTTAATTTTTTACTTTATTTTATTTTATTTTTATTTTCAAATCACACAAACACATGCACGCATGCTATTTTTACATAATTAACCAGCATCAAAAATTGCAGTTCCACGCACTTGCGTGCCTGTGTGTGTTAACTGTGTGCAAGTTTGCGCGCGCCCGTGCGTGTATGCAGGGCCGGACCAAGTTCGTTTGAGGGGGGGTTCCAACTGAAGGCAGGGGTCCAAAGTCCACATTTTTTTTTCTCTGAGAGGTACATTGGGTACATTGGATGGCCAGGGGGGGGTTCCGGAACTCCAGGAACCCCCCCCCCCCCCCAGATCCGGCCCTGCGTGTATGTATGCTTTCATGGTGCGAGAGGTTGCTTGCGTGTGTCAATTTGTGTGTACGTGCATGCATGTTTGTATTACCTGTTGATGTATTTCCTCTTTAAAGGAAATATCAAACACATTGATCTTTGAACATAAACAGAGCAACAGTTGGCAGGTAATCGAAATTGCTCTCAGTCTGTGTGTGATATGAGAGCAGCGAAGAGGAGCGAGTGAGAGAATGTCGATGTGTAAAAGTATTTCAATTGCGAGGACCCTGTCATTAGTCACTAGATTTTTAATCAAGACGTCATTTTATGACAGGGGTAAAGTCAATTAGGTGTGTTCCGTGAGAGTGCTGTATGTTTTTGTCTATTTGGAAAGATATATGCCATGAGCTGCTTTTTACATTCAGTCAAGTTTTGACAAGACTGGGAATCGAGACGAGGGTGGTGGTGTATGTATGCGTGTGTGTGTGTGTGTGTGTGTGTGTGTATAAAGCGATTCCAAGACAACTACCGGACCGATCTTCACGAAACTTCACATGAGAGTTCCTGGGTATGATATCCCCAGACGTTTTTCCATTTTTTGGGATAGATGTCTTTGAACGTTATTGTGTTCTGTGCTAAAAAGATAATGTCTCTGAAATTAATCCTAGACAAATCCTGGCTAAGTCCAAATCGCCATGTCAGATCCGGCCGGCCAGGTTTTTCAATGGGACAAGACTATCTCTACACCAGGGAACATACAGTGGAACCCCCCTTTTAAGACCTCCAAAAATGTGATCTTAAAAAGGAGCGAGTCATAATATTGGGGTCATTTTACAGAGGCAATACACAGAAAGTGTGAGAAAACAAGGTCTTAAACAGGAGGGAGTCTTAAACAGGAGGGAGTCTTAAACAGGAGGGAGTCTTAAAAAGGGGGTTCCACTGTACCAACATTCAACACCCTCACTGCCTGCTGCGCTGATTTGGAATTTTTGTTACATGTATGAATGAATTATGAATTAGCCACTTGCCATGAGAGCACCAAGGCTTATGAAGATCTGTCCAGTGGGTTTCTGGGAAACGCTCTGTGCACATGCACGCACACCACCACCATTGTCTTCATTCCCAATCTAAATATATTAAGTCAAAAGTTGACTTGAGGTCAAACCACAGGCGGAAGGTATCGTTCACTGGACCACTACTTACATAGAAAGACTACCTTGCACAGGCGGAAGGTATCGGTCGTCTTTCTATGTAAGTAGTGATCCAGTGAACGATACCTTCCGCCTGTGGTCAAACCAGTAATGCATGACTCCAGAATGGTATGGACAAACACGTCCGCTCATACTTCTTACTTGTCAGACCCATACACAGGCACAAACTGTCTCTCTCGGACAACTTGACACAAACGTTATGGTGATGATAGATGGTTTATTTCATGATGTGGAAATCTAAAAGTATGTACAGGCGGACACAAGTCTCGGCGATGACGATGTAATGAACACATTTGACCCCCAGCCTTCTCCCTTCACGCGTGGAGACACAGCATCTTTACTTCTTCGGTGGTGGTCTGCACAGACAAAATAACAACATTAATAAGAAAAAAATCTAAACAACAAAGTGACTGTAGTGAGATGAACAAAGTTAAAAAACCAAAAGAATTCTGTACACACTGATGCAAGGACAGCACAGAACAGTATGAATGTTTTGCTGATGAAAGCTGCATCAGGATCACGAACACACACACAGGGCAACAACAAGCAAAACCAACAGGGAACGAACAAGGTTTGAAAAAAAGATGGTGGGGAAACTCACATTAATAGGGATTCAACATTTTATCCATTTTTTGAATGTTCAGAACTTGATATTTTTTAAATCGAAAGTGAAACTCCCTTAATAAGACCCCCCTTATTTTATACCTTGAGTTTTGAAGATTTTCTGTTCATAATGTCTGTAAATTTACCTCCATTCAAGAACCTCTTCTTTTAAACACTTGATTTTCTCAGATTTTTAGATGTCTTCTGTAAGGAGCTAAGAGCTCAACTGAGACCACTAACCAGAGAGTCAGCAGAATATACAGACAAAGGGGCTATGGAATATACAAACGAAGGGACTATGGAATATACAGACGAAGGGGGCTAATAAATATACAGACGAAGGGGCTATGGAATATACAGACGAAGGGGGCTAAGGAATATACACACGAAGGGGGCTAAGGAATATACAGACGAAGGGGGCTAAGGAATATACACACGAAGGGGGCTAAGGAATATACAGACGAAGGGGGCTAAGGAATATACACACGAAGGGGGCTAAGGAATATACAGACGAAGGGGGCTAAGGAATATACAGACGAAAGGGGCTAAGGAATATACAGATGAAGGGGGCTAAGGAATATACAGACGAAGGGGGCTAAGGAATATACAGACGAAGGAGGCTAAGGAATATACAGACGAAGGGGGCTAAGGAATATACAGACGAAGGGGGCTAAGGAATATACAGACGAAGGGGGCTAAGGAATATACAGACGAAGGGGGCTAAGGAATATACACATGAAGGGGGCTAAGGAATATACAGACGAAGGGGGCTAAGGAATATACAGATGAAGGGGGCTAAGGAATATACAGACGAAGGGGGCTAAGGAATATACAGACGAAGGAGGCTAAGGAATATACAGACGAAGGGGGCTAAGGAATATACAGACGAAGGGGGCTATGAAATATACACACGAAGGGGGCTAAGGAATATACACATGAAGGGGGCTATGGAATATACACACGAAGGGGGCTAAGGAATATACAGACGAAGGGGGCTAAGGAATATACACACGAAGGGGGCTAAGGAATATACAGACGAAGGGGGCTAAGGAATATACACACGAAGGGGGCTAAGGAATATACAGACGAAGGGGGCTATGGAATATACAGACGAAGGGGGTTAAGGAATATACACACGAAGGGGGCTAAGGAATATACAGACGAAGGGGGCTAAGGAATATACAGACGAAGGAGGCTAAGGAATATACAGACGAAGGGGGCTAAGGAATATACAGACGAAGGGGGCTAAGGAATATACAGACGAAGGGGGCTAAGGAATATACAGACGAAGGGGGCTAAGGAATATACACATGAAGGGGGCTAAGGAATATACAGACGAAGGGGGCTAAGGAATATACAGACGAAGGGGGCTAAGGAATATACAGACGAAGGAGGCTAAGGAATATACAGACGAAGGAGGCTAAGGAATATACAGACGAAGGGGGCTAAGGAATATACAGACGAAGGGGCTATGGAAGATACAGACGAAGGGGGCTAAGGAATATACACATGAAGGGGGCTAAGGAATATACAGACGAATGGGGCTAAGGAATATACACATGAAGGGGGCTAAGGAATATACAGACGAAGGGGGCTAAGGAATATACAGACGAAGGGGGCTAAGGAATATACAGACGAAGGGGCTATGGAAGATACAGACGAAGGGGGCTAAGGAATATACACATGAAGGGGGCTAAGGAATATACAGACGAAGGAGGCTAAGGAATATACAGACGAAGGGGGCTAAGGAATATACACACGAAGGCGGCTAAGGAATATACACACGAAGGCGGCTAAGGAATATACAGACGAAGGGGGCTAAGGAATATACAGACGAAGGGGGCTAAGGAATATACAGACGAAGGGGGCTAAGGAATATACAGACGAAGGAGGCTAAGGAATATACAGACGAAGGGGGCTAAGGAATATACAGACGAAGGAGGCTAAGGAATATACAGACGAAGGGGGCTATGGAATATACAGACGAAGGGGGTTAAGGAATATACAGACGAAGGGGGCTATGGAATATACAGACGAAGGGGGCTATGGAATATACACACGAAAGGGGCTAAGGAATATACAGACGAAGGGGGCTAAGGAATATACAGACGAAGGGGGCTAAGGAATATACAGACGAAGGAGGCTAAGGAATATACAGACGAATGAGGCTAAGGAATATACAGACGAAGGGGCTATGGAAGATACAGACGAATGGGGCTAAGGAATATACACATGAAGGGGGCTAAGGAATATACAGACGAAGGGGGCTAAGGAATATACAGACGAAGGGGGCTAAGGAATATACACATGAAGGGGGCTAAGGAATATACAGACGAAGGGGGCTAAGGAATATACAGACGAAGGGGCTATGGAAGATACAGACGAATGGGGCTAAGGAATATACACATGAAGGGGGCTAAGGAATATACACACGAAGGGGGCTAAGGAATATACAGACGAAGGGGGCTAAGGAATATACAGACGAAGGGGGCTAAGGAATATACAGACGAAGGGGGCTAAGGAATATACACACGAAGGTGGCTAAGGCACTAGCAGGTCTGCACAAAAATTGACCCCGGAGATCGTAAAAATCTCTACCCTTAACCAACAATGTGCGGCCAGGATTGAACACTCCACCTTCCGCACGGAAAGGCCGACATGTAATCCATTAGGCTACTGTGCCCATCAGACACCCAACTTGATCTTCATCTAATCTCAAGGTGTGCGAGGCAAACAAGATAAGGGGAAAGAAATGTTGTACGACTCACCTGTAGACACCAACCACAACAGCGTGGTCGCGCTCATAGGGCTCGAGGGTCAGCTGTTCCAGGGGCTTGATTTTCTCGCTCTTCAGTTTGCTCACCTCCCCTGCAAACACTGCCTCTGCGTCCGCCGTCGAGTCGATGCAGTTTGCCTGAAACATCAACGTTTGTTTCTTATTGTCTATTTTCGATGCAAGGTCAATTTCTTATCGTCAATTCTCAATGCAGTTTGCCTGAAACATCGATGTCAGTTTCTTATTGTCAATTCTCCATGCAGTTTGCCTGAAATATCAACGTCGTTTTCATACTGTCAATTCTCGATGCAGTTTGCCTGAAATATTAACGTCAGTTTGAATTTGTGAATTCTCGATGCAGATTGCTTGAAACATCAACGTCAGTTTCTTATTGTCAATTCTCGATGCAGTTTGCCTGAAACATCAACGTCAGTTTGAATTTGTCAATTCTTGATGCAGTTTGCCTGAAATATCAACGTCGTTTTCTTATTGTCAATTCCTGATTTTATTTATTTGGTGTTTAACGTCGTTTTCAAGTCAATTCCTGATGGAGTTTGCCTGAAATCTTGATGCCTGTAATATCAACATCAGTTTATAATTGTCAATTCTCGATGCAGTTTGCCTGAAATATCCAAGCCAGTTTCTTATTGTTCATTCTCAATGCATTTTCCCTGAAATATCGACGTCAGTTTCTTAATGTCAATTCTAGATGCAGTTTGCCTGAAATATTAATGTCAGTTTCTTATTGTCAATTCTCCATTCAGTTTGCCTGAAATATCAACGTCAGTTTCTTATTGTCAATTCTTGATGCAGTTTGCCTGAAAAATCGTCAGTTTCTTAATAGGTAACATGCGCCTTGAGTCGCCTTGTGTGGTGAGATACGTGCGCGATATAAATCCTCGTAAATAAATAAAAAATAAAAACAAGAAGAGCAAACGCTCGATCGAGTCACTTTCGCAGTTCTGAATATTATATGAGGCATCAGATGGACAGGAAGAAATTGCTATTCACAACACAATGAGTCACGTTCACATAAAATTTGAGCCCGGTCACTTTTATAGTTTCCGAGAAAAGCCCAACGTTAAGTTGTGTGTTGCCGAACAGAAAAGGCTAGTTATCTCCCTTGTTTTTCTGATAACGTTCGTAAAAGGCTACAGATGTAAATACTTTGATGTAAAGAATAATCCTACAAAGTTTCAATCACATCCGATGAACTTTGTCAAAGATATAAAATGTCTAATTTTTCCTTTGACGCTGACCTGTGACCTTGAAAAAGGTCAAAGGTCAACGAAACCATCGTTAAAGTGTAGAGGTCATTGGAGGTTACGACTAAACAAAATATGAGCCCGATCGCTTTGATAGTTTCCGAGAAAAGTCCAACGTTAAGGTGGTGTCTACGGACGGCCGGCCGGCCGGCCGGCCGGACAGACTAACACTGACCGATTACATAGAGTCACTTTTTCTCAAGTGACTCAAAAATTGTCAATTCAACACAAGATGAACATCTGAGTTTCCTAATATAAACCCTCAAGGGCTATATGATACCAATAAATGTAGCTTAATCGATTAAACACACCATAATGATGTGCTCGGCAACTTCAATTTTTTATTTTTTTTTATTTAGCTTGACTGATGGGCGGTAGTGATGTCAGTTAGGGGGACTGTTAAGGCCAAAAAAAAAAAAATAGGTCTGTTTACGGTAACATAGGCCTAAAAAATAAGGTCGGTAGGTCGGGATTTTTTTCTTTCAAAAAACCATATTCTTACGTTATTTTGCAAAAAAAATTCCCCCCCCCCCCCCCCCCCCCCAAATGCCAAAAAAAAGTCTAGGGTCGCGCGAAAAAAATAGGGTCGGTCGGGTTACCGTAAACAGACTATTTGTTTTTTTTGGCCTAAGGGAGGTAACTCACCTTGATGGAGATGACGATGTGTCCCTGGTTCTTGAGGAAGTTGTGGGCGTTGATGGCGACAATTCGAGCCTGGTCGGGCTGGGCCACGTCAGCAAAGATTGTGTCCACCATGCCTGCAACAAGCAGCTAATTATTCACGGTCATCGTTCATGGTGATTGACAGTTTCTACAAAGGTGTCACCAAGGCGATTCTCATTCATGGTTCTACTCCCTTGACCTCAAAAGCCTTGGCTAAAACAGTAACCATTGCGTTTGACAGTTTGGAAAGATTTGAGTGATTATTCAACAGAAGTTACAAAGAAACAAGGAAGAGATTTTTTTTTTTTTAAATACAGAGGCCGACCAGGACTGATGTGCATGAGAAAATAGCTAACTGGGTGGGAACCAGCACCAGGGTCAGATTGTCTGAAATCACAAACTCTCAACATCAACCAACCCTGTGCAGGCATGGGAATTGAAAAAAGGAAAAAAAGGCTGAACATTTGTAAATAATATTAGAGTCAACGGCGCGAAGCGCCTAGCCTTACTAGGGGGGTCCGTGGGCATGCCTCCCCGGAAATTTTTTCTTCCAAAGAACCCAAATTGTGCAATTTGGTGTCAAATGGGGGAGGCAAAACTGGTTCTGAAAACTGAATTTAATGGCAAACTTAGAGCTCAGATGACACCAAATTTTCGGCGGACATTTTTGCTTTTTCGGCGGAACAAACAAACATTTCGATGGAAATTTGCCTTTCGGCGGACAATTCCCATGCCTGCCTGTGGTTGGTTCTCATCCTGTTGGGCACTTTCTTGTGCATATCGACCTGGACAGTGATCATGAGAGGAGAAAACAACAACAAAGGAAAGAGCCAAACGTTGGTACAGCGGAACCCCCCTTTCAAAACACTTTAATCTAAGTCCTCTGTTTTAAGGGCAGACCGGGTAGGCAAAATGAGTTATTTTTGGTCTCATACACCTTTTTGGGGTTGTTGCATTTTTCACACCTTTGAACATCCTGGAATGCATTCAATAATCTGCTTTTGTCATTTTAGACATGTATTCATGTAAATAAAACCATTTTCAAACCGATGTTTTGTTGTTTTTGTCTGTGTTTTATCAAAAAAATCGAAAAAATGGTCAACTTTGGATACTCCGTGCTGGTAAATGTGCGCACATGACATGACCCTTCGCTGTTCAAACTGTGTGGATATTTCCGCTCTTCAAGATGACGTCATCACCGTTGGGGAATTTCCGTTGACATAGGCACAAAGAGAGAGAATCCGTTCCAACCGAAACCCCGGAATTAATATATGCAAATATATGTAGGTCAAAGGCATTTGGCGCAAGCGCAGTAGACAACTTATCAGTCCCCCGGTGTCAACAAATCCGTGACGTTTTCACCGATTCAGCAGCATTTTTCAAAGTTTTGAGCTGCGGAGAACAACCCTAACATTGGAAATGTTCGGCATAGTGGCAAGAAATATCAGAGAAAGATGAACCAGCAGCAGCGAACAGTAGAAGGAAGTAACAACACTCCGAAATGAACCAACATGATCGTATTTGAGCAGACGACATTCTAAGATTCTTGACTCGACGAGGTGGGTTTTGCTTCTTTCTCTTTTCGATCTTGTTTGTTTGACAACGTGATTTATTGCACATCGTTATGTTGTTGTTGTTGTAAGAATGTGTTAGGGTTTGCAGGTAAATGATAAACAGTTTGTGTCTGAAGTATTTTGCGGGTTTCTTGATCCAATTTACTGACCATGCCGCCGCCGCACACCCCCCCCCCCCCCCTCCCTCCCTCGATCATCTCTGTGATATCGTCTTCACAACCCCTATTTTATTGTTCTTCGCTGGCCAGTCCTTGAGAGCTTACTATGGTGTAACATGTCATCAGTATTCTTTGTCTGGGGTCAAACTGAGAAGCAGCATCTGAGCGATGTACGACTGACACAGTTTCTGTTTCTGGTCATTGACCGTAGGAAAATAAGTACCCTACTAGAGAGCGTTCTCTAATTCTAAAGGATTGGTTTACACCAGCATGGCTGACCAACCTATCATTGACAGCAATATTGTTGTCAAATCTTTTCCATTAACTAAGGAATAAAAAAAATAGATCCAATTTACTTCACCAAAGAAAAAAAAAGAGTTAAACTAAAGGACTGGGGATGCAACTCATGAATCAAAAGCATAAAGATCACCTGCAAACAGTGCTAGGTTTAGGAAATCTGAAAATGTATACACACACACAGAACACACACACACACACACACACAAAACAGACAACAGACAAGAAACAAGCAAATACATAGCAAGTGTGATGAAATAAATTAATTTTAAAAGAAAAATATGAAAAGAAAGAAAGAAAGAAAGAAAATAATTCAGCTAGTTTCAGTATTAGTTCCTGTGTGTATGTGATTGTGTGGTTACTCAAATCCCATAGTAAACTTGACATGTACATTTTGTGATAGGGGCCAATTAATGAATGTCTTTTGTGTGTGTGTGTGTGTGTGTTCGTCAACCGACATATGTGGGTACGAGCCGCTGAGGTGGTTGTAAGAAAACCCGCCTGGTTCAGTGGTTGGGGGCTGATTGGGATTTCTGATTTACCAGCCTAGCCAAAAAGTTGAGGTACACCCCATGTAACATGGTCATTTGCAAAATAAAGTACAAGCACTTGTTGACGTTTATATTGAGTCTTAAAATTTGCAGCTTATTACAAACAAAAACCATGGACAGTTGTATCAAATATTAAATCAGTGTTTGTGTATTTATTAGGTTGGAGCAAGGGGAGAGCCAGTCCTCCTGTGGTGGCAGCGAGGAGAAAGATTGACCTGATGGAAAAGTTTGCTAAACCGGAACTACCCTCTTCCACAGCAGAAACATCAGCTTTGCCATCTTCTGACCAACCATAAGAAGATACAGATACTTTGCCATCTTCTGACCCATCACAAGCAGATATGGATACTGGTACTGTGCAACGTCACTCCGCTGACATGTGTTGGGCTTTTGTCAACATTGATCAGCTCAATCTATTGCTGAAAGGTTTATATCCTGTACTGAATGCTTGTCTGATAGCAGTCTGATTATGAAAGAAGGTGATGCATCAGCCCAAGGATTTGCACAGGCCCTGCATCTGGAGTGCATATGAGTGTCCATTCAAGTCTGCAGTTGTTTACTCTTCTCCCGGTGTTTGCAACGCTTCGGGTGGTAAAGTTGCATTTTAAATAATCCGCGTATGACCAAGTTGGTACATGGAAAGGGACATTCAGCTTTACAGAAATTTGCTGCAGTGTTAGGATTGAGCACAGAAATACTGTAATTAAAATGTTGCAACTTTTGAATGGCTTGATAGTTTTGTTCCATTTGTGTATATATAATTATGTAATGTTGTTGATGTTGAAGCATCATTTCTATGCAATGGAATAAGAAATCAGTGCATCCGTTGGGTTTTTATGAGTCTGACAGTTTGGTTCTGATCAATATTTTCATATCAGCACAAACACAGATAATTGACTTTTTTAATGTTTTCATATAATTTTTTTTTTAAATCAAAAAAATCTGATAATTTGATTATCAAATCATTTCCCCTTCATAGTTAAAGTGTTATTCTGGTTAAAAAAAAAAAAAACCCATTAATTCAAGCTCTACTGTGGTACTAGTTTACCGGGGTACTAGTGAGACTCTTTTACATGCTGTTTTCTCTACATGTAATTTGAGACAAAATGTGGTAATTAAAATGTTGTAACTTTTGAATGGCAAGATGGATTTGTTCCAATTTTGTATATGTTGTTTATGATTTGTGAAGCACCATTTCTGTGCATGGAATAAGAATACAGTGGATTCCTTGTGTTTTTGTGAGTCCGACAGTTTCGTTTTGATTCATATCTGCACTAACATAGATGAGTTTTCAAATGATTTTTTAAAAAAAGTCTGGATAATTTGATCGTCAAATCATTTCCCCATCATAGTAAAGTGGTTATTCTTATAAAAACATATCAATTCAGGCTGCACTGTGCTACTAGTTTGAGGTACTGGTTGGAATCTTTCAAATGCTATTTTCTCTGAATGTAATTTTCAGACAAACATCTGTAATTAAAATGTTGCAACTTTTGAATGGCTTGATGGATTTGTTTCATTTTTGTTTATGTTGTTTATGATTTGTAAAGCGTCAGTTTTGTGTATGGAATAAGAGTTAAGTGCATTGGTTGGGTTTTTATGAGTCTGACAGTTTGGTTCTGATTCATGTTTTCATATCGGTACAAACAAAGATGGCTGTTTTCATATGATGTATATAAAAAAAATCCTGATAATTTGATTGTCAAATCCTTTTCCCTACATAGTAAAGTGGTCATTCTGATAAAAACATATGAATTCAGGGTGCACTGTGCTACTGGTTTTTTTATGTACTGGTTCAAATCTTTAAAATGCTGTTTTCTCTGAATGTAATTTTCAGACAAAACGCTACAATTAAAATGTTGCAACTTTTGAAAGGCTTGATGGATTTGTTCAGTTTTTGTATATGTTGTTTATGAGTTGTACAGCATCAGTTCTGTGTATGGAATAAGAGTTCAGTGCATTGGTTGGGTTTTTATGAGTCTGACAGTTAGGATTTCATGTATTTTTCTTATCAAAACTGAACCGGTAACTGAAAATGCTAAATTAAAATAATATATTGCTTAGAAATGCTTTTCGATACACAGAATTATTAAACACACACATATTGCTGCAAAGAAGAAAAATTGGATCAAAACATGCACTGGTTCACAAACTGCAACATTTTAAAAAAAGCACATTTTATAACGTTTTTCTCACATTTTGGTGAATAAAACCCCCAAAAATTGCTTTTCACTCAAAATTTAAAATGGTTTCCCTTAATTAGGTTATTCTGCTTGCAAAAATCAAACAAGCAGCAAGCTGTTTCCAAAATAAAAAAAAAAAGTGCTTGCCTACCCTGTCCCCCCTTAAGACCTTGCCTTTTCAGATTGTCTGTTCATAACCTCTGTTAATTTACCTCCAGTTTAAGACTCCCTCCCTTTAAAGACTTGATTTTCTGTTCATAACCTCTGTCAATTTACCTCCAGTTTTAAGACTCCCTCCCTTTAAAGACTTGATGTTCTGTTCATAACCTCTTAATTTACCTCCAGTTTAAGACTCCCCCCCTTTAAAGACTTGATTTTCTGTTCATAACCTCTTAATTTACCTCCAGTTTAAGACTCCCCCCCTTTAAAGACTTGATTTTCTGTTCATAACCTGTTAATTTACCTCCAGTTTAAGACTCCCCCCCTTTAAAGACTTGATTTTCTGTTCATAACCTGTTAATTTACCTCCAGTTTAAGACTCCCCCCCTTTAAAGACTTGATTTTCTGTTCATAACCTGTTAATTTACCTCCAGTTTAAGACTCCCCCCCTTTAAAGACTTGATTTTCTGTTCATAACCTGTTAATTTACCTCCAGTTTAAGACTCCCCCCCCTTTAAAGACTTGATTTTCTGTTCATAACCTGTTAATTTACCTCCAGTTTAAGACTCCCCCCCTTTAAAGACTTGATTTTCTGTTCATAACCTGTTAATTTACCTCCAGTTTAAGACTCCCCCCCTTTAAAGACTTGATTTTCTGTTCATAACCTCTGTTAATTTACCTCCAGTTTAAGACTCCCTCCATTTAAAGACTTGATTTTCTGTTCATAACCTCTGTTCATTTACCTCCAGTTTAAGACTCCCTCCATTTAAAGACTTGATTTTCTGTTCATAACCTGTTCATTTACCTCCAGTTTAAGACTCCCTCCATTTAAAGACTTGATTTTCTGTTCATAACCTGTTAATTTACCTCCAGTTTAAGACTCCCTCCATTTAAAGACTTGATTTTCTGTTCATAACCTGTTAATTTACCTCCAGTTTAAGACTCCCTCCATTTAAAGACTTGATTTTCTGTTCATAACCTGTTAATTTACCTCCAGTTTAAGACTCCCTCCATTTAAAGACTTGATTTTCTGTTCATAACCTGTGTTAATTTACCTCCAGTTTAAGACTCCCTCCTTTTAAAGACTTGATTTTCTGTTCATAACCTGTGTTAATTTACCTCCAGTTTAAGACTCCCTCCTTTTAAAGACTTGATTTTCTGTTCATAACCTGTGTTAATTTACCTCCAGTTTAAGACTCTCTCCCTTTAAAGACTTGATTTTCTGTTCATAACCTCTGTTAATTTACCTCCAGTTTAAGACTCCCTCCATTTAAAGACTTGATTTTCTGTTCATAACCTCTGTTCATTTACCTCCAGTTTAAGACTCCCTCCATTTAAAGACTTGATTTTCTGTTCATAACCTGTGTTAATTTACCTCCAGTTTAAGACTCCCTCCTTTTAAAGACTTGATTTTCTGTTCATAACCTGTTAATTTACCTCCAGTTTAAGACTCCCTCCTTTTAAAGACTTGATTTTCTGTTCATAACCTGTGTTAATTTACCTCCAGTTTAAGACTCTCTCCCTTTAAAGACTTGATTTTCTGTTCATAACCTGTTAATTTACCTCCAGTTTAAGACTCCCTCCATTTAAAGACTTGATTTTCTGTTCATAACCTGTTAATTTACCTCCAGTTTAAGACTCCCTCCTTTTAAAGACTTGATTTTCTGTTCATAACCTGTGTTAATTTACCTCCAGTTTAAGACTCTCTCCCTTTAAAGACTTGATTTTCTGTTCATAACCTCTGTTAATTTACCTCCAGTTTAAGACTCCCTCCATTTAAAGACTTGATTTTCTGTTCATAACCTCTGTTCATTTACCTCCAGTTTAAGACTCCCTCCATTTAAAGACTTGATTTTCTGTTCATAACCTGTTAATTTACCTCCAGTTTAAGACTCCCTCCATTTAAAGACTTGATTTTCTGTTCATAACCTGTTAATTTACCTCCAGTTTAAGACTCCCTCCATTTAAAGACTTGATTTTCTGTTCATAACCTGTTAATTTACCTCCAGTTTAAGACTCCCTCCATTTAAAGACTTGATTTTCTGTTCATAACCTGTGTTAATTTACCTCCAGTTTAAGACTCCCTCCTTTTAAAGACTTGATTTTCTGTTCATAACCTCTGTTCATTTACCTCCAGTTTAAGACTCCCTCCATTTAAAGACTTGATTTTCTGTTCATAACCTGTTAATTTACCTCCAGTTTAAGACTCCCTCCATTTAAAGACTTGATTTTCTGTTCATAACCTGTTAATTTACCTCCAGTTTAAGACTCCCTCCATTTAAAGACTTGATTTTCTGTTCATAACCTGTTAATTTACCTCCAGTTTAAGACTCCCTCCATTTAAAGACTTGATTTTCTGTTCATAACCTGTTAATTTACCTCCAGTTTAAGACTCCCCCCCTTTAAAGACTTGATTTTCTGTTCATAACCTGTTAATTTACCTCCAGTTTAAGACTCCCCCCCTTTAAAGACTTGATTTTCTGTTCATAACCTGTTAATTTACCTCCAGTTTAAGACTCCCCCCCTTTAAAGACTTGATTTTCTGTTCATAACCTCTGTTAATTTACCTCCAGTTTAAGACTCCCTCCATTTAAAGACTTGATTTTCTGTTCATAACCTCTGTTCATTTACCTCCAGTTTAAGACTCCCTCCATTTAAAGACTTGATTTTCTGTTCATAACCTGTTCATTTACCTCCAGTTTAAGACTCCCTCCATTTAAAGACTTGATTTTCTGTTCATAACCTGTTAATTTACCTCCAGTTTAAGACTCCCTCCATTTAAAGACTTGATTTTCTGTTCATAACCTGTTAATTTACCTCCAGTTTAAGACTCCCTCCTTTTAAAGACTTGATTTTCTGTTCATAACCTGTGTTAATTTACCTCCAGTTTAAGACTCCCTCCCTTTAAAGACTTGATTTTCTGTTCATAACCTCTGTTAATTTACCTCCAGTTTAAGACTCCCTCCCTTTAAAGACTTGATGTTCTGTTCATAACCTCTTAATTTACCTCCAGTTTAAGACTCCCTCCATTTAAAGACTTGATTTTCTGTTCATAACCTGTGTTAATTTACCTCCAGTTTAAGACTCCCTCCTTTTAAAGACTTGATTTTCTGTTCATAACCTCTGTTAATTTACCTCCAGTTTAAGACTCTCTCCATTTAAAGACTTGATTTTCTGTTCATAACCTGTTAATTTACCTCCAGTTTAAGACTCCCTCCATTTAAAGACTTGATTTTCTGTTCATAACCTGTTAATTTACCTCCAGTTTAAGACTCTCTCCCTTTAAAGACTTGATTTTCTGTTCATAACCTCTGTTAATTTACCTCCAGTTTAAGACTCCCTCCATTTAAAGACTTGATTTTCTGTTCATAACCTGTTAATTTACCTCCAGTTTAAGACTCCCTCCATTTAAAGACTTGATTTTCTGTTCATAACCTGTTAATTTACCTCCAGTTTAAGACTCCCTCCATTTAAAGACTTGATTTTCTGTTCATAACCTCTGTTAATTTACCTCCAGTTTAAGACTCCCTCCATTTAAAGACTTGATTTTCTGTTCATAACCTCTGTTAATTTACCTCCAGTTTAAGACTCCCTCCATTTAAAGACTTGATTTTCTGTTCATAACCTCTGTTCATTTACCTCCAGTTTAAGACTCCCTCCCAAACTATAAAGCAGAAGCAGAAGCTCTCATGCAGGCCGCCTCCTTCGTTCAGGACTCCGCAGACCCTTGCTACCAAGTTGTCTTCCTCTCGGACGCCCTTTCAGTCCTTCAGGCCCTAGAGAACGACAAACTCCCACAGCTGGCCAAAGCATTACAGATGGTCAGACAAACCAGAAGAGTTGTCCTCCAGTGGATACCAGCACACTGTGGGATACCAGGAAATGAAAGGGCCGATGAGCTGGCGAAAGAAGGAGCCGTGGAAGACCAACCTGAAAACAGTGTCAGCTTTAGTGAGCAGAAGACAATCATCAAGGCATTGATGAGGCCAAGGACAAACAGAGATGACTACCACACAATGTCCAGAGAGCAGCAAGTCAACCTCATCAGACTGCGTACTGGCCACAACAGGCTCAATGCTCACATGAACCGAAAGTTCAAGCTGGCGCCATCACCAACCTGTGCCTGCGGTCAAGAGGACCAAACAGCGGAACACATCTTACAGCGATGTCCCTTACTAGATGAGGAACGAAAAGAAGTGTGGCCGTCACCAACTCCCTTGCAGACCAAACTATACGGCAGTCGACAGGAGTTGGAGAAAACGACAACATTTATCACCAGTGCTGGACTGATTGTGTAACCTCTGCGAACGCCAAGAAGAAGAAGAAGAAGACTCCCTCCCTTTAAAGACTTGATGTTCTGTTCATAACCTCTTAATTTACCTCCAGTTTAAGACTCCCCCCCTTTAAAGACTTGATTTTCTGTTCATAACCTGTGTTAATTTACCTCCAGTTTAAGACTCTCTCCCTTTAAAGACTTGATTTTCTGTTCATAACCTCTGTCAATTTACCTCCAGTTTTAAGACTCCCTCCCTTTAAAGACTTGATGTTCTGTTCATAACCTCTTAATTTACCTCCAGTTTAAGACTCCCTCCTTTTAAAGACTTGATTTTCTGTTCATAACCTGTGTTAATTTACCTCCAGTTTAAGACTCTCTCCCTTTAAAGACTTGATTTTCTGTTCATAACCTCTGTTAATTTACCTCCAGTTTGACTCTTTTTTCAGACCTGGTTTTCTCAGATTTATTGAGGTCCTAAAAGGGGGGTTCCACTGTACAGAGAGACACAGACTACAACTGACCAACGAGCATTCTGTATTTGTGGGGGTGACGGGCATCTTCGATGATGGGAATGATGTTTGGCCGCTTCTTGGCAACGTTGATCAAGTCTCGGCCGCTTCTGTGTGAGAATTCTACTGCGTACACCAGGCCGTTCTGAACAACACACAGCAAAACAACATCGGCTGTCAAAAGCTGTCGTACACAAAATCTTGAATGCTAAATACTGTTGTTTCTCACACTCACAGTTCAGTGTTCTCATAAATGTGCAGACTTCTCACAGAAATCCTCAACATTTCACAGGGTTCGATCCTTGCTTCAGATAATTTTAATCGCATCTCTCTCTCTTCATACCCACTCACACAATTTGGCCTTCTGCATGCTGATCAATTAGTTCTGAGAGTCCACAGACTTAGAATAAATGAGCACCCCCCTAAATAAACACGCCCTTCTGTATGCCCACTCCCATCTGTTTGCTTGACACTACTAAAAATGTCCTGTCAGTTCTCCCTTATGCACAAAAAACAAACCAACCCCAAAACCACCACACAAACCTTCGTGTACACTACATTGGGGTGTGCACGTTAAAGATCCCACGATTGACAAAAGGGTCTTTACTGGCAAAATTGTATAGGCATAGATAAAAATGTCCACCAAAATACCCGTGTGACTTGGAATAATAGGCCGTGAAAAGTAGGATATGCGCCGAAATGGCTGCGATCTGCTGGCCGATGTGAATGCGTGATGTATTGTGTAAAAAAATCCATCTCACACGGCATAAATAAATCCCTGCTCCTTGAATATGTGCGCGATATAAATTGCATAAAATGAAAAAAAATTAAAAATAAAAAAAATTAAAAAATAAATCCCTGCGCTTAGAACTGTACCCACGGAATACGCGCGATATAAGCCTCATATAGATTGATTGAAACCTGCAGCAAAGATTTATGTTTCAGGCACATGTTTTCATCCTCACATCTAACTCTCACTTGAGAAATCTGGTGAAGATTCCTTAATACAGGAGTTTTCATCTTTTTAACATCACCCCCCCTGCATTCACCCAGTTGACAACTTTGTCCTGAACACCCGTCCCAGTGCTGGAATGGATTCATTGATATCTCAAATAAATCTCAATGAAAGATGTTCGGAAATAATTCTCAAGTGTTTATGTGTTGTGGAAGAGTCGCTTTCCCTTGTTTCCATAGAAACACCGAGGCAAGCCTGCACTGCCATGTGTAGCTTGCCTCAGTCTTCGTATGAAAGAGCATCTCTTCCGCAATCAATAAAAATTCAGAATGATTTATTTAGCCTATTTCATAGCACTTGGGTCCCACCCCGTTCTGCACTTTCTCCCGAATACCAGCCTTATTTTCCACTTAAAAACCCTAAACAGAAATCACAACGTACGGGGCCCACGAGGTCTGAGACGTGGCTGACTGTGGTACCGGAGGCGGCGCCCAGATACAGGACTTTGGAGCCAGGCTTCATGTGGATGTTCTCAACACCGCCCACGATGGCTGCTGCAAGCTTGGATCGGAACGGGTTCCAGGTTCTGTACTCAATCTTGGTTTCTCCTTCCTGGGAAAAACACACACACAGATATTAGTTCTGCTGACTGCAAGTCCTTAAAAAAAATCAGGTCTGAAAACGGAGGCAAGTTAGAACTAGAAGAGACATTGAGGGGGGTACGACGGACTTACATTTGATGGAGTCGAGTGGGGTTTCAGTGTATTGCACACACACACACTGACACAGTCAAGAAGGAATCTGCAATGAGCATGATTTATAGTTCTTTCTTGTACAGTTATTGTTATTTGGGGGTTGTTGTTGTTGAAGGGGTAGGGGACTGGAAGGGAGTCACATTATCAAACAGATTTAACCCAGAAGGCTGTTTACCTCTCTTAATATCTCTTAAACCAGTTGACATTTTTTAATAAGCTTTTAAGAATGCCTCAGGCACCTAAAAAGCTCTTATGTCCTAAAATTTCAGCAAGGAGTAATTACCAAAAAAAGTCATATTTAGACTACAAACCGTGCGGACCCATGTTTCTCAAAGAAGGAAATGAGAAGCATGGGTCTGCACGGCCCCACGATGACTTCCGTGTGTAGTCGATAACCCGTACGGGCGAAGGTTAACAAAGTAATTTACAACTCAAGACCTAGTACATTAAAGATGCATTCCTTTCCTTGTAAACAATCCCACACACCACTGAAGACCCGTCCAGACTTTTACAAAACATGAGAGCACCCTTCTACTTGGACTCGTACCAAAACTCAGCAACAAGACGCTGGTGTCGGGTACGAAATAAACTTGGCAAACTTTTCTCACTTTGCACAGAAACGAGACAGGCTGTTGCATAATTTGTTATTTGTTGGTGGGTTCAAGTGCTAGTCTTCCGGATGAGACGAAAAACCGAGGTCCTTTTGTGTCCACTACATTGGGGTGTGCACGTTAAAGATCCCACGATTGACAAAAGTGTCTTTCCTGGCAAAATTGTATAGGCATAGATAAAAATGTCCACCAAAATACCAATGTGACTTAGAATAATAGACCGTGAAAAGTAGGATATGCGCCAAAATGGCTGCGATCTGCTGGCCGATGTGAATGCGTGATGTATTGTGTAAAAAAAATTCCATCTCACACGGCATAAATAAATCCCTGCGCCTAGAATATGTGCGCGATATAAATTGCATAAAATAAAAATAAATCCCTGCGCTTAGAACTGTACCCACGGAATACGCGCTATATAAGTCTCATATTGATTGAGTGTGTGAGTAAGTTTGTATGTGTGTTAGTGTTCAAGTTATATTCGGCAATGATTTTTTCTCGCAGTATTTGTGCTTGATGTTTATGGTTGATTGATTCATTTGTCTTTAGTTAATAAACGAGTTTGTTTTGTAACTGTACAACAGCGTGTCGGTGCATTCTTTCTTACTTTTAGTTTCCATTTTCCTCATTGCGTTTAGTTTCTTTAATCACGTGGTTTTTCCCACTTACTAGCAGACCTGTGCACACTCAAAACACCCATCAGTAGTAAACAAACCAAATTTCAGTAGTTTTTAAAATGTTTCAGTTGTAAGCTGTAACGACAGTTCCAAGACATAATTCTGCTCACAAAGCACACAAACCGAAACACTACGACGCAGTAGTGGGAAATACTATTTATTAACAAGCCAAGGTGAAACATCAACACTGTTGTCTTCTTTGGTGACAGAGCTGGTGTCTCCTCTTCACTATCTGAATCTCGCTCTCTTTTTTTCTTTTTCATGTTTCACTTCAATCACAAGTTGTCACGCAGACGCTGGACGAACAAAGTCTAAGAACAAAGACTCAATGCTGAGAACACGCGCGCTTCCGGTAAATCGGAAAACGTCTTTTCAGCGCAACGGCCAACTAATTGGTCAAAACATCTTAAAACAGAAAAAAAAGTACAAAAATGTGGTTTTTTTTAGTAAAACATTGGAATTTCGGAAATTTAATTAAAAATTCGTAGCACCGTATTCTGCATATAAAAATCGGAGAAATTACGGAGAGACCGTAGATGTGCACAGGTCTGTACTAGCCTTAATTAGGTTCTACACGTGACAGTACCTCTGTGCTGATTCTCTTTTCCCCGTAGACGGACTCTCCGACGACCATGTTCTTGGTTACAATCGTGTCTTCCTTCCCCCTGGCGATGAACACACCTGAAACCACAAAACCACTTTGGTCATTTTTAATTAGGTTATTTGTAGTTTTCATTGTCATTTTTTTGGTTGAAAGAGTAAAAAAAAAGTTCTGGGTTCTGGAAGCAAAATAGGGAAGGCCAGGGAACTGGAAACAATGAAATCCAAAACATTACACTGCTAACGTTCCCAACTCCAGAATTTAAAAAAAACACAAGAAAGGTAAGTTATTTGAACGTTTGATTTTTGACAAAACAAGACAATCACAAGCATAATTATCAAACAATGGTCTTTATTGTGGAAAGACAAACAAATAATTAGGAGGAAAATGCAACAAACAAAAGACTTAGCTGAGTGTGCGTTGGATGATATCTGGTAAGATGGCCTGAGTTGAAAGACAAAGATATTATCCACCCAGCTAAGTCTTTTATTTGTCTCTTTGGCCACTATCAAGACCATGAAAGTCTGGTCTCACCAAAAACTAAACATTCCTATTAATTACCTATTCTGTGTTATGATTCTGGTAACGCTCAAGTTTTTATCAAAGAACAAAGAATCAAAAAACAAGAATGGTATGTCATTGCAACAAAAAATATATGACAAAACCAAACCGTAGTCATATTTTGTAACGTTTTTACCTCTATAAATTAAACGTTCCAAGAACAATACATGCCATTCTTCTTTTTTGTTTTAATTCTGAATTTTGGAACGTTAGCAGTCCATCTGTTATTGGATTTTGAAGAACTAAGCTAACACTAACAGGTCTCCTTATCAATCACCTTGAAGAACGAAGCTAACACTAACAGGTCTCCTTATCAATCACCTTGAAAAACGAAGCTAACACTAACAGGTCTCCTTATCAATCACCTTGAAGAACTAAGCTAACACTAACAGGTCTCCTTATCAATCACCTTGAAGAACGAAGCTAACACTAACAGGTCTCCTTATCAATCACCTTGAAGAACTAAGCTAACACTAACAGGTCTCCTTATCAATCACCTTGAAGAACTAAGCTAACACTAACAGGTCTCCTTATCAATCACCAGGTCTCACCTTCATATCTGTGGGGCTCAACGACCACTTTCCTCCCGGCACCGAACCCTCCGCGGCCTGCAACCCAAATCACACACAAATCAATTTTACAGTGCAACCCCCTATTAAAACACACAGTTTAAGACTTCCCGTCTTTAAGTTTAAGACCTTGCTTTTCAGACTTTCTGTTCACAATGTCTGTAAAGTTAACCAAATGTTCCCCCCCCCCCCCAGATTTATGGAGGTCACAAGAGCGGGGTCACAATGTACCCCTTGCACACAATATCATTATCTAGACTCGGTGCTGCTGCTAAGGCTGATCTCAAATGCCAACAGTCAAATATAACATGTACAATGTATTACCAAATGTGAACACTTCCTAAAGGTAGTCAAACCTGTCAATAACGTCTACCCCAGGACCGACCAATGGAAATGTGAATTATATAAAAGAAAAACTCTTCTGGGATCCTTGGGAGTGGTTGCTATGGGCAGGTGCCCAATTTCAACAGGTGGCCGCAAGGGCATGTTCGACTGTACCAGTATTACGCAGTTGACTTTTGCTAACAGTCAGTAACAGTAACACACATTCTTTACAACAACAAAAAAAGCACATGTATCAAATATCAACAAATCATAATGTGTCGTTATAAACATCACCCTACCTAACCTTCTACTTTAAGTTGTATGGAAACAACTGCCAATATTTAAACCACCCTGACTTGTTTCTATGTAACTCCATTTCAGAAATGCAAGTATATTTCCATCAAACTGTTTCAGCAGCAGAACTGGTTATACTACTCATTAATGGAGTGCATACTCTTTCTAAAATGTCTAAATTTGTTGAAGTCAACATAATGCAGCTTATAAATTTTGTTTGTTTGCTTAACGCCCAGCCGACCACGAAGGGCCATATCAGGGCGGTGCTGCTTTGACATATAACGTGCGCCACACACAAGACAGAAGTCGCAGCACAGGCTTCATGTATCACCCAGTCACATTATTCTGACACCGGACCAACCAGTCCTAGCACTAACCCCATAATGCCAGACGCCCGGCGAAGCAGCCACAAGATTAAAAAATGTTAAAGTCTTAGGTATGACCCGGCCGGGGTTCGAACTCACGACCTCCCGATCACGGGGCGGACGCCTTACCACTAGGCCAACCGTGCCGGTCCAGCTTATAAATGACTGAAACACTCTCTAATGACTTTCATAGCAATGCATAGTAAAACGGAACACAGTCAGTCCAACAGATTCACAATTTTACTATCATTACACTGACACAAACAAAACCGTATATTTTTTCCAAAGAAAAAGCTGCTTGCATGTTTGCCATGTCAGGCTGACATCAGTATATATGATTATATCTCCCTCTCTCTGTCAATTCTCTGTTGTTCATAGACAGCACAAACACAAAGTGAAGAGTAGCATGACACTACTGAATGGAAGCAACGTCGTCACACTGATTCTGAATGAATCGAAAATGCTCACTCTCCTTTCAATATGTGACGTCACTTCAACCGGGCTATACAGCAGTGATGTTCCCAGGGGTCGGCCCTCGGCCCTGGGCCGGATACCTTGGTCTAATGACCGGTACCTTGTGTCTCTGGCAGACAAATATCCGATAAGTTTATGTCAGAGACGGACACTGACCGATCGTTTTATTGCCACGTCGGACATGGCAACATTGATCCGTTTATTTAGATCAGGCATCAGATGATACGTCTCCTAATCTCCAAATCGGCAACGTCTTCTGTTGTTTGGTTTAGTAACTTTGCCGTTTGAAGACCGCGCAGTTTAAGAATTTCCGAAAGTTCAACTTCCGGTTGTATAGATTCTAGAAACTGCGCATACGATCATGAAACCGGACAAGGACCAACCCAAGCTGTGTTTTCGACAGTCAGATCATGATCAGTCGTCAAGTGCGACTGTGACCGGACCCACTGTGACTGTGAGTACGAAAACGGCGACGACACCACCACGGACGTTTGTGCCTTCATGGCTTAAACTTTATCCATGGCTAAATTTCGATGGCGAGAGAAAACTGATGTTTTGCACAGTGTGCATTTCAGCAAACCGAAACAACAACTTCACATGTGGCTGCTCGAATTCAGAGTGCTGATTCCAGGTTCATTTTGGCATATTTCCCTAAGTTCCAGTACTCAATTTAATTTTTGACCTTGACTTCTTCTTTACCTGAGATCTTTTGCTTTCTGTTAAACACACACTCACACACACACACACACAACACACACAAGAACTAGAAGAAGGCAAGTTTGGAACACAATTGCAATATATTTCTCTCTGGTGTGTGTCACAGTGTGTGTGTACCAAAGGAGGATGTGGACGGCTTATTTCTTTCCAAGTGAAATGACCGATTGTTTTTTACAGTTCAGGACAAATGTCCTATACTTTCAGCAAGGCTAGGACATTTGTCCTATAAGGACAAAATCCAAGGAACATCCCTGATACAGTGGTATCTGTGATGAAAGGATACCTTGGGACCAGCCACAACTGTCCCTACATAGCAGGTAGCCTGTCAAGACAGGTACATTTCAGAGAAGATAATATACAAAGGGACAAAAAGGGAGGCGTCCGTTCATTGGAGGGGCTTCACATCCCAGGTACCACTGTATTTGGAGTCTGCTGAAAAATACGTACCACCTCCTCTGCCGCCTCGACCACCTCCACGGGCGCCAAAACCTCCTCGTCCTCCCCTGTCGCCGCCCCTTCCCCCTCTGAATCCGCCGCGACCTCCGAAGCCACCACGCCCTCCTCTGTCTCCCCCTCCACGACCACCAAAGCCACCACCACCGCCTCGGCCGCCAAAGCCACCACCACCGCCTCGGCCGCCAAAGCCACCACGGCCTCCTGGTGAAAATCCTGTTGACAGAAATGTTTCAGAGCATGAGTCAGTGTTAGTCAATTACTCTTGGCTGCTTTTGGAGATTTGCATTGCTTCATTCTGAGGAAAATTGTGATTGGAGTGGGGCCTAAGGTTACTACACGTCTGATCGTCTTTTGAATGCTTGTTTTGTTTGAGGCAAGTTATGCACCTGGAATTATTACGAAATATAGTGTTGTAATGTCAATCTGTATTTGTGTAATGAGTTCTGCGATCTTTTCCACGCTTTCCGTCCTCTGCTCATGGAGAACAAGAACAGTTATTGACTGGAACAACCTTGATGACAACACGATCCAGTCGCCAACGGTCAACGAATTCAGAGGAAAACTGCCAACCGCTGATTAAAACACCAAGTGCTCTCCCCAATTTTTCCGCCAACGAACATTCCCAAGTTTGGGACCTGTTGGCGTTATTTATCAAGATCAAGATCAAGATCAAGATGCTCCACGTGGTTCTGCGTGCAGTTGAACCCTTAGTTGCTTCTCTCTCTTTACATAAACTTGATAAAGCAAAACTTTACTCATTCATACAAATATAAAAAGGGGCATTTCACTTTGGGCACACATTTCTGGTTTTAACAAAGACATGGATACACATGGTTCTGGTTTTAACTTCATTGTTGATGACTTGTTAGTATAGGCTATTCATGGTACTACTGATCTTGATTTTTGCCCAAACTACGCTTCAGTGGTTTTTTAGCTACCCAATGATAACAATGTTAACCTCATCGTCCAAAATTAGCAAGACATATTAAGCAGTCTAAAACTAACACGGCAAGCGTTTTTCTTACCTGGTGGTCCCATTTTTCAAGCAAAATTCACTTGTTTTCTTCTACCTCAATCCCCACGTGTTTGGAAAGCACTTGCAGAAATGGTCACTTCCGGTATCATGTGACTTACTTCCCCTGTCCGACCCAACCACAACACTTTAAAACAAAAAAGGTCTTCTTACCATAACCTATACAAAGCAAAAGCAAAACTGAACTTTTCATTGATCCGTCCAAAGATACCTACAGATCTCTGATCTGTCAAACTCTGAAAATTTGGATCATCATTAATAAACATATTCAATATTCATCACAAAAACTTTTGAGGAGATTGCTTTTAATATTTGCCTATATATATCATAGCAGAGAAATGTAAACACGCTTTTTGTCCCTAGTAGGAGAAAAATAAATGAAATAAAAGGGATTTAAGAGTATCAGATGTTTCTTCCTAAAGGAAGGTGTACATCGATCACACACAGACAGACAGACACACACGACGGGGCAGCACATACACACACACACCAGCACACACACACTGACACACACACCAGCACACACACATACACCAGCACACACACATACATACACCAGCACACACACACACACCAGCACACACACACACCAGCACACACACACACACACACACCAGCACACACACACACACACACCAGCACACACACACACACACACACACACCAGCACACACCTGGGGCGGATCAGTTCATTTTATGGGGGGGGGGGGGTGTTTCAAAAGTATATTGTGAAGATATGGGTGTGAAGGCGCGAAACGCCGAGCCGACGGCGCGAAGCGCCTAGCTTGCTAGGGGGTCCGGGGGCATGTAAAATTTTGAAAAAAAGGATGCAAAATGGTGCAATCTGGTGCATTCTGAGGATGATCATTACCAGTTTCAGGCAGCAGATTTTGTCACTGATAAATACCCCAAAAATTGAAACTCAATGTAAAATAAAGAAATGCACCATAAACAAATAAGGTTTTTTTGGTGGGTGGGGGGGGGGGGTCCAGAAACCCCAGAACCCCCCCCCCCCTCGTCCACCCCTGCACACACACCAGCACACACACACACACCAACACACACACACCAGCACACACACACCAGCACACACACACACACACCAGCACACACACACACACACCAGCACACACACACACACACACACACACACACACACACACACACACATACACACAAAGTCAACAGCAGTGACCATTCAGACAATTTTTATTCAAATGGTTCTACACCTTCTAGCACACCTATAAGAGGCTACAAAAGTAACCATACAAATATCAGCAACAGTAACTGGCAAATTGTAACTGAACAAAACAATTTTAACCAGCCATTAGATACCCGATTTTGGCTTCGGAAATACTGTACAAAGACCTGTTATTACATATATATAGCTGTACAGACAACTGCATTTTTAGCATAAATGAATTAATGTCTGGAGGATTTATTTTTACTTTTTTTACTTTAGGATTTATACTGTAATCCCTATTAAAAAAAAAGGTACTGGCTTTAAACATCTTCAAGAATCCAAAGACCTATTATAACAAAATGATGTTCAGATTTTGTAATTTGCGTGTTACTTTGCTTTTGTGGGTGAAAATATATACATTAATTAACACTTCAATTTTTTGCACATTAAATGCAAACATTCTCAACACATAGATTCTACTAGTTAGTACATTTCAAAACAATTCCTGTTCTAAAAAAACAATCGAAGACACTACACTAGAATGCACAGGCTTATTAGCATTCAGTCACCAAATAAACTAGGAACTAACAAAAATGAACATAATCATGTCCAGTCAAAAACACTGATTGTAAATGATATTATTTTTTCCAGATTTGAAAGTGGACGGACTTCAAAATGTGTAAAACACAAACAAACAGAACAAAGCAACCTAGAAATATCACAACTGTAAAAATGCCCCAACAATGAGTTCAAAATGTTCACAAAAGTTTCACTCTTCAAAGACTTATGCAGACAGTCAGAAAAACAGCAACCTTCTACCTTACATCACAGTGTTCTCACATGAACACTTTTGGGACCAGATAGGGTCTCAGTGCTGCTTGTAAAAGCTAACAGGGTTGGTCGTCTTTGAGTTACAAACATGAACATGATAAAGTCGAGTCGAATAGAGTCAATGCAATCAAATCTAGTTATCACAGCTTTTTTTTGCTTTGGTTGAACTGTTCACATATGATCAAAGAACTGATTTTATTTTCTTCACAAAAACTTGCCGAAAAAGTGGCAAAGTAAAAAAAATTGAATGAAGTAATGTATCACAGTTTTCAATACACTTGTTTTGTTTTTCAGGGTCAAGTCTTAAATGATTGCAACACAGATAGACAATGTCGATAACATATCGCTATATGCCTAGCAGTACCGTGGTAAGTACACCTCTGAGAACTATGTCTCATCTACAAATATAATAATACACATAGCTCATGGATATCTGAAGTCAACATTTCTTTCTTTTTTTATTTGGTGTTTAACGTCGTTTTCAACCATTCAAGGTTATATCGCGACGGGGAAAGGGGGGAGATGGGATAGAGCCACTTGTCAATTGTTTCTTGTTCACAAAAGCACAAATCAAAAATTTGCTCCAGGGGCTTGCAACGTAGCACAATATATGACCTTACTGGGAGAATGCAAGTTTCCAGTACAAAGGACTTAACATTTCTTACATACTGCTTGACTAAAATCTTTACAAAAATTGACTATATTCTATACAATAAACACTTAAGGGTAAAAGGAGAAACAGAATCCGTTAGTCGCCTCTTACGAAATGCTGGGGAGCATCGGGTAAATTCTTCCCCCTAACCCGCAGGGGGTTGAAGTCAACATAATTGGTAGTTCAAAGATATCAACTGGTAACTTGTATAAAATATATAAACATAATGGGGTGATGGGAGTGGAGGCATAATGTTCTGCTATGGAATGTACAGTACACATGTACAAAAATAACATTGAGAAATTCATGCCTACTCCAGCTGCTTGCTATACAAATACACTGATATGTTGAACATTAGGCAAGTATAAGTTACAGCTCCGTCCATCCATGGTATCGCCTGATATTTTGTCGAGACTGGGTCAATGAATATGATGACGTCACTCGAGGCTCTGCCGAGAGTGACGTCATTATATTCTTTCACCCCGTCGAGACAAAATATCACGCGATACCATGCATGGACGGAACTGTAACGTATATATGGCATGACCAAAGTAAAGAGAATTTGTCATGGGATGTGGCAACAAATCATTGGAAATTCACCATGGGCAATCAACCCAAGCCTAGAAGTTGTAGAACTATATTTTGTTTCAGTCTTGGCAAGGCCAGTTTTGTCAAGTTCCGGAAAAGACATAATGAATTCATTCACCCTGCCGAGACGAAAAAAACAATTCCATGGATAAAAACGTATAAGCTTATTATCCCGTGACGCATCAAAGCTAAATTTTGTTTTGAAATGTCATTACAACGTACAGATAACTTATAACGACATAATCGCCTTCACAAGACAGGAAAAACGCACACTTTGTTTTTCGTCTGCTACAAATCTAGTCTTGTTGGTTGACGGAGAGAATAAAGCTTCAATCATACCTTCATCAACAGGAATAAATGCTCAATCCGCTGTCAGTTCGCAACTGAACCTTGTTTTTTTTCTTTAACTTTTTGGTTAACATTGAAACGGCAATCCAAAAGAGTGTTTCAGCTGTTTCAAGACAGAGGCTTAGCTCCTTCTTTTGAGTTGCTTTTCAGTCTAAAATGACACCGGAAGCGAACAAATTGTCGCGTATACTGTCGTCACAAAAAGACGTCATGACAAAGTTACACGCAAAGCGAAAGAGACTTTGACGTCATTTACTTTTGTTTGGAATTTTCCGCCTGTTCCTAGCTTGTCAGTGAAGACCTGACGTGAGTAAGCTTACCCTTTGCAGCTGTGAAATAATCAGTCTTGTGTCTCGGTCGTGTAGGTACAGAGTTTGCTTCTGCAATCATTGTGTTCGTGTTGATGACGGCTTCATAAGATTTCCATTTTCTTGTTTCTGCGGCTGCGCAAGTTATTTTGACTAGGTCATGGCCGAACTTTAGGCCTACGGAGAAATATCGCTGGATATTTTCTCCCTAGATTAACAGAGACAAAGAAGGGAAGTCATGCTGTATACACAATTACACAATTCCAGCATGACATATATTACCATGTTTAATCAAGTGTAATGTGGCCAGTGTGCTCAAATGAATAAGGGCAGTGTGTGTGTGTGTGTGTGTGTGTGTGTGTGTGTGTGTGTGTGTGTGTGTGTGTGTGTGTGTGTGTGTGTGCACACGTGCAAATGCTGCTGACTATGCACATGTACTTGTGGCAGTGAATACCAACAAACAAATCCATGTGCTGTGAACATGTTTCTGTCCTTCAGTGCATCTGACCTTTATCCAGTTTGCACAATCATTATTCATGACCACTGGCTAACTCAGGTCAAAACAAATTAGCACTGATGTATCTATGTGATGAACTGAGAGCGTGTGAATATATGGAGAGATTTTTGTTTGTTTGTTTGTTTGCTTAACGCCCAGCCGACCACAAAGGGCCATATCAGGGCAGTGCTGCTTTGACATATAACGTGCGCCACACACAAGACAGAAGTCGCAGCACAGGCTTCATGTCTCACCCAGTCACATTATTCTGACACCGGACCAACCAGTCCTAGCACTAACCCCATAATGCCAGACGCCAGGCGGAGCAGCCACTAGATTGCCAATTTTAAAGTCTTAGGTATGACCCGGCCGGGGTTCGAACCCACGACCTCCCGCTCACTGGGCGGACGCCTTTCCACTAGGCCACCATGTTGCGGTATATGGAGAGATGAGACACAACATCCAAGAATGCACAAAAAGCACGAATTGTAAGTATGAAAAGTATGAACATATAATTTATGACAAAACAATCACGATACTTCAACCCAAAGGTCTTAAGCGTTCCAATAACTTGCCATTCTTGTTTCTTGATTCTGAATTTCGGAACGTTAACACTGTTTTTGGATTGAAGTTTGTCTCGGTAACTTTGTCATATCAGCAGTGAAAAATGACTCCCAAAATCACCTCCAGGCGGCGCATGTATCGGTATGTTATCTCAGAAAGTAAATTGTGTGGAAGAATCCATTTCCCTCTATCGCTTCAAGACACCATCGGGGTCATCCAGTGTGGGGTCTCGGCCGTCTGGACTCGCCTTCTTCAGGTAATGGCGTCTGCACAAGTTTCACCGAAAAACTCAAATAAGACAAATAATGAAAGTAGAGACAAAGCAATAGACATTTTCTGGAAATAATTGTGTCACGATTTTTAAGCGGTGAGTAAGAGCCCCTTTTACTGATGCAAGCTTTCCGAAGCAAGGGAAGCATGAGTACTATGCTGCCCACCAAGTTTAACATATGCGATCGCAACGAACAACTAACTCTGATGTGTGCGTTCGATATGAGTTATGATACCCTTTATGGATATAACTTAAAAATAACTCCTGAAACTAAGAATCTCCATGTGCAACATTACTGATCATGTTATTGTTTCGTTTTGTTTTTTGCAAAAAGGCGCAGCAAATGTTGGCCTAAACATGAACCTTCATCTAGCATAGTCTTCAACAATAACAAAGCAGAGCAGAAAGCATTACTACAGTGGAATTGATCCCCCTTTGTAGACAACAACCTCCTTCCATCCCATTTCTCCCTCTCCCCCTCCCCACCCACCCTAATAAGATGTCATTCCTCTTTAAAAAAAAACCTTGTCTTTCTTTCTGTTTATAACCGCAGTAAATTTTGGGCGGCTTCCATTTTAACCCGATGCCACCCAGAGCAGCCAATGTCACCAGTTAGATCATTGGTATACAGATGTCACAACGGTTGCAATAATCATCTGCAATATCGCTTTCACACTCTCATGCCAATTAGAGACGATGAGAACGAGCGTTGCTTCATTGGATCATTCAGTTCTTCTTCTTCTTCAGCTTTCCAGAATTTTTCTGGTTACGTGTGAGCTCGTTTGCCCATTCGGGTTCCCCACACTATACTCTGAGAGCATAGTCATCTCACTCCGCTTTCGTTGAGTAGGCATGCTGGGTATGTTCGTGTTTCCATAACCCACCGAACTCCGACATGGATTACAGGATCTTTTCCGTGCGCACTTGGTCTTGTGCTTGCGTGTACACACGAAGGGGGTTAAGTCACTAGCAGGTCTGCACATAAATTGACCTGGGAGATCGAAAAAATCTCCACTCTTAACCCACCAGGCGGCAGCGACCGGGATTCCAACTCACGACCTCCCGATTAGGAGGCCGACGTCTTACCACCACACCACTGCGCCCGTCCGATCATTCAGTTAAATTTCATAGCAACTCGGAAGGAGACGGCATGATTCTGCGGGGAAGGCAAATGGTTAAGACCTGTCTTTTTCAGACTTTCGACGGTACAGTGGAACCCCCCTTTTAAGACCTACAAAAATGTGAAAAAATCAGGTCTTAAAACGGGGCAAAATGTACAGAGGTTATGAACAGAAAATCTGAGAAAACAGGGTCCTGAAAGGGAGGGAGTCTTAAATGGAGGGGGGGGGGGCATTTGTTTATGTTATAGTACCACTATACTTACAGCAGCTGGTTGGTGCACTGCAGGTCAGCAATTTTGGCCTCTGTCGTCTTCATCCACTCCTTGTACTTCTCGCCCCACGACTCCTTCAGCTGAAATACACAAAGCTCTCTTTCAAAGATATGAAGCATAGATAATTCAGTACAGTGGAACCCCCTTTTAAGACTCCCTCCTTTTTAAGACCTAATTTTCTGAGATTGTTGGAGGTCTTAACTTCTTCTTCTGCGTTTGTGGGCTGAAACTCCCACGTACACTCGTGTTTTTGCACGAGAGGAGTTTTACGTGTATGGCCGTTTTTACCCCGCCATTTAGGCAGCCATACGCCGCTTTCGGGGGAAGCATGCTGGGTATTTTCGTGTTTCTATAACCCACCGAACTCTGACATGGATTACAGGATCTTTTCCGTGCGCACTTGGTCTTGTGCTTGCGTGTACACACGAAGGGGGATAAGCCACTAGCAGGTCTGCACATAAGTTGACCTGGGAGATCGAAAAATCTCCACACTTAACCCACCAGGCTGCCGCGGCCGGGATTCGAACCTCGACCTTCCGATTGAGAGGCCGACGTTTTACCACCACGCCACTGCACCCGTCGGAGGTCTTAACAGGGGGGTTCCACTGTACAGTTGAACCTGGCAACAACCTCTCAATAATGACTGTCTGCCCATTATAATCATCCTAAAAGATCCCTGACAAGCTTTTCTCTTCTTTTCAGTATATTTCACCTTTTCATAACTCCTGCTACCTTGCTACCCCTTCGTACGTGTGTGCTTTTAAGTGTGTATGAACGCAAACACATGTATTGTAGATTAGTTCCTCATTGGGCGAAGGGTGGATGTAAAACAAGCACTTTTGTGTGTTCACCCAGTTACCCTCAAAAATATACATTTAGCTCAACTTATCTGATCATGCCTATTAACCACCACCCCCTCCCCCCACCAACTTTCCCTCACCTTCCCTCTTCTCTCCTACACCTTAATTCAGGACAAACCAACACAAGAACTTTGACCTAACAGCCTTTAAAGTGGACAAACCAGAGGAACAACAGAAACCAAAAAATGATGGTGTGATTTATGTGAGAATGTCCGGAAGATGGTCGTAGCAATGTGTTGTGTGTCCACTGTAAAGGACATTAGGGTGAGGTACTTATGAATGTGTTTTTTTTGTCCCGAGTTAAAGGCACAGTGCAGCTCACAGCCTTCGTTTTGCGTTTTTGTTGCAGCTGAATGCATTTACAGTTCAAAAATCCTCCTATGGTAGTAAAACAAACCAAAAACTACCCAACGACGACATCTGTGAAGCTCGACAGTTTCTTGTTCACGCGAGTGCATAAATTAACTTAGTTATTACGTGGTGTTTGGTCGGAGTTCGATTCAACTGAGTGATTCCGGCCTCCCATTTTGTTTTACACAAACTCATGATGACGTCTGACATAGTTTGCTTGTGACGTGTCTTTGTGTGCATGATGTGGTGATCTACCTGATCTAAATTTAGATCCAAAAATAGGCCAAGACCAGCCGGGTCCGAGTACGAAATTAATTCGTAAAAAAATCGCAGTTCTTGACTCTTTGGGTGCAAGTCAATGAAACTTAGTAGTTCTTCTAACGGATAGCTGCCTGAGGTATGACTAAAAGCCCCAGGGGCTCCGTGCACCTGGATTTGACAAGTTCAGTACCTTTAAACGATCCAATAATGTGATCGTGCCTGTTTTTTAATTCTTGGTTTGGAACGTTAGCAGTCTGTTTTGAATATTTATCCTACACACGTGAGAGAGACCACCCATGAGATAACAATAACGTTCAATTCACACGTGGTGATATCATGTAAATGAGGTCGTGTCAAACTAGTCTGGCAGGGATTTGATTTACCACTGCTCATGATGCCAAAATCACTGAGACAAACGTCATTCTGGAACACTTTTGCGCTTGCTGTTTCCCTTAGAAGAATTGTTAGAACTAACACGTCACGCTATACTTTCTACAGTATTTGGCCAGGCTTTAAAATGTAATAATGTAATGCTCGCATTTCAAAAATTAAAAAAGCAAGTCTGGTATGACACAGCAAGCCATGAAGTATTCTCTATTTTCTCACCTTCAAGTTGAGTTGCTCCTCCGCCTCGCACCACTTGGCCTCCTTGATTGACAGCTCTGTGACGAGGGCGTCAATTTTGTCCCTCAGCTCCCCTGTCTCCGACATCAAGACAGCATTCTCGTTCTCCAGACCCTCGTTGCGATACCGCAGAAACAGCAACTCTTCGTGGTGACCGCAATCCTGAACAAATAAAGCTATGCCAAATATGGTACAGAGGAACCCCCCCCCCCCTTTCAAGGCCCCCCATACCCCCCCCACCCCCCTTTAAGACCCCTGCCCCCCACCCCCCTTTAAGGCTTCTCCTATTTTAAGACCCTCCTTTAGGCACACAAAAAAAGTTGTATGTTTCTGGTAACATGGCTACAAAAAATAGGGTAGGTAGGTAGGGATTTTTGTTTTTTTGTTGTTGGTGAGGGTAGAAAATAACTATACAGTGACGCAAAGAGACTGGACTTACTATACAAAGAGAAAGACAACACATTACAAAACAAATGAGACAAAAGGGATGCGGGGTTATCCCCCTTGTGTCGTCTGCCGTCTGTTACTTTCGTTTTGACGCTCTTTTTTTTCTTTTTTATTTACAAATGCAATAAAAAAAAGTCTAGGGTCGGCGGGAAAAAACTAGGTAGGGTCGGGTAACCAGAAACATACAACTTTTTTTGTGTGGCCTTATCAGGAGTCAGATGTTCTGTTCGTGATATAAGCAGATGATTGAATGCATTCCAGGATGTTCAAAGGTGTAAAAAATGCAACAACCCCAAAAAGGTGTATGAGACCAAAAATAACTCATTTTGCCTGCCCGGTCTCCCCTTAAACCATTGGGGCATGTTCCCATCATAGCCTTTGTAAAAATAGCTCCATTTTAAACTCCCTCCCTTTAAAAACCTGATGTTGTCAGATTCTTGAAAGCCGTTAAAGGGGGGTTCCACTGTAAAGGAAAAAACCCCGGACACTTACAAATTTTACGGTTACCAAGAAAAAGAACGTTTCTCTGACATAAACACAAGCAGTGCTGGCCGTACCTTAGAGCTCCCTTTCACCTGTTCCATCTCCGCAGCGAACTTTTTCCTGAGAGCATCCATCTCTTGGTCCCGACTTTTAGACACATCCTGCAGCTTCTTCTCCAGCTCTGACGCCTTGCCGTCCACCACGAACATAGACTGCGACTCCCTGGTGCACAAACATGATGAAACAGATGATTAATTTTTTTTTAAAAGAACAATAGTGGGCTATGCTTGTATAATACACACAATAAAATATATAACACACACACATCACTATCAACATCACCACACACATGACAACCACTACAACCACCACTACGACCACAAAAATGGTTGTGCTGTTATGAGTTTACTGTTCTATTATCATGTTAGGATCTAGATGTATTCAGTGTTAAATACAGTAGAACCTGCCCTGGCGACCACCTGTCTAACGTGACCATGACCACTCAATTTCGGTCCCAAGTCACAGTATCAGCCTGTCATTGACGACCACCAGATGTCTTTTAAAAAAGAAAGAGTTTCTCACAACAATCATCTTCTACAACGTTGTCATCATAAATTTCTACTCTAATGATCAATGCCCGTTTTGCTGTCAAACTCGATCGCATCCCACATTTGCTGACATATCGTCCGCCATCTTGGAAATACTTGCAGAAAAGCAGATCGTTTCCCAAGCATGAAAAGCGAATAGTGAGTGCGCTCATCCGAAGAAACATGGGGCTGCTCTTACCTTCGACCAAACGGTGCCCCAACCTCCACAATTTCTCGCTCCCTTTTCAAGATGGTCGTGTTCTTTGCCTTCCGCAGGTCATCTAAACGTCGCTTCAGACTTGTCACTTCAGTCTCCAGCTGAAAGAGATCAAATAGCACTTTTACACGCACATGTGTTATCATGGCAGACAGCAATCCAAATACAGTGTTGTTCCTAGCCTCAGAAGACAAGAGGTCAATAGGCCGCAATGTCTTGGCTTTGTCTGCTTGGTAGAAAAATGTATGGTCAAAAGACCTCCTGCATGTCAAAGATCAAACAGATGACCAGCCAGTGGTCAGAAAAAAAGCGGCAGATCAGAAAAGTATGCGCCAATGACCGAAGACTGAGGCCTGGAAACCACACTGAAACAATCAAAAAGGTTACTGGTGTAAAACTATCAAGTGTCACAGTACAATCAAACATTATTTTTGTATTTGAAGTAAACACCTGTAGTTTCCGTACAACAATTTAAGTGTCCATTGTATAAAATAAAACTGTTCATAGACTTTATCACTGACAAGTTTGTGGCCAGTTTATTCTTTTTCCATAGAGGGTTTTTAAAAAAAAAAAGAGATTTTTTTGTTCACGAAACAGGTTAGGGTCGGCATGCCATTTTTTTTTATTTTTTAGGTCAGATTGGGTTATTGTTACCATAATTATTTGTGTGTGTGTGTGTGTGTGTGTGTGTGTGTGTGTGTGTGTGCCTGATATAAAACTGGTCTTACCTCTTTTATGCGATCTTTCAACTTGAGCTCGTTGACCTTGGCCTCTCGTGACATTGCTGCTGCTTGACCTTGTCTTGGTTGTTAGGGTTCCTGATGTTCACAACAACGCACAGCAATCAGCATACGGAGATCCTCAGTGTTGGAAACTGCTGGAGAGGAAAAAATAGGCACATACATTTTTTTGTAAGCCACTGCAGATGTATGAAAAACATTCCAGGTGTACTCTACCAATATATATAGAGGCATCGATCCCTGGACAAATAAATATCATTATCAAAAGGACTACATACAGGGTGACCCAAAATGAGTGCAACCCATAAAAGTACTCACAACTGCTACAAATGTGAATGGATTGAGTTTATTTTTAACACACATAAACGTAAGATGATAAAAAGTTCTGAAAGTTGGAGTCATTTCGGTTGGGTGGTTCACATGTTAGCGACGTTGAAGGATATGCTCCAAATGTCCACCGCGTTGAATGCGCCGTGCAAAATTGTCCACCACGCAGACACACTCTGCCCCTGGAATCCTCCTGATCTTTGTTGTTATTGCAGCCTTCAAGTCCATGGTTGTCTGGGGGTTGTCCTCATAGACGTGGTCTTTCAAATAACCCCACAAATAGAAATCGGGGGGGGGGGGGGGGGGGGGGGGGTTAAGGTCAGGTGGACAATTTTGCACGGCGCATTCAGGAGTGTCTTCGTCAACGCGGTGGACATTTGGAGCATATCCTTCGTTGAAGTTCAACGTCGCTAACATGTGGACCACCCAACCGAAATGACTCCAACTTTCAGAACTTAATTGTTATAATCTTACGTTGATGTGTGTTAAAAATAAACTCAATCCATTCACATTTGTAGCAGTTGTGAGTACTTTTATGGGTTGCACTCATTTTGGGTCACCCTGTACATGTGTATGCAAAGACTGGCCTATGGAACTTGGAAGAGTAAATAAATCAACACACACACACACACTCTACATACAATCAGGAGGGAGAGGGGGGGAGGGGGGAAGATGGAAGGAGTAGGTCATAGGGAGTTGTCTTACCTTAGCTTTCCATTTACTTTGTCTTGGGCATAACCATGTGATTATTTTGTTCACAGAAAAAAGTTATGGGTTGGCAGGGAAAAAAATAGGTCAGATTGAGTTAATGTTACCATTTTTTTGTTTTGTTTTGTTTTTTGTATGTGTGTGTGTGTGTGTGTGTGTGTGTGTGTGTGTGTGTGTGTGTGTGTGTGTGTGTGTGTGTGTGTGAGTGCCTGATGTAAAACTGGTCCAACCTCTTTGATGGCATGTGTTAGTCATAAAAAAAATCACGAAATATAAAGACCTGAGCGAGTTTTGTTCCTACTCTGAATAAATCTCAACATGTTGCCTCAGGATTGTCAGAGCTAAGAAGAGTTTTACACCGTTTTCAATTACCTCGTAAACGAATAGTACATTTTCCATTCTGTGTATGATGCTGTTGTTTAGGTTTAAGAAGACAACAACAAAAAATGGACTAAAAACTGAGTTCTTAATTCTTGTTGTTAGGCAGCCACTTTCTGAAGAAAAAACCCTTTAACTAGTTTAAGTTTATCACTTTATGTTTTGCCTTTGTTTTTTTTCTTTTGGGGAGGGTTAAATTGCTGAGGTCAAGAAAACAATATGAGAATGAAATAATAGTTGAAGTGATATTACTTTTTAAAACTGCGATAGTGTGTTCACATAATTTTACGCGCAACTGGGAATTGCTGAGCTTAATCCGCGCTGCCAAAATGCTCTGTCATGCTAGTTCAATAGTTGCTACGAAGGCCGACATCTGAATTAGATTACTCTGGTACCAATAATGTTTGTTTGAACCCTAAAAATGCAGCTCAAATCTCAAACTTCTGCAGTTTCTTGCAGGCCATAACAGAAGAAAAAATCCAATAATCAGCATCTTTGTCTGAACTAAAGCACCCGTAACTCAATCCATAGACCTAAATATAGGTCCCTGCTCAAACTTACTTGGTTCTGTTCCAGTCAAGTGCTTTAGTTTTGGTCTCGCAAAGGTCAAGGTCAGTTATGGTGCGTCTTCGCGACATCTTGGTACCGGAATCTGACAAACATTCTCAAACAAATCTTTCTAATCTCGCGTCAAAGAAACGGGGGACAAGACAAAGCAGAAGAAAATTGTAAACCTGAACCCACAAACAAATTCAGTAGATAACGACTGGAGATGATCATTTTTATTCTACAAATTGCAAAAATAGTCCAAGACTGGAGCAAGAGTAGCACTCTACACACTTCAAGAACATGAATTTTCAAATTCAAGCTAGACGACATAGCAGAGAAAAGGCTCATAAAGCCTAGAAGCCGCTGTTTGAAGTGATATGATATGATATGAGCTTAATATCATATGATACGATGAAATACAAAACAAAACAAAACATAGAATTCATTCACTTGTAAAATATAAATGGCGGTTTTAAATGCCTGTACCGGAGTAATCGCGATCCGTTAGTTCTGCGTTTAATTATAAATGTGATGTGCTTATATTTTAAATCAATCAAGACAATATTGGTCGGTCATTTTGTGTGGCCTTTGATGGTGTTTCATTTGGAGTGTCTTGTCTCGAACTTTGTGTGTGCACTTTCGTTCTCCCTTGACAACCTTTGACCTTTGTGTTTTGAATTTCTAAAAAGTGCAGATGTGTGTTTGCGTCAACAACAGATTTTACAGCTAGCATTGTGAATAATTGAGAGTAATTGAATGTATTGCATTTTGTATCTTTTATTTTAATTTCAAGAACATCGAAAATTTGAAACACACTGACTTGTGTTTTGTGCGAAACTAAACAAACATATTGCTACTACTTCGGCCATATTTTGCTTGAAGAGGACGGTGAGTGTCCGAGTGCTTGTACTATCGAGGATCATCCTCTTTGTAACATTTCTTGAACATACCATGAAACACTAAATACGATTCATCATTAAACTACCTGTTCATTTTGTTCAATATGTAGCTATATATCCAGGCAGACATCTGATTCGAAGATAGTTTGTAAATGAATTTTGCAAATCAGTTTCTTGGGTCGAGATAAGTTCCCAGCCGAGATATGTTGCTTTGTTCTATTTTTCTGACAAGCTTGGCTCGTTTACCTAGGGATTTTTCCTGGTAGCCAAAGCAGACATAACCCGTTGTTGTTATGATTACGCTTAATACTTCAAAATACTTTTTTGACGTGGCATTGTAGCTCTGGAAAAACACTTTTTTTGTGCCAGACGACAGCCCTTCCGGTGCCTTCTGACCTGCCGGTTCAGACGACTCTCGCCAAAGCAGCAAGAAGACTAAGAAGCTGCTTCAAACTGCAACACATTTCTAGCATACCCACAGTAGCTGTTTCTGAGTGGTACTCTTGAGTTGGAAGATCTTGAAAGGTTGCTGATGCAGGTCTTGAATGTGAAGTTTTGCTGCAGCAAGTTAACCAGATATTTGATATTTGGATAAAAGCAGTAATCAGTAAGAGTAAAACAGATCTTAACTACTTTAGTCAATAATCTTAGCCTAAATTGTTATCTTTCCCTTTGCAGGTGTTTCCGAAACTTCCAGCTGCAAATATCTGGCTGTCTCGGCGGTTGCCACGGTGTATATCATCACAATCCTATGCGAATGAATTTATCTTGGACTTGGAGATCTTGTTAGCTTTGATTCACTATAAGTATAACTATTCAAAAGAGTTACTACGCGTACAACATTCACAACTGCCTGTGTCCTAAATTTTTCAGTCCACCTGTGAGTGAGACTCCCCAACTTTACCCAGCTGTGCCTTACTCTTTGGGGTAATGGTGGCTCTGTTGTTGCTGTGTTGTCTTTTGTAAGAGTGATATTGATAAACATTGACAGTGAAAACACAATCCGGAGATTTAAATCCAAAGTAAGGGACTCTCGAGTAAGGGACTCTCGCATTCTAGCCCACATCAATCACCATGGCATCTGGACAAGTGGAGCAGAACTCTGTCAGCCACAATGGTTCCCAGTCTGCAGGAAAGGGAGCAGAGTGAGTACTTATTCATTTTTCAATTATTTTGCACAGAAAAGACATAATATCAAGGTCTGTCATTTGATGAAACAGCTTCTGCCTAGCCATCCATGGATGGCAAAACAGCGCCAGATGTTCTGTCCTAAAACATTGCCTGGGCTCTATTTGTTTGCACACTTGATCAGTTGATTATCTTTTTTTTTCTTCTGATCAGCGGAGGCATGTATTTAGCATGTATCGTCTTTGCTCTTGACTTTAAGATGGGCCTTCATTGATAAAAGTTGGAACACTTGTCTAGACAGAGAATTTCAGGTGAAAATGTGTACCTTGGTTTGTGAATTCAGCATGTCACTTTAGTTAGATGGACAGGAGCAAATAATAATGAATATTAGTTACTGCTAATAATGTTGCTGAGTACCGTACTTTCCGGGTTACAAGGCGCTACAGCGCATAAGGCGCACCCCCTTCTTTTTAAACAAAATTGTAATCCAGTCACCCATTGGGCGCAGGGGCAGATAGGGTGCACCAAAATTAAAAAAGTATACGGGTAACAAACGGGTAACAAACGGTCGAAGAATGAAAATAAGCCGCACATCAAAGGAAGAATACAGAGTGGAAATATGTGTTCTCTGTGTGTGCCGCGAGATCAAAGGCAGGTCCACTGTGATAGCTGGGTTGCCTTGTTTAGACACTGACCTTCTTCCCAGGGGTCAATAACCCAGTTTTTGCTATGAGAGGTGTTTCCCCTGTCATAGATCTGAGAGAGGAAACACTTCCTGCACCGGGGTCAGTGACCGAGATGGGGCGGTCTCTTTGATGTCTTGAGAGGAAACTAGGCCAGGGTAGTACCTAGTAGCTGAAACATGCATTATCACAAGTTGTTTGACTGGTACTCAGGCGGTCTCTTTGATTTTTTTCGTATTTCATACACGGATTAGGATTAGGCGCTTCGTAGTCGCGCCTTATGACCCGGAAAGTACGGTACTTGCAAGATTTGGGAAAATATTATTTTTTCAAGATGCAAACGGTGTTAAGATTTTTGTTTTTTGATTATGAAAAAAGGGGACTTTCATTTGAGTATGTAAGCAGGGATTGCCAAATCCCAAGAGAGTCACTAGCCCGCCAGAAATGTCGCTGGCCCGGTGCATACCGAAGTTGCTGCATGAGATTTGAAATTCGATATTGCAACCAAAAATGTTGCATTTGACCAGAATTATCACTGGCCAGCCGGGTGGTTTCTACTAGCCCGGCAGATTTTTTACTCGCCCCTGGCGACCGGGTGAACATTTGGTCATCCCTGGTAAGAATTAGCCATAAACAGAAAGTTTGAAAAGTGACACTGGCATACTGAATGAAAGAAGAGTGCTCTGACTGGCTCATGCAGTCTGACACTATCTTCTGTGGCACTATCTTCTGTGGGTTTAATTTTGAAGTTTGTTAGTAATTTATTTATTTTTAATTTACTTTTCTTCAAAACATTGTTGAATAGTAGAAGCATCTAATGTAACTTTTAGAAAGTCTACTTGTTTGACAAGCTGTCTCTTCTGTTTCAGTGAGCAGGGATGGAAAACCAAGTTGAAGTTACCCCCCAAAGATATGAGGATCAGGACTTCAGTGAGTATTGGCCTTGCCTCCCTTGTTTTAGTTTGCATCCCAATGCATTAGCGTTATGCTTGATCAAGTTGATGTCAGAGTTAGGGATAATAATGTCATGCAGTGGATGCAGGCAGACAAGCAAAGGTGTTAGCAGGCTGCTTTGTAGGAAATTAGACACTTCATTGGCAAAACAATTTTACAACCTACAAGCCCATTGTAAACTCTTCTGAGCAGGCAAATACCACTCACTTGGTTGCCCACGGAGGGTTAATATTTTATTTATTGAAATTTTCATTTGCTGTTAGGCTTTTAGATTTCTCTGGCGTGAGCTAACTTCAGAATCTGACCTACTGCGTTAGGAAGAGAATTATTGGTGTTGCAACTCAAGTTTCCTGCAGTCTCTCACTGGCTCACTCTCACTCACTCTCTCACTCTAACTCACTCACTCACTCACTTGGTGAGACACATAACGTTACTTTGCGCTGATTATCGATACTCAACTACTACATCTACCTACCCTGTTGTATTGTTGAAAATGATTTTAATTAAACATAATGGTGATACGTGTTACCCTTTTCTCTTGCTCAGGATGTGACCAACACCAAGGGCAACGAGTTTGAAGACTTTTGTCTGAAGCGCCCGCTGCTGATGGGGATCTTTGAGAAGGGGTGGGAGAAACCCTCCCCCATTCAGGAGGCCAGCATCCCCATCGCCCTCACTGGCCGCGACGTCCTCGCTCGCGCAAAGAACGGCACCGGCAAAACTGGGGCCTACGCTATTCCCATTCTAGAGAGGTGTGACATCACCAAAAATGAAGTCCAAGGTAGGTGTGCGCATGTTGTTGTGATGGCATTGCCTTGTCATTGTTGGTATGGATGTGCTGATGTTATGCCTTTGCTGGCTGGAGCTCTACCGGGGAAATGTATGCTTGACTAGGCTGGCTTTGTTCTGCAAAGGACACTATTGAAAAATGTTGCATGTGAACAGTTTTGAGTGGTTTCTAATCACATCTTGATAATTCACAGAAGAATGGTTCTACTACAAGTTTAGGAAGGTTGGAATTCAGTTACTGTTATGATGTTGGATATCACAAATCCCCCTAAGCAGGAGTAGTTTTGTATGAAGAGTCCAGGATTTGCAGAGTTTACCTTGCTTGATGATAATGAGTATGTGTGCTTTCAGCCCATATTATGGTGCCTACGCGTGATGATAATGAGAATGTGTGTGTGCTTTCAGCCCTTATCATGGTGCCTACGCGTGAGTTGGCCCTGCAGACCAGTCAGATCTGCATCGAGACAAGCAAACACATCGGGTGCAAGTGTATGGTGACCACTGGGGGTACCAACCTCAAGGATGACATCATGCGTCTCTATGATCCAGGTATGTCTCCAGTCACTTTGTGTGAAGTCTGTGTTGCAGTGGAACCTCCTGGATTTAACACCTCCACACATCTCAAAAGGAAGGGAGTCTTAAAATGGATGTAAATGTACAGACATGTACAGAATATATCTGAAAAAAGACCGGCACGGTTGGCCTAGTGGTAAGGCGTCCGCCCCGTGATCAGGAGGTCGTGGGTTCGAACCCCGGCCGGGTCATACCTAAGACTTTAAAATTGGCAATCTAGTGGCTGCTCCGCCTGGCATTATGGGGTTAGTGCTAGGACTGGTTGGTCCGGTGTCAGAATAATGTGACTGGGTGAGACATGAAGCCTGTGCTGCGACTTCTGTCTTGTGTGTGGCGCACGTTATATGTCAAAGCAGCACCGCCCTGATATGGCCCTTCATGGTCGGCTGGGTGTTAAGCAAACGAACAAAAATCTGGAAAAAGGGTCTTAAAAGGGGGGTTCCTGTGAACTGACCAGGTGGTTGTTTAGTGACTAAACAATTGATCAGATCTGATAGTGATCACAAACATTATCTTGGCTGACTATGGTTACTGTTATCTGCTGAAGGAGCGTGGTGTGAAGTGTTGGCAGAAGTTGTGGTTCTCTTTAATTTTGCAGAAGTTGGACTAGTGCCACATACTTAAACACTCTGTCCAAAGTGGTTGCTTGAGTGTTGATGGAGGTCTTTTCCTTTTCAAGGATTTATTTTAAGTAGATTACCTGTGACTGGTCACACATGCATGATCACCATTGGCTGACCGAAATTTACGGTGCATTAGGAACATTGTTTCAAAAACAGACATGCAAGAGTCGGCATTCAAAGTTGGTTCATCATACTCCATTGATGATGAGATATCATCCAGTTCTGCTTCAGAATATGTATGATTGACACTTTCTCCTATCTTCTGAAATGGAGTTCCATGTTTATGTAGAACAGGTACTGAGCACACGCACACACAAGACATGTCTGCTTACACGTGCATGAAGGTGCTAATTCCCGCTTATTGGGTATGTAAAGGACAGAGTCGTAGGGGCACTGCAATGACAATCGCTGCACGGGCTGTCTCCACCTCTGTTGGCTGTGGGCAGAAATCTGCGGAAAGTTTTTCTGGTCCACTTTGCAATACAGTAAAAAAAAACTTTTTAGGCTCCCTCCTTTTTAAGACCTTGATTTCTCAAGCCTTTCTGTTCATAACCTCTGTAAAATTACTCCCTTTTTAAAACTACCTCCTTTTTAAGACCAATTTTCTTGGAGGTCTTAAAAGGGGGGGGGGGGGGGGGGGGGGGGGGGTTCCACTGGATTGTCTGTCCCATTTTGTTTGTTGTATTCCATGTCTCTTCTCTGGCACATCCTGGGGGCTGGTCTTGGAGAGCCCGTCTGTTGTAATCATATTAATGGGTCCCCACCATCTCAGCTTCCTTTTTTTGACAGTGGTTAGCAGGTCTTCTTAGTGATCCTTGCATAAAGTACATTGTTTCAAAGGTTATGAAAGAATTAGCATTCAAATTGGGTAAACCGTACTCCATTAATGATGAGATATCATCCAGTTCTGCTTCAGAATATGTATGATTGACACTTTCTCCTATCTTCTGAAATGGAGTCCCATCCTTTTGTAGAACATATACTGAGCACACAAACACACATGCAAGACCAGTCGACTTGCACGCGCAATAGGTGCCAACTTACTGCTTAATGTTGTCGTGTAACCCGCCAGGGTGTTAGGGACACTGCAAGGACGAGCGCTGCACCAGCTGTCTCCATCTCCGTCGGTTGTGGGCAGTCGTCTGGATTGACAGAGTTTTTCCTGGTCCACTGTGCAATATTGTCTGTCCATCTTCTTTGTCTTCCCTGTCCCCTCTTCCCACGCAAGTCTTGTGAGATGGTCTTGGAGAGCCGTTTGTTTCTTGTAATGAGTCCTCACCATCTCAGCTTCCTCTTTGTTGACAGTGGTTAAGCATGTCTCCATAGTGATCCATGCATGGGTACATCAGGGATCGCGTTAACGCATGTTTTTTGCGTATTTGACGCGTTTTAAAACCCGCCCACGCATTTTCCCGGCGCTTGTGCGTAACGCGTACGCAAAACAGCTTCTATTCAAAACGGCATGCTCAGCAGCACATCCCAATACTGAATCAGACTATAGCACACGCGCGCGAGTTTAGAATCTCTAGTCTGTTCTGGATCAAACATAGCACAAGCGCGCGAGTTCAAATCTAAAGTCTGTTTAGGATCAAACAAAATGAGGTGACGTGCTCTCGGTGATGCGGGAGTTGACACTCTGATGCGTATCGCCATGGAGGGACCGGCCGTGAGCCAAAGTGCGGACGTTGTAGAAAGGGCTTGCCGCGAATTCCAGAGCCGATGTGAGCACCGGAAATAGGTGAGAGAAATGCGCGCTTTTGACATGATTTAACTGTGTTATAGTGTGACGCAAAATCGGTTCTGCTTTACGAGTTTTTTGGTCGACATTGCAATATTTTTGGTCTATCTGTTGCGAAAGCCGTACGCAATTTGAAAAATCCATGCGCGATCCCTGGTACATTGTTTTAAGAGTACATGTGAACAAATTAGCATTAAATAACATATTCTTACTCCGAATCACATTAGCATTGAGTCACCTGAGATGCTTATCACTGAAAAACGCTTACCCGGCTAAAATTTTTAAAGGGAAGCAACCCATCACCAAAACGAAAGTGAAAGTAGCTTTGGTAATGGGCCAGCACACTGGGAGTTACCTCCCATACGGGAGTGTGCCACGTCACTTCCTCTAGGAACACGTGCCTATCTCATACGTTCTTTTCACCTCGGAGAGGACGGTTCACTTTTTGACGCTCTGTGGCCGACCTTGTGTGTTTGAGTGACACCCGCCGGCCACGTTACCCAGCTTTTCTGCTCGCCTTGCCTACAGTTTGGTGAGCTCGTTCCCGTTTGTTGTTGGTTGTTTGCGCTGTTTTCGTTACTGTACGTTGTCCGTTTTTTGCGGACTTGTGTGTCAGTGACTTGCGTGTTTAGCCATTTTGTTGTGTGAGTTAGTTAGCTAGCTCGTATGACTTTGCTCGTAGCTCTGCGTGCCCCTTTCTGTGTTGGGCAAGTGTAGCTATAGTATTTTGTTGACGCGAAAGAGTGTGTGTGTACTGTGTTCAGTCGTTTAGACTTACGTGTCAGTAAATTTTTTCGCGTTGTCACGCGTCGTTGACTTGTGTGTCAGTTACTTGCGTGTTTCGCCATTTTGTTGTGTGTCGCCATTTTGTGGTGTGAGTTAGTTTTCTAGCTCGTGTGACTTTGTTTGTAGCTTTACGTGCCTCTGTTTTTGTTGGGCAAGTGTAGCTATCGTATTTTGTTGACGCGAAAGTGTGTGTTTTTGAGTCACTTGAGAAAAAGTGACTCTATGTAATCGGTCAGTGTTAGTCTGTCCGGCCGGCCGGCTGGCCGGCCGTCCGTAGACACCACCTTAACCCCTTGACTTCCGGAACTATTTGAGGATATTGGTAAAAAAAGAGTGTTTTGATTTGAGAGTGCATAAAAACTGTTAGGATAACAGTAGGGGAAAGAAACATATATGTATGTGTAGGTATATGATTGGAGATTCCAATAATACCACAAATTACTCAAAAGGGGCAGACAATGTTTTACGCAAGGGGCGGATAATCCAATTTATTCAGTTTATTAGTGAAAATATAGACAAAATGCTATTTTATGCTTGTAAATATTAAAAATATCCAGTCAAAACTAATGTAGACATTTTTATTGGCCTTTTGTCAGCATAGTTGAATGATTTTAGTTTTGAGATATGCCTTATTCATTTTTTTTGTTTTTGCAACAGGTTAGTCATAATATGAGATTTTTGACGATATTTCTAAAAATAGGGTGTGTTGAATTGAGATTGCATAAAAACTGTTAGGACAACAGTAGAGGAAAGAAACATCTATGTATATAGAATACTCACGAGGAAATGTTGGATCTTCCTGACAAGAATTATCAACTGTGTCGGTTCTTTTCCTACCTGTCCCACCCCTGCCTTGTCCCCTTCTGCCACGCCCCCTTCCACGCGACGTGGATGGTTGTACAAAATCATCATTATCACTCTCACTTTCGTCACTTTCAATTTCCCTTTCATTTTGAACAATGTCTCCCTCGCCTCCCACCACATTTTCATCTTCACTTTCATCTCCATTGCCGGGAATATCCATCAAAATACGAACAGCTTCCTCAACAGTATAGCGCCGATTCGCCATGTTAGAGAATCGAACCAAAGATGTCCAGAAAAACGCAATAAAATCCGTCAAAATCAATCGAATTCACTCAAAACAGCACCCACATGGAGGCAGACATCTTGGCTATCGAAAACGAGGCAACTGCGGACTCTCGGTTGTTTCCCCTGAGTAACAGGGCGTCCGACTGCTGTGAGGGTCCGACCGCGCTTAAATGCGCGGTCGGAAGCGAAAGGCTTAACGTTGGACTTTTCTCGGAAACTATCAAAGCGATCGGGCTCATATTTTGTTTAGTCGTGACCTCCAATGACCTCTACACTTTAACGATGGTTTCGTTGACCTTTGACCTTTTTCAAGGTCACAGGTCAGCGTCAAAGGAAAAATTAGACATTTTATATCTTTGACAAAGTTCATCGGATGTGATTGAAACTTTGTAGGATTATTCTTTACATCAAAGTATTTACATCTGTAGCCTTTTACGAATGTTATCAGAAAAACAAGGGAGATAACTAGCCTTTTCTGTTCGGCAACACACAACTTAACGTTGGGCTTTTCTCGGAAACTATAAAAGTGACCGGGCTCAAATTTTATGTGAACGTGACTCATTGTGTTGTGAATAGCAATTTCTTCCTGTCCATCTGATGCCTCATATAATATTCAGAACTGCGAAAGTGACTCGATCGAGCGTTTGCTCTTCTTGTTTACTGAGTTTTCAGTCGTTTAGACTTACGTTCGGTAAAATGTTTTCGTGTTGTTTACATGGATTTGACAGCATGTCTGATTCAGACAACCGCTGTGGCAAGTCAGACCCCATGGGGAAATTTTAAGCCTTAGGCTTCTTCTTTAGCAGTTTTACTTGTACAGACCAAGAACGTAACTATTTGTTGTCTGTACCTTTTTCGGCGCCTAGCGCTGTTACTACTTCTGCTATCTTTTGTGGCGCCTAGCGCTATGGTTACGTCTGCTCCGGTTCTCTACTACGGAGACTTCGTCCTCGTTGTTAGCACCTGTGCAGGGTGCGTTGGTTCCTTTCTGTTTTAGACACTGGTTCCGGGAATCCGCAGCTTGGTGCAAGCAGAGTTCCAGCGTTCCGTCGCCAGTTGTTTGGCGTTTCCGGCATCTGGCAGTGACGTCCGGGAGTTGGCTTCCGTGTCTTTGCCGTCCTTTTCCGGTTTGGAGCAGCGTCCTCCCTCTTCAGCTGCGGCTGGTAAGCAGAGCTGGTCCGATAGCCCTCGTGAGGCGCCTGGACGTTCTCTCTCGGGAGACAGCTCTTTCGCATCGGGTCACGACCGATACCATGCTGATCTTTCATTTCCGGCGATAACCTACGAGGCCCCGGATTTGATCGAACAGCTGCGGCAGTCGGTTTCGGCTGCCGCATTTCCGGCACTTGCCGGAAGTGATGATCCGTCCGCTCCGGCACGCTAAGGCGGTCGCGGCAGGATGGAGTATTCACTGACTTCCGGTCCTTCCGGATCACGAAGTCAACCAGTGCAGCCTTCACTTCCGCATTGCGCGGTTTCGACGGCTACACTTCCGGCTTCGGCCGGACACGCTGCTTCCTCTTCTGGTGCTTCCTTCCGGATACCAGTGGGTGGATTCCAGCGTACGCCTTCCGGCCAGTTAGTGCCTAGGCTTGAGCAGGCATCACTCCACTCTGATGGGGGAGTGACGTCAGCTCATCCAGCTCCGGTTTTTGCGGATGGTCGTCCTGCCTACCCTTTACCTTCACAAGGTTCTGGGCTGCAGGATGATGTTCATATACAGGCATTTCCGGTTTCCGGTTTGCCAGGGCATGCTTCTGCTTCCGGAACTGGTGTTTTTGGTTTCAGTGCAGCCTTCGCTTCCGCATTGCGCGGTTCTGTCGGCTACACTACTGGCACTCGCCAGAAGTGATGATCCGTCCACGCAGGCACGCTACGGCGGCTGCGTCAGTATGGAGTATTCACTGATTTTCCGGTCCTTCCGGATCTCGAAGTCAACCAGGGCAGTCTTCAATTCCGCATTCCGCGGTTTCGTCGGCTACACTTCCGGTTTCGGCCGGACATGCTGCTTCCTCTTCTGGTGCTTCCTTCCGGATACCAGAGGGTGGATTCCAGCGTACGCCTTCCGGCCTTTTAGTGCCTAGGCTTGAGCAGGCATCACTCCACTCGGATGAGGGAGTGACGTCAGCTCATCCAGCTCCGGGTTTTTTACGGATGGTCGTCCTGCCTACCCTTACCTTCACAAGGTTCTGGGTTGCAGGATGATGTTCGTGCACAGGCATTTCCGGTTTCCGGTTTGCCAGGGCATGCTTCTGCTTCCGGAACTGTGGTTTTGGTCATGGCTCCATGTGTGACTATTCTGATGCTCCATCAGGGGTCAACGAGGAGTCTCGGGGCGTGTTTCCGTCGAAGCTCAAGTCTGTTCTTGACATCGCGGTGGAAGTAGCGTCTCGTTTTTTCCCCGAAGGGGTGGTGGCTGCGGACTCTTCCGCTCCGTTCGTTCCTTCGGCCATGGCGGACTTCCGGCCGGCACAGGAGGATGTTTCTTCCTTCCGGTTCGCCGAGTCTCCGTCAGTGGCTTACCAACTTTTGCATTCGCTGGTTCGTCCAGCACATGCGGGGAGTGGTATTCGGCCAGTGCCTGTTCCGTTACTGCTTCCTTTTGGTCCAGTTCCGGTATCAGCTCAGCAGTGGGTGGCGTCGGCTTCTCAAGCCTCTTCCTTTGTGCCTACGGGCAATAGGAAGCTTAGCTTGTCCACTCAGAGTCAGAGCTGGCTGGTGTCTTTTGCACTCCCTAGGGCTACCCTTCCGGTTCTCCAGGAATTGCTGCCTCTTCTGGCTAAACCGATCAAGTATGATCCGGTTCTGCCGGTTTCTGAGGCTTCCTCCTCTCTGCTGAGGAGGTTGGACGTCGGCAGATCGAACTGTCCTCCGTTGCAGAGACTCTTGTTCGAACTCTGTCTCGGTCATCGATCGATTCGCTGGTTCCTTTCACTCTCAGTGAAGAACAATATGCGGACGATGTCTCTGCCCTTTTGACCACCTTGGCCAAGGTCAAGGAGGAGCAATTGCGTCTTTCCTCCCTACAGTTCTCCCAAGCGGTCCTCTGTAGGAGGGATCTCTTCCTCTCGCAGTCCCAGTTCACGGAGCTGGCTACTAGGGAGACCTGGAGAGTCTCCCCTGTCTCAGAGGAATCTCGCTTCTGTTCTCTGGCAATGGTTGCCAGACAGAAGGAGATTCAGTCGAACAAGGACAGTCAGTTCCTCGACTTCACTCTGCAGGGGGTGAAACAGTCTAAGCCTTCTAAACAAAAGCAGGCTCAGACATTGTCGAATCTCAAGCCAGCTCAGAAGCGGCAGGCTCTGCCGGTCGCTCGTGGCGGGAAGAAGAGGACGGCATCGGGGAGGGGGTGTGGCGGCTCTGGGAGTAAGCCACACCCCCAATGATGCGCTCACGATCTCACCCACCTCCCGCCTTCCACCTTGGTGATGGCGGGAGGCCCCTCCCGTGCGCTTTCTCGTTGGATGTCGGTAGTTGACAGCCAATGGATTGTGGGAGTGGTGAGATCGGGCTTCCGCCTGCTCTGGCGGGAGGAAAAGGCGCCTCTTACCCGAGTGCCGCCGCGGTTCAAGCCCCTCTTCTCGCAGGAAGCACGTTCCGCCTTGCAGTCGGAATTTGCCTCTCTGCAGCAGAAGGGCGCGGTGGAGAGAGTTCGGGTCCATAGCTCCCTGGGATTTAAGGACGTCTTTTCGCCGTTCCCTAAGCGTCAGGAGGATGGCGTCCCGTTTTGGATTTATCTCTCCTCAACACTTTCTTGAGTGAGATAAAAGTCAAGATGGAGACGCCAGCCTCGGTCCGAGACTCTCTCTGCCCAGGAGACTGGGTGACCTTGATCGATCTCAAGGACGCATACTTTCATTCTTATGCATCCGGCCGACCGGAATTGGCTTTGTTTCCGGTGGGGAGATCAGATCTACCAGTTTTGCGCACTCCCTTTCGGGCTGTCCCTCGCACCATGGATTTTCACCATGGTGGTGAGACAGTTCTGTGCACTGGTGAGGTCCTAGGGTATCCGCCTGCGGGCTTATCTGGACGACTGATTCATCATGATCCAGTCCCAGAGCGGCTGTTCGCAGGATACCCTAATGGTTCTTTGAGAATCCAACTTGTTGGGGTTCTCGATCAACCGGGCAAATCCGGAGCTGACCCCGTCACAGACATTCACTTATCTGGGGATGTCTTTCGACACGGTCGCGTGGACTGTCCAGCCTTCTCAGAGAAGGGTGGACAAGCTCCAAGCTCAGATTCGCTCCACTTTGCCTCTCCTGATGGTTTCCATCCGTCTGGACTTGGTGGCTCGCTCGCATAGAGCGTCCACCTCGTCAGTTTATGCTTCCCACTGGAAGGCATGGGCTGCCTGGTGTTCAGCTACAGGGGTGAGGTCGGTGGCTTCGCGCTCTATTCAGGTCGCCAACCGCCTCTCTTTCATGTCTTCGCAGGGCGCCTCAGGCTTCTCGTTGAGGTTCCGGCGCTTCGCTATCTCGGTGACTCTTTAGCAGATCGGTCGGTCTGTTCGAGTCGGGGGCGTTATAGCTGCAGTCATTAAAGGGGCTGCTCTTAGGGAAGCTAAAGCTCGTTTGCCCGCTCCCAAGTGGGACTTGTTTTTAATCCTGGAATTCCTATGTTCTGCGGATTTTGAGCCTTTGAGCGAGGCCATTCTGTTCAATGTCACTCGCTAAGCGCTGGTTCTTCTTTTGTTGGCAACGGCCCAACGGGGTGGCGAGGTCCACGCCCTGTTGGGTCAGCCTGGAGATATCTCCTTTGAGTCGGACGGTTTCGCATCTTTGCGTTTCCGGCCCGATTTCCTGGCCAAGATTCAGTCTCCGGGGCAGGCCTCTCCGCTGGTTAGAGTCAAGGCTCTGATCAGCGCGTTTGGCCCCGGATGACCTTGATTTGGTCAATTGCCCTGTGAGGGCTCTTTGTCTGTACTTAGCCCGGACTCAGCTGTTTCGGTCTAGTTCTCAGAAGTTGCTGTTTATCTCGCCCTTTTCTAGGCGCGAGTAAGGTTTGTCGAAGGTATCGTTGGCCTGGTGGGTGTCCTCGCTCATTAAGCAAGCTTATGAGTGGAGTCGCACAAAGAGGGGGGGGGGGTCATGCCCTCCTTGCCACTTGACTCGGCCCGAGCCCATGATATGAGGGCGTGGGCATCCTCTCTGGCAGTACTGCGCTCCAGATGTCTAGAGGAGGTGCTGACAACTACGTTTTGGCGTTCTGAAGATGTTTTCTTAAACTTTTATCTTCGGGACGTCTCGGCTCTTCGACAGGATGGCTTCAGAGGCCTTCCAGTGCTCATAGCAGCAGGCCAGTTCCTGTCCAGAACTTGATGGTGAGTTTTGATTCATTTCTAGCCCACCGCCTTGTTGATGTTATCTGCTAATGTGATTCGGAGTAAGAATATGTTATTTAATGGAAAATTTCCTAGATAAATTTTCATTTAATTAATATACTTACCCGAATCACATACTGTATTCCCTCCCACCTGCCCCGCGTATGGTTTTAAGTTTTTCTAAGACCGTATGAGATAGGCACGTGTTCCTAGAGGAAGTGACGTGGCACACTCCCGTATGGGAGGTAACTCCCAGTGTGCTGGCCCATTACCAAAGCTACTTTCACTTTCGTTTTGGTGATGGGTTGCTTCCCTTTAAAAATTTTAGCCGGGTAAGCGTTTTTCAGTGATAAGCATCTCAGGTGACTCAATGCTAATGTGATTCGGGTAAGTATATTAATTAAATGAAAATTTATCTAGGAAATTTTCCATTTAAATTCGGAAAATCATACTCCATTAATGATGATAATCATCCAGTTCTGCTTCAGAATATGTATGATTGACACTTTCTCCTATCTTCTGAAATGGAGTTCCGTAGCTATGTAGAACAGGTACTGAGCACTCACACAAGACCTGTCCACTTATTAAGTTTTCACTTCCCGCTTACTGGTCACATGAACAGACAGGGTCATAGGGGCGCTGCAATACGATCGCTCTACCAGCTGACTCCACTTTTGTTCGCTGAGGGCAGTCGTCTGCCGCAAAGTTTTTCCTGGTCCACTCTGCAATATTTTTGGTCTATCTGTTCCTCTGTCTTCCCTGTCTTCTCTTCCCATGCACGTCCTGGCAGATGGTCTTGCAAAGCCTGTATGTTAGTGTAATGTGACCATACCATCTCAGCTTCCTCTTCTTGACGGTGGTTAGCAGGTCTTGGTGATCCATGCATTTAGGGACATTGTTTCAAAAATAGAGATAACAAATTAGCATTCACATTGGGTTAATCGTACTCCATTAATGATGAAAATCATCCAGTTCTGCTTCAGAATATGTATGATTGACACTTTCTCCTATCTTCTGAAATGGAGTCCCATGGCTATGTGGAACACATACTGACATGTCCACTTACTCATGCATTAGGTCCTTAATTCGTGCTTAATGGTCACAAGAACTGACAGGGCGTAGGGGCACTGCAATGATGATTAGTGCACCAGCTGACTCCACCTCTTGTCGGCTGTGGACAGGCGTTTTTGAGGCAAAGTTTTTACTGGTCCCCTCTGCAATATTGTCTGTCCATCTTTTCTCTGTCTTCCCTGTCTTCTCTTCCCATGCACGTCCTGGCAGATGGTCTTGCAAAGCCTGTATGTTAGTGTAATGTGACCATACCATCTCAGCTTCCTCTTCTTGACGGTGGTTAGCAGGTCTTGGTGATCCATGCATTTAGGTACATTGTTTCAAAAATAGAGATAACGAATTAGCATTCACATTGGGTTAATCGTACTCCATTAATGATGAAAATCATCCAGTTCTGCTTCAGAATATGTATGATTGACACTTTCTCCTATCTTCTGAAATGGAGTCCCATGGCTATGTGGATCACATACTGAGCACTCACACAAGACATGTCCACTTACTCATGCATTAGGTCCTTAATTCGCGCTTAATGGTCACAAGAACTGACAGGGCGTAGGGGCACTGCAATGTGCAATGATGATTAGTGCACCAGCTGACTCCACCTCTTGTCGGCTGTGGACAGGCGTTTTTGAGGCAAAGTTTTTACTGGTCCCCTCTGCAATATTGTCTGTCCATCTTTTCTCTGTCTTCCCTGTCTTCTTTTCCCACGCACGTCCTGGCAGATGTCTTGCAAAGCCTGTATGTTAGTGTAATGTGTCCATACCATCTCGGCTTCCTCTTCTTGACATTGGTTAGCAGGTTCTTGGTGATCCATGCATCTAGGTACATTGTTTCAAAAATAGAGATCGAACTAGCATTCACATTGGGTTAATCGTACTCCATTAATGATGAAAATCATCCAGTTCTGCTTCAGAATATGTATGATTGACACTTTCTCCTATCTTCTGAAATGGAGTTCCATGTTTATGTAGAACATGTACTGAGCACACACACAAGACATGTTCACTTAAGCATGCATTAGCTGCTTGCTTCGCACTATCTGGTCACATAATCCAACAGGCTCCTAGGGGCACTGCAATGTCAATCGACATACTGATCACACACACAAGACATGTTCACTTACGCGTACATTAGCTGCTTGCTGCGCACTATCTGGTCACATAAACCGACAGGGTCCTAGGGCAGGGTTCGACACTAGCGGGGGCGGGGGGCGGAACGCCCCAGAGTTTTGTGTTCCGCCCCAAACATTGCTGAAGCTTGGGGCCCACTCCGCCCCAGGATAAATTCCAACAATGACAAACCAAAAAATCTAATGCCAGAGCAGGGTTCGTACAGAGTCCTTGAACCCTGGAAAACTCCTTGAAAATTGGAAAACCTTTTCCAGGCCTTGAAAAGTGCTTGAAAATAGAGTTTTGTTAAATAGTCATTGAAAAGTACTTGATTTTTCCAAATTGTTGCCTATACATTTCGTCAGCAGCTTGTCTTATTTAAAAAAAAATGTAACCCCCTTTTTTTTCGTCAAATACAGTACACACATTTTGGGAGAATAAAAGATCGAGTGAAAACGAAAGCAGACGAACTATTATTAGTCACCCGTAGTTGCTTTCCTTCCCGGAAGTTAGCAAGGGAAACAACTACGGAATGACTAATAGTTTGCAGACGCGGAGAACCGCATTAATTTGGGGAAAATCATGTCCTTGAAAAGCATTTATTTGGTCCTGGAAATGTCCTTGAAAACTCCTTGAATTGTATCAGCTCTGCCCTGCAGGAACCCTGGCAGAGGCAATCACTAAAAATCGCCAGTCAAAGTCGTCACTGAAATTTGCGTTACGATCAATGCCGCAGTCAAGAAAAAAACCATTGAAATCGTCCAAGGACAATGCCGCAAGGGAAATAACTCCCAGATTGTGCTCTTTAGCGCGAGAGATAAGTATCGCCTTCAAATGCCAAACGCAAAATGTGGCGACACATCCCTGGTGTAAAAAGACATGGAAATGAAGAACAGGTTGGTGAAAAACAAAAACAAGTCGCGTAAGGCGAAAATACAATATTTAGTCAAGTAGCTGTCGAACTCACAGAATGAAACTGAACGCAACGCAACGCAACGCAGCAAGACCGTATACTCGTAGCATCGTCACTCCACCGCCCGTGGCAAAGGCAGTGCACGTGGAATTGACAAGAAGAGCGGGGTATTCGTTGCGCTGAGAAGGATAGCACGCTTTTCTGTACCTCTCTTTGTTTTAACTTTCTGAGCGTGTTTTTAATCCAAACATATCATATCTATATATTTTTGGAATCAGGAACGGACAAGGAATAAGATGAAAGTGTTTTTAAATTGATTTCGAAAAAAAAATTTGATAATAATTTTTATATATTTAATTTTCAGAGCTTGTTTTTAATCCGAATATAACATATTTATATGTTTTTGGAATCAGCAAATGATGGAGAATAAGATAAACGTAAATTTGGATCGTTTTATAAATTTTTATTTTTTTTTTACAATTTTCAGATTTTTAATGACCAAAGTCATTAATTAATTTGTAAGGCACCAAGCTGAAATGCAATACCGAAGTCCGGGCTTCGTTGAAGAGTACTTGACCAAAATTTCAACCAATTTGGTTGAAAAATGAGGGCGTGACAGTGCCGCCTCAACTTTCACGAAAAGCCGGATATGACGTCATCAAAGACATTTATCCAAAAAATGAAAAAAACGTTCGGGGATTTCATACCCAGGAACTCTCATGTCAAATTTCATAAAGATCGGTCCAGTAGTTTAGTCTGAATCGCTCTACACACACACACACACACACGCACGCACGCACGCACACACATACGCACATACACCACGACCCTCGTTTCGATTCCCCCTCGATGTTAAAATATTTAGTCAAAACTTGACTAAATATAAAAAGGAGACCGATGCAGCCAAAAGCGCGAAGCGCTGTCGTAATTTCAATGTCAAATGGTTGAAAGATTTTTTCTGGCTTCAGTACGACGAAGAAAAACAGACAATGCATTGCCCGCCCGTGCAGATCTTATGGCGCAGAACCACTTGAAAAAAGTGGGGATTCTGATATATATATACTTAGCATGAATAAGAGTGGGCCCCAGATTTTTCTTTTCCGCCCCAGCAATTTCCATCTCTGGGGCCAGTGTGGCCCCAGGCCAAATAAGTTAGTGTCGACCCCTGCTAGGGGCACTGCAATGTCAATCGACATACTGATCACACACACAAGACATGTTCACTTACGCGTGCATTAGCTGCTTGCTGCGCACTATCTGGTCACATAAACCGACAGGGTCCTAGGGGCACTGCAATGTCAATCGGTGCACCAGCTGTCTCCACCTCTGTTGGCTGTTGGTAGTCTGCGGAAAAGTTTTTCCTGGTCCACTCTGCAATATTGTCTGTCCATCATTTCCTTTGTCTTCCCTGTCTTCTCTTCCCACGCACATCCTGGAAGAGGGTCTTGGAGAGCCTGTATGTTAGTGTACTCATCTTTTCTCTGTCTTCCCTGTCTTCTTTTCCCACTCACGTCCTGGCAGATGGTCTTGCAAAGCCTGTATGTTAGTTTAATGTGTCCATACCATCTCAGCTTCCTCTTCTTGACATTGGTTAGCAGGTCTTAGTGATCCATGCATCTAGGTACCTTGTTTCAAAAATAGAGATGAAGAGTAATGAATTAGCATTCACATTGGGTTAATCATACTCCATTAATGATGAAAATCATCCAGTTCTGCTTCAGAATATGTATGATTGACACTTTCTCCTATCTTCTGAAATGGAGTCCAATGGTTATATAGAAAATGTACTCGGTACACACACACACACAAGACTAGTCCATTTGCACATATACTTAACACCACCTGAAAAAGCAAACTCACAAACCACTTGCCCTTTTAAGAAATGCACATAAAGCTATCTCTTTCGTCTTTATCAGTGGGCTGCAACTCCCATGTACACTCATGTACGGCTATTCAATTAGCGCAGTCATGCTCCGATATCGGTTGATGCATGCTCAGTATTTTCATGTTTCTAAAATCTACGGAACTCTGACATGGATGACAGGATCTTGTTCGTGTGTACTTGGGTCTCATGTTGTGTGTACACACGAAGGGGAATAAGACACTAGCAGGTCTGCACATCATACGTTGAGCTAGGAGGTCAGGACAAATCTTCTCTAACCACCAGGCCTGGCCGAGATTAGAACCCTGAACCTTCCACATGCAAAGTTGACCTTAACCACTGTGCTACTGTGTTGGTCATTGGTTGAACTGTGTTGTGTGTTGCAGTGCACGTGATCATCGCCACGCCTGGCCGCATCCTGGACCTGATGAACAAGAACCTGGTCAAGACCGACAGCTGCAACATCCTTGTGCTCGATGAGGTATCAGTTTTGTCTCCTGCTTCCATACACAACAAAATTTCTGTTCTTTTTTAAAAAAGCAAAAATTCAGAATTGACGGTTCCCCGACCCACCCTATTTTTTTTTACTGTTCTACATCTATGGGACAGATTTTTTGTTCATAACCTCTGTAAATTTGTCCCTATTTTAAGACTTCTCTTCTTTTTTAGGTCTTAGAAGTAGGGTTCCCAGTGTAGTGAACTTTCATTGTGTGTTGCAGGCTGACAAGCTGCTGTCACAAGACTTCAAGGGCATGCTAGACAGCATCATCGCCCACCTGCCTCCCCAGCGACAGATTCTGCTCTACTCCGCTACCTTCCCTCTCACTGTGGAACAGTTCATGGTGAGCACCTAGCATGTTTCATTGTCTATTGTCTCTGAACACCAGCACCTAGCATGTTTCATTGTCTATTGTCTCTGAACACCTGCCCCTCCCCTCCCATAGCTGAAGGATTGTGAAACACTATCGGTGTTGTTTCCAGGCCCTGAAGACGATAAGTTGGCTGGAACTGGGTAAAATAGGCGTAGGTCTAAATTTCCTGACTAAAGAAAAGAGTTCTGTCAGAAGACCTCCTTCATATCAAAACAATATGATGGTTGTCCAGCCAGAACAATGAATTGGATCAAAAAAGAATGTGCCAGGGGCTGAGGCCTGAGAACAAAACTGCATTATTATTGTGCTACGGGGTTAGGGAGGATTTGGACAGCAGTTTTGGGTAGATTTCTGCCTGCTGTCCTTGAAAATAGGCTGTTTTTTTAGCACACCGAAGTTGCAACAGGCCTTGTTTGTTTGTTTTAGTGTTTTTAGTAAATGTCTGTAACCTCCCGATACTGCATGGCAATTTTCCTTGTTTTTATAAGGACAGTAAAATTTTGAGTCGTGAGTCTTTGCAAGTCCAGAAATGTAGAAAAGTGATTGCTTGATACATGCATTGGTTTCGTAAAGTATGCTTGTTGTGTGTACAGAGGAAACACCTGAAGGACCCCTACGAGATCAACTTGATGGAAGAGCTGACCCTGAAGGGAGTCACACAGTACTACGCCTTTGTGCAGGAGAAACAAAAAGTCCACTGTCTCAACACACTCTTCTCCAAGCTACAGGTAACTAGCACAGGGCGAGAACTAGGGTATTCTGTCTTTCAAAGGGCGGAATCTTTTAGGTCTGAATGAACTATACGGTAATTGTTACACTCCATTCTCAGACTGATCATTTATATTGTCCTCAAAGCATTTACAGTGACCACATTAAAAAGGTAATTTCGCACATCCACATGTGGAATCTCAAGGAACCGAAAGCAAGACCGACAGCCAGTCGGACCTAGCTGTTGATTTGTTGTTTTTGAGTCACTTGAGAAAAAGTGACTATGTAATCGGTCAGTGTTAGTCTGTCCGGCCGGCCGTCCGGCCGGCCGTCCGTAGACACCACCTTAACGTTGGACTTTTCTCGGAAACTATCAAAGCGATCGGGCTCATATTTTGTTTAGTCGTGACCTCCAATGACCTCTACACTTTAACGATGGTTTCGTTGACCTTTGACCTTTTTCAAGGTCACAGGTCAGCGTCAAAGGAAAAATTAGACATTTTATATCTTTGACAAACTTTTCTCGGAAACTATCAAAGCGATCGGGCTCATATTTTGTTTAGTCGTGACCTCCAATGACCTCTACACTTTAACGATGGTTTCGTTGACCTTTGACCTTTTTCAAGGTCACAGGTCAGCGTCAAAGGAAAAATTAGACATTTTATATCTTTGACAAAGTTCATCGGATGTGATTGAAACTTTGTAGGATTATTCTTTACATCAAAGTATTTACATCTGTAGCCTTTTACGAACGTTATCAGAAAAACAAGGGAGATAACTAGCCTTTTCTGTTCGGCAACACACAACTTAACGTTGGGCTTTTCTCGGAAACTATAAAAGTGACCGGGCTCAAATTTTATGTGAACGTGACTCATTGTGTTGTGAATAGCAATTTCTTCCTGTCCATCTGATGCCTCATATAATATTCAGAACTGCGAAAGTGACTCGATCGAGCGTTTGCTCTTCTTGTTGCAGATTGTTTCCACTGATAGAGCATTCTTCTACTTCATTTGACCAGCCTGCCATGATGAGTAGTACTCTGAGTGATGTGTAATGGTAGTTTTAAAGATTACTTGAGCATGACCACTGCAGCAGTTTTGAAGAACTCCTTTTGTCTTTCCACTTTAACAAGTTTTCCCTTCAAAATATTCTGTGAAAAAAAGCTTTCTTGAGAATGGATACGCTGATGTCTATGCTATTGTCACAACCTCCATGGTTTCCCCTTTCAGATCAACCAGTCCATCATTTTCTGCAACTCAACTCAGCGTGTGGAGCTGCTGGCCAAGAAGATCACGGAGCTGGGCTACTCCTGCTACTACATCCACGCCAAGATGAACCAGCAGCATCGCAACCGTGTCTTTCACGACTTCCGCCAGGGGCTCTGCAGAAACCTTGTCTGCTCAGGTAAGATGCGGAATATAGGTGCTTCGCGGATATGGTGTGTATAGATGATTGCTCGTCCAGGGCGGTCTGTTTATTCATCTCTCAGCCGCTGGTGCTCATCCCGTTGCTTTCTTGTATGCTGCAAACAGGACATTTTTATGACGACAAATTAACGATTTACATCGATTTCAAATAAAAGCCCTGGGGCCTATCTTGAGATTTGTGCAAATCCGTTGAAACATGTTGTGGGTACACACGTATGAAGTGTTGATTAGGCCAAAAAAAAAAAAAGGTCTGTTTACGGTAACCCGACCGACCCTATTTTTTCGCGCGACCCTAGACTTTTTTGGCATTTGGGGGGGGGGGGGGGGAAATCTTGGGGTTTTTTGTGCAAAATAACGTAAAAATATGGGGTTTTTGAGAGAAAAAAAAAGAAAAAAAATCCCGACCTACCGACCCTATTTTTTTGGCCTATGTTACCGTAAACAGACCTTTTTTTTTTTTTTGCCTTATCTGTAGTTAAGGCTCACTTTTCACTGGACGGATGCTCATCCCATTTTAAAGCTTGGACAGGTCTGTGGTAGTTTGCATGATCATTGTTACAGTAATTTGTGCAGCCTGCATGATGATTGGTGCAGTAACTTCTGCAGCCAGGTTACTTCTTGGTAAGTGACGTTGTTGCTAATAAGCCTTTGTGTTTGTCACCAGATTTGTTCACAAGAGGTATTGACATTCAAGCGGTTAACGTGGTGATCAACTTTGACTTCCCCAAGCACGCCGAGACCTACCTGCACAGGATTGGTCGGTCCGGTCGCTATGGTCACCTGGGTGTGGCCATCAATCTCATCACGTATGACGACAGGTGAGGTTCACACAATAGATTGCTAGACCAGTGTTGTTCCTACTCTCCCAGGGTAACCGGTCAGTTGGACCTGCATTAACCCCTTCACTGCCACAGTATAACAGCATTTTGGTATTGCTTTGGCCAGGGCAAATTTTGCTTTCTTCGGAAGGTTCACTAATCTGTTCACTGCTCAATCATTTATTGAGATATCTCTTGGATCTTTGGCATGTGGTTTGCTTACACCCTTGGCTATTATCATATAACATGATCATTGGACTTTGTTTGTGATTGTTATAGTTAAAATCGATATAATGACCATTTTTGAGTCACTTGAGAAAAAGTGACTATGTAATCGGTCAGTGTTAGTCTGTCCGGCCGGCCGGCCGTCCGTAGACACCACCTTAACGTTGGACTTTTCTCGGAAACTATCAAAGCGATCGGGCTCATATTTTGTTTAGTCGTGACCTCCAATGACCTCTACACTTTAACGATGGTTTCGTTGACCTTTGACCTTTTTCAAGGTCACAGGTCAGCGTCAAAGGAAAAATTAGACATTTTATATCTTTGACAAAGTTCATCGGATGTGATTGAAACTTTGTAGGATTATTCTTTACATCAAAGTATTTACATCTGTAGCCTTTTACGAACGTTATCAGAAAAACAAGGGAGATAACTAGCCTTTTCTGTTCGGCAACACACAACTTAACGTTGGGCTTTTCTCGGAAACTATAAAAGTGACCGGGCTCAAATTTTATGTGAACGTGACTCATTGTGTTGTGAATAGCAATTTCTTCCTGTCCATCTGATGCCTCATATAATATTCAGAACTGCGAAAGTGACTTGATCGAGCGTTTGCTCTTCTTGTTTTCAAAAATTACAGTTTCCAAACTTTCACACACACACACACACACTGCAGCACGTAAAACCGCAGAAAACACAGCTAAAACTGGTGTCAAACATCAGGTACTCACATTACAGCCAATAACAGTATTCTTCTGTGTGGTAATCCATAAATCACTTCTTGTAGAGCTTCCAGAACACTGTATAATTTGAAAACGGGTCTACGAGTTGATGTCCGACTTTCGGCCGCCATTTTGAATCTTATAGATCGGAAAAAAACTTCTAAAAATGTTTTTACCACGTGGTACTAACTTATCTGAACGGTCAATGGGAAAGAACTGTGTTTAAACCCCTACAAGAAGTTGGACAGTGGTTACCTCCCATTTAGTTATGGGCGTATGACAAACCAAACATGACCACGTATCTAGTACGTGCTGGGCACGTATCTAGTACGTGCTGGCCAGTGAAGGGGTTAATATTATGTATGGGTCCAAATGTCCTGGCTACAAAGAAGGCAAGCAGCTTGTTGGACTACATTCATGAGGGGGGAAGGGAGCAAACTTATTTGATAACCCCAGTAGGTTTGAATTCCTGAAGGACGGGCGCAGTGGCGTGGTGGTAAGACGTCGTCCTCCTAATCGAGAGGTCGTAAGTTCGAATCCCGGTCGCTGCCGCCTGGTGGGTTAAGAGTGGAGATTTTTCCGATCTCCCAGGTCAACTTATGTGCAGACCTGCTAGTGACTTAACCCCCTTCATGTGTACACGCAAGCACAAGATCAAGTGCGCACGGAAAAGAACCTGTAAACCATGTCAGAGTTCGGTGGATTACAGAAACACGAAAATACCCAGCATGCCTCCCCCGAAATCGGCGTATGCTGCCTGAATGGCGGGGTAAAAACGGTCATACACGTCAAAATCCACTCGTGCTTAAAACATAAGTGAACGTGGGAGTCTTAAGCCCATGAACGAAGAAGAAGAAGAATTCCTGAAGGTTTAAAGCCAGGAAACAGGAATTAATCTGCTTTTTGCAGATGGATTGAAACAGTAAGCTCAAGTTTGTAGACCTAATTGCATGATGCATTTGGTAGATAGCTGAAGAAAAAAATCAACCAGAGACGAAAGAATAAGTGTTCAAAGTCAGCGAATCATACTCCATTAATGATGAAATACTATCCAGTTCTGCTTCAGAATATGCATGATCGACAATTTCTCCTATCTTCTGAAATGGAGTTTCATACACACAAGTAGAGGTTTGTGTTCTGAAATGGAGTTTCATACACACAAGTAGAGGTTTGTGTCTTTCGGGCGTGGCTGTCAATCTAAAGATGTATTGTGACGGGTAGGATTTGTACAATCGATGACGGATTAGTTTCTGGCTTTTGTGTTTCAACAAGGGGAGATAGTAGGGACATTTTTTTCAAAGTGAATGCATGTTTTCTTGATATGGTAACACGCTATGTTTACATTTTGGAAAGTACAAATTAGTAAAATGCTGTGCGTCTGCTTTTTATTGAGTCACTTGAGAAAAAGTGACTCTATGTAATCGGTCAGTGTTAGTCTGTCCGGCCGGCCGGCCGGCCGTCCGTCCGGCCGGCCGTCCGGCCGGCCGTCCGTAGACACCACCTTAACGTTGGACTTTTCTCGGAAACTATCAAAGCGATCCGGCTCATATTTTGTTTAGTCGTGACCTCCAATGACCTCTACACTTTAACGATGGTTTCGTTGACCTTTGACCTTTTTCAAGGTCACAGGTCAGCGTCAAAGGAAAAATTAGACATTTTATATCTTTGACAAAGTTCATCAGATGTGATTGAAACTTTGTAGGATTATTCTTTACATCAAAGTATTTACATCTGTAGCCTTTTACGAACGTTATCAGAAAAACAAGGGAGATAACTAGCCTTTTCTGTTCGGCAACACACAACTTAACGTTGGGCTTTTCTCGGAAACTATAAAAGTGACCGGGCTCAAATTTTATGTGAACGTGACTCCCAGTGACCTCTACACTTTGACGTCTGCTTTGGTGACCTTTGACCTTTTTCAAGGTCACAGGTATGTCTTGAATTCTTCAGGTATGCATTGTGTTGTGAATAGCAATTTCTTCCTGTCCATCTGATGCCTCATATAATATTCAGAACTGCGAAAGTGACTCGATCGAGCGTTTGCTCTTCTTGTTAAAAAAAAACCTACTATTGTAAGCTTAACCAGCTTTGTTGGCTGATTCATTTTTTTCATGGGTGAAACTGGTCAAATAAGAAATTCCTTATTTTAAAAATCTTCATAAAATTTTTTTTGTGTTTAAATCTTTTTTTTCGGGTGATCCTATCCGTATTTCCCCTAACACAGTGACCGGACATCGCTTAGTCTTTGTTTCACTAAACTTCGCGAATTATCGGGCTACAGCTTGGCATTTGTTATCATTGTTTAATGTGCAAATTTGTGTGTTTGAGATACCAGGAGAGGCCTACTTTTACCCTTAAAAGCCTGGTTTTTCGTTTTCTTCCGGGGGGGCTTTCCCCCCCTGGGCCCCTAGCAGGGCGTTGCCCCTGCACCCCACCAGGGCCTGGGCGGCCACTGGACCCCGGCCTCATTTTCCTTATTTTCAATTCTAATCAGTTTCACCCGTGTGTTTTTTATTTGTTTGAATTTAGGTCAAATGTCAGTCAATTGCAATGTATCAGCTTTTGTTTAGGTAGAAATAACTAGAATAAAATGATTTTAAGCTAAAGCAGCTTGTTGGTATAATTTTGTGATGCATTGGTTACATTTAAAAAAAAAATCCAATCCAAGTATTCAAAACGAGTAGATACAGGAATTACCATTTAAAGTCAGCGAATCATACTCCATTAATGATGAAATACCATCCAGTTCTGCTTCAGAATATGCATGATCGATATTTTCTCCTATCTTCTGAAATGGAGTTTCATAGTTACGAAGGTGTACTCAAAACAAGGTGTACTCACAACAAGGTGTACTCACAACAAGGTGTACTCAAAACAAGGTGTACTCACAACAAGGTGTACTCACAACAAGGTGTACTCAAAACAGATAGGTGTGCTTAAATGCTTAAATACACACAAGCAAGGGAACTGTCAAATTCCACCTTTTGTCTATTGCAGTTTGAATTTTAAAAAGTGAAAATCAGTAAACTGCCATGCAATCTGCTTTTTGTAACTAAATACAACTATTATAAGCTTAACCAGCTTTGGGACCTTATTTGTTTTATTACCAGAAGTTTGAATGTAGAAGATGAAATGTCAGTAAATTGAATTGTATCTGGGTTTTTTAATAGGTGAAATAAAATGATGGTAAGCTAAAGCAGCTTGTTGGCTTATATTTGTGATGCATTCGGTACATTTAAAAAAATCAAATCCAAATATTTGAAACAAGAGATCAAAGAATTACCATTTAGAGTCAGTAATTGCCTGAATCGTACTCCATTAATGATGAGATATCATCCAGTTCTGCTTCAGATTTTGCATGATCGACATTTTCTCCTATCTTCTGAAATTTTCAGGGTTACAATGTGTATTCAAAATAGATCGATGTTCATAAATGCACTTAAGTAAGGTTACTGCCTGAGCAGAAATTCCACCTTTTATCTATTGCAGTTTAAATTTTAAAAAGTAAAATTCAGTAAAAAAAAACACAAAAAAAACAAACTATTGTAAGCACAACCAGCTTTGGCACATAATTCTTGTTTTATTTTTTTATGACCAGCAGGTTTGAATTTAGAAGATTAAATGTCGGTTAACTGCATTGTTTCAGCTTTTGTTGTTCATAGTTACGAAGGTGTATTCAAACCGGATGGATGTGCATAGATGCACACAGGTAAAGTAACTGTCTAAGTAACTAAGAATAAAAAAAACAAGAAAGGTATGTTGTTGGAACGTTTAATTATTGACAAAACAAAATGTTACGTTGACAGATATATCGACCCAGCGGTCAGTGATCTTTTAAGTGCACAAACACTCATCACACAAAACTTATCTTGACAAATGTTCAGCCGCTTGCAGGGAAGACGCAAGGGAATGATTAATGACCAAATGAATGATGTTTTTGGATCTTTGTCTAAGTAACTGTCTAAGCAGCATTTCCACCTTTTGTCTCTTGCAGGTTTGCCTTGCACAAAATTGAACAAGAACTTGTGACGGAGATCAAGCCCATCCCCAAGACGATAGACAAATCTCTGTACGTGGCGGAGTACCAAATACAGCAAGACCCAGAAGAGGATGAGTGATTCCTTTGCACTTCATCCAGCGTTAGTGTTGTGTCGCTTCGTGTGTGCAAGAAATCGCAAAACGAAAAAGAGACTACGTATATTTTCACGGATCTTGGATCCTGGAGCTTGGCGGTATTCCTGACATTTTCAGCCAACACCTGGTTGTAGCTGTGGATCCAGCCGGCTCCTCGCGCGCTTGCTTGCACAGAGTGGAAAGAGTGTGGGATATATCTGAGCCAGTTAAACACTGAGGTTGTGGGTGAAGTTTGAGTGCAACTGAGTAAATGAGGTCAAATGCATTTAGGTAAATAAGTGCATTTGGGTAAATGTGGTTTGAATGTATATGTGTAACTGTGGTTTGAGTGCATTTTGGTAAATGCAATTGTTACGGTGTGTTTGAAAAAAACTGAGAAGTAAATGTGATGTGTGGCAGTGTGAGTGAAACTTGGAAATGTGTAAAGAAAGAGGGCAGAGAAAATGATGATGCAGCGTGGAAGATAGCGGGAGTAGTGGATTTGCGTGCTTGAATGTTGTGTGATGTGTGCCTGTTAAACTTTTGAATGCTTCAATGTGTGAGCGCAAGTGTGCGTATAGCTGCTTTATAAAGCAAAATGAACAAATATAATCAATATTACTGTGCAGCAAGTTATGGCTCCACATTTCACAAAGGGAGCTTAACGGACACTAATTAGTGCCAATCTTACCTGTGCTGAATTGGAACTGTTACATTCAAAGTCAGTTACCCTTTCAGCCAGGCGCCCGTGTTAGGAAGGTGATGGCATTTCTGCAAGGCCGTGTTGAACACTATCTTCAGAGCTCCTGGCTTGCTGCCTAGAGCTGTGTGGGTCTACATGGCTCCTTCAACCTCGAGGCTTGGTGACACTCTGCAGGCGTGATACATTGCTGTCAAATGCCAGTCAAGCTTGGAACACTGATTTCGCTACAGTATTTTTTGCATCAGGAAAAGGAGGAAAATGACGACATAGTGATCACCTATCGTGTGAAAAAATACAAACTTGAGGTGATTGTCTACTGCGGACCAAAGACCATTTCATTTGGAGGACTCCTTGTTCTGTTGTGTGTATATGACTTCACCAGCTGTTCTTTGTGCCCCACAACCCCCATGATTTGAAGTGAGGATGTTATCTTCGCTGTGAAAGGAAAGAACAGACTTTGCTGGCTGAAAAACGATTCCCGCTGGAAAAGTTAGTCCCAGCTGTTAAACCACAAGATGGGTTGAGTTTTGTTCAGTGTGTCTGCATGTGGGGGTTTTGTGCTCTACTCTGTTTGCAAAAAACTAAAAGAAAAAGGCAGAGTGGATACTAAAGCCCCACATGCAAAAACACATATTCTTTGTTTGAGTTTTGTTTACAGCACAGAATTTTGGGGACAAATCACTAATTAGTGAGTCCATGTAAATTGTAAGATAATGATACACAAAATTGCTGGGGCAGTTGTTAAATTATTTAAGGATCATATTTGCCGAAAGTAAATGCCAGGGGCATGTTAATATTTTAACTTGTTGAGATTAGTTTGATGTTAAACTGTAACCAAAAGTTGGGCATTTGAGGGTGGCCTGCTTTGAGAAGAAAAACAAATCTAAGCCATTCAATTCTGCAAAGCAGGCAGCGCCTGAATTTAAAGTTTTCTGTTCTCAGATTTTATGACAGCATTAATGAGTGGGAAACTATTTGTGTTGAAGGGTGGAGATCGGAGGTGTGTGTTGTTTTGGCTGGCAGGTTGTAGGCATCTTTCTGAGAGAGAAAAAAAAGGTCTTGTGTGCTTTCTGCAGCTGGTGAAGGCTACACATTTTCATCCTGCCAGCTGAGTGTTAGCATTCTTGTTATGATTTTTAGTTATTATGCCTCCCTGTTGATTGTCCTACATGCATTTTGACCCCTGTTGCAGCCACTGGCATGTAGATACATGTACATAGAAACTGGAATTGGGCCTTGCCCCGAAGGGAGTGGCTGTCGTTGGAATGTTCACCACCTGACACTAAATCAGCCGTTCCTTTCCCCCATTGACCTTAGCCTTAGCCCTACATGGTAACATTAAGAGGTTCACTTTCTTCTTTGCTGTTGAGAGGATCTCGCACATGTTGGTTCTTTTGACGGAGGTAAAAAAAAGCAAGAGAAAGTAAATACCTAGCAAAATTGGAAGACTGGCTCTTTGGGGGATGAACGGCTTGAGACTGGCGACAACATGAAACCAACATCAAGAGCTTCTCAGCAGCCAGCCTAACACTAACGTTCCTCACACAACAATGCACTGTGAGGACAAACAAGTTTGGGTGTGATGACACAGGTGATTTGCATTCCAGATTGCCGCTTCTTGGCCCAGGCTTATTTTTGTATAAATTGTAAATAGTGTTGTGCGACCTCGCCCTCCACACAGGAACACAGGGGGACGGTGGCGCCGCTTGCCAGGCAGCAAAGCATCATGGGACTGGAAGCTGATTGCTTTCCTGGTCGTCTACTTACTGCAAAAGTCATCAATTTGTTACATTAGTCACATCATTCTCTTCGTTTTCCATTGGTCTGTTGGCATCAGGCCTGAATGGAGAGGATCCACCAATCCAGGGACAGGAATGAATTTATCTCGAAATAGGAATTCCTGAATGAAGAAATGGATTCCTGGCTGGTTTTCCCGATTTTGAAGCCGTTAGGGCCATACAATTCAGAACAAAACTTTTAAAAAAGCTTCAGAGCGACATTGGCAGATTTTCTCAATTCTGAACATTCTTGACTTTGATCCCTGTCCAGATAATGCCTGTCTCCGAATCCTGCTGTCATGGATTCCCGCATTAGGATGTTTTGCTCACGGTCTCCGTACAAATGAAAACAGAAATTGGCTTTGAAAATAAGAGAAAAATGTTAGAAATTCAAATTGCATGTTACTGCAATTGTAAAACGAGAAAGGGAACCTGGCAAAATGATGTCATGGATATAGACACCTACTTAATACAATTCTTGGTTCCCAATACAGACTTGCAGTGAAAAAAGTAAGATGTAGCTGTAATGAGAATGAGAAAGTAGCTGGTTATGTGAGAGCGGACATTGGTAACACCCTAATTCTAAGTGTGTTAAGTTAAAATCGGGTTGAATGGGGAAATGTTAATCGTGACGCTGCAGTCATCAATCTGCCTCACTATTTCTCACTAGTAGCACAGTAATGAGACAATTCATCAAGTTGAGGCAGGGAAACATTGACTCTTGAATTCATCAAGTTGAGGCAGGTAAACATTGACTCTTGAATTCATCAAGTTGAGGCAGGTAAACATCGACTCTTAATTCAAGTTGAGGCAGGTAAGCATTGACTTTCATCAGTAGCCATATGTCCATGTTAAAACACTTGTCTCTTACTTTGTCAGCCAGGTTAACTATGACAGGAGGGCAGTGAAGTCTTGCAATGCATGGCTGTAGTTGATGTAAGGTCAGGTGTAGTGCTGACAGCCTCCAGCATCCCTCTGACTGTCCCGTAGCATGGGCATGGCCCACTCTCTAACTTGACTCAAAATACCTTGAATGAGACGGGAGAGCTATTGACTTTTTGCCCGAGATGTGGATTAGTTTTTACCGTCCATGAACAGTGTTGTTCCCCGACTCCTGAGGACAAGAGGTCAGTTGGATCTGGATGGAAAATATGCATAGGTTCAAATGTTTGTCTACAAAACAGAAAACAAAAAACTTGGTCTGTGCACCTCCTACAGGTCAAAACAGGCCAGGAGTCGGACCAATACATCAGTGACCGAAGACGGGGTCCTGAGAACAACGCTGCATGAATTACCACAGCGAAGAGGCAGGCCTGTGTTTGTTCTGGGTTGGAAAAATCTTTGTGAAGTGTGTGTGTGTTTGTGTGTGTACATGGTTGTGTGTGTACATACTTGTGTGTGTACATGTGTTTGTGTGTGTACATGTGTTTGTTTGTGTGTGTATTTGTGTGTGTACATGTATTTGTGTGTGTGTGTGTGAGAGAGAGAAGGGCATTACTGGCCTGGCTTGACCCACCGAATTGACTTGGTAGTAGAGACATGACGCTACAGTGTGTCATCTTGACAGTGTACTGTCTCTTTACCTTGTACTGTCACTTGTCATCACAACGCCGTCGTCTGTTTCTTCACACCTTGAAGCCAGTGGCTGCACGAGTGAAAGAGAAAACGGAGGCAGCAATTTTTGTTTCATTTTCATCACTACTGAACTTGACTTTATTGTTTTCATCTGAACATAATAAAGATGGAATATTCATAAACTTTAATGATTTTGTTACCCCCCCCCTCCCCCCCCCATCTCTCCATTAAATTGCACTGATTGATATATTTTCCAACTTGAAACCTGAGTATGCCATCGGTCGTTTATGGTTTTGAAAAGATGTGTGGGATAATTCTCAGCTCGCTCGAGTGCTGCTTTGGGATATTAACAAGTCATGTTCAGAAATAACTTGGTTGGGTTTTCTAGACTTGTGAAAGACCTGCACCGCTTGAAACGCCAGGGCAAAACAATGTGACTGGTCAGTTAGACCAAGCGATCCAGGTGTCTGTAAAAGTAAGCTCTGATGTGCGTTTTGTGTCTACTAACCGGTCATTGTTTTAAGAGACTGAACTCTTACACAGCCTTTAAACCCCTGACGAAAGTTACTTGTGGGAAAAAACACATCCTTTATGAACCTGAAAGTATGTGGCTACTACAAAGCACTGTGAGGCTAGAAGAGGCACTGCGTGTTTTTGCAGACTTTCAACTGGGATGGATTGTTGCAATCAAGCGTGAAGAATAGTTGTGATGGGAATGGTTGGCCATCTGTATCAATCTTTCTATGATCAAACTGTTTTGTTTTTTTATCATACTGTTAGTTATTTTAATGGATTATTTACATTGTGTTTTTAAATTGTTTATTTTATTTTTCATAGTGGTGAAAGATGCTTTGATTTTCATTATTCTTGTGTGCGAGGCATTCTCTGACAGTATGAATATTTCATGGCAACACCACTATGGCACTGAAAGGCCAGTCCAATAAGCAGGGGTAGTTTTGTGATGCTAGGAGAAATGACTTGAGAAATCTTCAGTATGTGACAATTGTTTGGGGCCTTTGGCTGACTGGTTCAAGCTTGTGAAGGCCCAAGAGATTGGACACTACAAAGGTACCTGTGATAAAAGGCCCTTTCGATAAGCAGACACCTCCCTTGTGTACCTGTGGCGACAGGCCAACTGCCACGTGGCGACACCTTTGACTGGTCCTAAGGGTGACCTTTCATCACAGCTAATATTGGTGCAGCCTCACGCAAAGTGCTACTGCCTCATGATAAAAAAAACTTCTCAAAAAAGACATTGTCAGCGTGGATGCAAGGGCGGATCTGGGGGGGGGGGGGGGGTTACACGGGTTACGTAACCCCCCCAAAAAAGAGGTAATTTATTGGCTCAGGATGCACCAGATAGCTCTATTTTGCTTCTTTGGATAAAAAAAATGTCCGGGGGGGGGGGGGGGGGGGGGGGGGGGGGGCATGCCCCCGGAGCTTAGGCGCCGAAGCCGTCATCTTGTATCTTCGCAGTCATTTGGTAACCCCCCCCTCCAAAGTGAATTGATCCGCCCTTGGGATGGATGTGTTCACTAAGACAATTGCAGGCCTGAGTGGCCTAATGATTCACCATGTCTGTGGAAATAACAAGTGTGTTGGACACACACAAGATTTTAAGTGCAATGAGCAGTGTGGTGGGTGATGTGTCAATCCAGACAGAGACCTGAAACAGAGTTTGACTTACACAAGAGTGATAGTGGGGTGAAGATGACCGGAGATGCTGAGAGAGAGATGGTGGGTTCTCTCAACGGTCCACTTGATGACATAATCGAGTTGGTTTTCAGATAACACCAAACATTTGATCTTTTTTTCTACCCCCCGCGGGTTAGGGGGGAAGAATTTACCCGATGCTCCCCAGCATGTCGTAAGAGGCGACTAACGGATTCTGTTTCTCCTTTTACCCTTGTTAAGTGTTTCTTGTATAGAATATAGTCAATGTTTGTAAAGATTTTAGTCAAGCAGTATGTAAGAAATGTTAAGTCCTTTGTACTGGAAACTTGCATTCTCCCAGTAAGGTCATATATTGTACTACGTTGCAAGCCCCTGGAGCTTTTTTTTGATTAGTGCTTTTGTGAACAAGAAACAATTAACAAGTGGCTCTATCCCATCTCCCCCCCGGGGGCCCCCCCATTCCCCGTCGCGATATAACCTTGAACGGTTTGAAAACAACGTTAAACACCAAATAAAGAAAGAAGAAATCTTTTTTTCTGCCCTTACCTGGTTAGTCTATGCTAACTTTTTAAACCTAGTTCGAATTAAATGTGCCCAAGGGCCTTCTAATAGCACATGCTACTTTTTTTTTTTTAACATAGAAACATTTTAATGAGTCCATCCACCCCCAAGCGACTTAACTCCTTTCCTACTCTCTCCCCCCCCCCCCCCCCCCCCCCATCCCCCTTCACTCTCTGCCCCTTCCCTAACCCCTTGTCCTCTCTCTGTCCGTTTGTGCCTTGGTAATTAACTGTGGAGACAGAATCAGCCACTCTGTATCTGCCTCGTGTTTTGCAGGATTGTGAGTGTGCACACAAGTGGTATCGGTGGAGTTTTCTTGGGGTTCTTGTGCAGTCAATAATTTCTCCCTGATATTTTTTTTATGGATGACTGTGCTTGGGATAACACAGTGACTCCGTCGTATTAGTGGTCCGAAGGTGGGTTCTTTTGGGTGGGAACTATCGTCACTAAACCACGTCTGTGTTATCTGTAAATCCTATCTTCGCTGTGTAATCTTTAAGCAAATTATCTACTTTTTCCCCCCATGGAAACAGCACCAGTAAGAACCACCGGCACGGTTGGCCTAGTGGTAAGGCGTCCGCCCCGTGATCGGGAGGTTGTGGGTTCAAACCCCGGCCGGGTCATACCTAAGACTTTAAAATTTTTGAATCTAGTGGCTGCTCCGCCTGGCGTCTGGCATTATGGGGTTAGTGCTAGGACTGGTTGGTCCGGTGTCAGAATAATGTGACTGGGTGAGACATGAAGCCTGTGCTGCGACTTCTGTCTTGTGTGTGGCGCACGTTATATGTCAAAGCAGCACCGCCCTGATATGGCCCTTCGTGGTCGGCTGGGCGTTAGAAAGAAAAAAAAGCACCAGCAAGAGTAATTTATTTCCGCTGAAGTTGACAGGGTATTGCAGCTCATGTTTGTAATTAAAAGAAAATTGTCACTTGTGTTTGGGAGGTCTGCAGGCTAACATGGACTGATGTCACCGTTGAAAGAAAAAGTTGCCCTGTTTAACAAAGAAGCTTGCTGTTGTGCTGTGCTTAATCTTGTGAAAGAACAACATACTGGGCATGGAAGGGAAGGGTTTTCTTTTCAGTTTTGTGACAAATGTACTAAGGTTAGAAATTGTCAAGCTGACTTTGAAACAGATGATGGTATTCTGGCCTTGTTGAGATCCCCTGTGAAGTGTGACTCCACTGTACACTTGTCACAGGGCCTTGCCCCAGTGTTTAAACGACTGCCTTTAGTGGAAGCAATGAGCGCTTCAGCCTTCTGCTGGAGTTGGTGTCTGTGTGTTCTCTATTGCAAAGTGATACCCCTAAGCTAAGCAGAAGTGCTCGTATATTTGCTTCACCATCTTTAATTACATGTTCCAGTATTTATTTATTGTACTGCGGGGGGAAGGGGGTGGGGTGGGAGGTCAAAGGGGATTGTTTGTCTTGTCCATGTCGGTGGTCAGATGTTACAACTACTCCTGCTGAGGTTGCAACATTTGGCTGACCTTGTGTGTAAGAAGTGTTTGACCATTTGCTGTGTGTGTAATGAGAGTTGGAGCTATTCATGCGAGGTAAATGTGGACCCCCGCGGGTTAGGGGGAAGAATTTACCTGATGCTCCCCAGCATGTCGTAAGAGGCGACTAACGGATTCTGTTTCTCCTTTTACCCTTGTTAAGTGTTTCTTGTATAGAATATAGTCCATTTTTGTCAAGATTTTAGTCAAGCATTATGTAAGAAATGTTAAGTCCTTTGTACTGGAAACTTGCATTCTCCCAGTAAGGTCATATATTGTACTACGTTGTAAGCCCCTGGAGCAAATTTTTGATTAGTGCTTTTGTGAACAAGAAACAATTAACAAGTGGCTCTATCCCATCTCCCCCCTTTCCCCGTCGCGATATAACCTTCGTGGTTGAAAACGACGTTAAACACCAAATAAAGAAAGAAAGAAAGGTAAATGTGGCAGGTGAACATGATAGAAAGCTACCTGTGTGTAGTCGGTGTGTCATACAAGGAGAAAGATTGTGAGGGAGAGTGTTTTTATGTATGTTTTCAGTGTGAGATTGAGAAAGTGCGACTTGGTGTATGAAGATTACTACTATTTTGATGTGCGTCTTGGAGCATGTGTTTGTGTGTGTGTGTTAAAAAGATTCTCCACAATGTTAACGACTGCACATTTTGCAGGCCATTGAAAGTGGAAGGGAAAAAACTAAATTAGAAACGTTGTGCAAGACTACCTTTCGCCCCATGTCAAATGTTTGTTTTATTTTGATGTATGATTGTAGCTATGAAAAATGAAATTGATTGGGTAATAGCTGTCAGTGAGATGTGTACATGTATGTGCAGGCATTTGTTGTTGCACTTTCTGAATGTGTATGAATGTAAAATAAACACTGGCAGGCAGGTTTCAGCCGGCTAAAGACTTTCCACCAAGAAATAAACTGAACCATCAGGTCTGTTTTGGAATATTACAGCATATTACACGCTATAAATATTTCAGGACAGTTTTGTCAAAATAATGAATCGTTGCTTTGAAGGTGTCATTCTGAGTTTGCCGAAATCTGCCTGTCAGCTGTGAATGTTCAGCAGGAAAATACACCATCCTGGATCCTTTGCTTAAAACCAAAAATGGAATCAATGGAAATTAAAAAAAAAATTCTGATCCTGATAGTAAATTCCACGGCAAAGGGTCTGTTAGCTTTGTGAGGCTTCTGAGGAACTACACTCACTTTCGAGTCTCTGCGAAAGGTTTCTGAAACAAGATTAATATTAACGAAAACAAGTTCGTTTGAAGAAAAGATCGTGCATTGTTTTTTTTAGGTTTTTTTTAGGAATAGATATTTCTAATTTTGGCTCATTATAAGATAAAAGTTAACTTCAAAAGGAACTTACTGCCCCCTCCCCCCCCCCCCCCCCCCCAAAAAAAACCCACAAAAACCCACAAAAAACCAAAAACAAACTAACATAAGTACAAGGTCTCGATGCATATTTCTTCATACTTGTGAAGGAATTAATAGTTTTACTGTTATTTTTATTATTTTAATATTACACTTTTTAAGAAGACATTTTTTTATTCACTTAAGAAGTCAAGATATTTTTTTGGTTTTTTTTGTTTGTTTAGGTTTTGTTTTTTTTTAATCTGTGGAACCATACTTTTGTGCGGCCCCTTCTGGTACCAACCACCAATAGCTGCTGATTTGTCATTACTGAGAATAGTTTTCATGAAAAAACGGTACTTGAGTTAAGTTATTTTTTATTGTCTATTATTGCTCCTTATCGATAACTTTTTTTTTTAAGGATTTGTAATGAATTTTTTGGCAGTGTGAATTTTTTTAATTTTTTTTAAGGATTTGTAATGAATTTTTTGGCAGTGTGAATCTGAATACCCCCCGCGGGTTAGTGGGAAGAATTTACCCGATGCTCCCCAGCATGTCGTAAGAGGCGACTAACGGATTCTGTTTCTCTTTTTACCCTTGTTAAGTGTTTCTTGTATAGAATATAGTCCATTTTTGTCAAGATTTTAGTCAAGCAGTATGTAAGAAATGTTAAGTCCTTTGTACTGGAAACTTGCATTCTCCCAGTAAGGTAATAATACATTGTACTACGTTGCAAGCCCCTGGAGCAAATTTTTGATTAGTGCTTTTGTGAACAAGAAACAATTGACAAGTGGCTCTATCCCATCTCCCCCCTTTCCCCGTTGCGATATATAACCTTCGTGGTTGAAAACGACGTTAAACACCAAATAAAGAAAGAATGTGAATCTGAATTCTCTGCGGTTATTTATCTTAGTTTATTTCTTGCTGTACATTTTGTTAATGACACATCTGCTGTTTTATCTTGAATTTGTTTACAGTTATTTAATGTCTTCATTTTACTTTGCTGATGTTCATTGACTGAAAGCATAACCCTTGAAATGGGTAAGCTGATGGCAAAATGTCTATTTGGTAAGAACTGAGTAAGCTCTGCAACTGCCAGCGACAAGAGTTTAAATCTTGCTGTCAGAGAGGTAAGACTAAGAGTTAAAACTCTTGGCTTTACACAGGCGCCCATTGTTTTTACCAGTGTGTCATGGCGAAAAGGCTTGACTGAACATCAGATGAACATAGCCACAAAATTGTACTGCGTTGCGTTTTATTACTGTGGGGAGGAGGGGCTGCCTTTTTAGGTTTGAATATTGTCATCTTTCCCGCTCTCTCTTTCTCTCTCTCTCTTTCTGTCTTTCTCATCTTTCAATTACAACAACAAAAAATAAAAAATGAGCTGGTTCTTTTTTTCCTTATCCGTTACGGTTAACAGTTGTATACATTTCATGTATATGACATGCCTAGCTGTTGTCCTTTCAATGGACTGTTTTGACGGCCCGTTATGACAGCCCATTTGTTACAGTAGAGGAGCTAAGCTGGTCTCCAACAGCTTCCATCAGCTTTCTATATGCAAGAAAAAGCTTTTTTTTCTGACGGTCAGCTTTTCTTCCCTTTTTAAATTTTTTTTTTTTTTTTTTTGGGGGGGGGGGTGGGGGGGGGGGGGGGGGGGGGGGGATGGTAGTTATTGGAAGGTGGGTAATGTAAATGAGTTGTTTTGGCTCATATAACTTACATATTTTGAAGTTGCACCTTGAAGAATAGCACTGTTTGAAGTGAAAGTAAGTGGAATTTCGCAGTGTTTTCTATGTTGTGGAAGACGGCCTTTTGTCAAAATGAGTCAAATTAAATGTTAAACTTGCAGACTATTGTCCGTTTTCTAAGAAGTTGATGAACTTTTCTGCACTTATTTCTGTTCTAAAATTACTCTTTTCCTCCTGGTCTTCATGTATTTATTTCAGCAGGTTTGTGTTCTGTAAGTAACAAATCTTGTCCATTGAATCGACTGCTTTGTTTTTGATTTCAATGATTTTACCCGATTGTTTCCAAAACTCATTTTGTTAAAAGGCAAAATTCCACTCTTGGCGAAATTAACACCTTGCCTTTTGATCATTGAAGGAATATTTAAAAACACTTGCATTTTGTAGTGGATTTTCTTGAAGTTATTATTTAAAATACCAGCAATACACATTTTTTTATTAAGAAAGTAAACTATTGAAAAAAATGTTTTATATAACTAGTTTTTACTGAAAACTCAACCCCCCGCGGGTTAGGGGGAAGAATTTACCTGATGCTCCCCAGCATGTCATAAGAGGCGACTAACGGATTCTGTTTCTCCTTTTACCCTTGTTAAGTGTTTCTTGTATAGAATATAGTCAATGTTTGTAAAGATTTTAGTCAAGCAGTATGAAAGAAATGTTAAGTCCTTTGTACTGGAAACTTGCATTCTCCCAGTAAGGTCATATATTGTACTACGTTGCAAACCCCTGGAGCAAATTTTTGATTAGTGCTTTTGTGAACAAGAAACAATTAACAAGTGGCTCTATCCCATCCCCCCCCCCCCCCCCCCCCCCTTTCCCCGTCGCGATATAACCTTGAACGGTTGAAAACGACGTTAAACACCAAATAAAGAAAGAAACTGAAAACTCGGTATTGGAAGAAAACAGAAAAAATTAACCTAAAACTGAATTTAATAAAACATACCAGCTCATTCAAGTCTTCAGTACTTTGTATGTATGCGTGTGATTGTGCTTCTGTACGTTGTGTGAGAAGCGAATACATGTACATGTACATTGTTACACACACACACACACACACAGACATTCTGAAACAAGGTAATGTCCGTTTCCTGAAAACGCATTTTTATTACCTTTAAATTTTATTGGTGGACACCACTTTCAAAAACAATGCTTGAACAAGATTCAGTGCTGTGAGATAAAGAAATGCATTAACATTTTCCGAATACAGCAACAACAAAAACACCAATTATAATCCTACATACGTGAGAGAGACACCCGTGAGATAATAATCGTTCAAATTACACGTGTGTATATCATGTAAATGAGGTCATGTCAAGCAAGTCTGGCAGGGACCTGTTTTTCCACTGCTTATGATGCCAAAGTCACCGAGACAAACGTCATTATAGAAACAAAAATTGCGCTCGCTAATTACCCTCGATGAATCTTTAGAACTAACACGCCACGCCACACTTTCAGAGTGACGTTTCTTTGCTTTGACGTAATAGATTGCACGAGGCTTTAGAAGAGATTGAGGTTCCAAAACAAGCGTCTTCAATTTAGCTGCCTCGTCTGCAAGACATTTTCAGTAAAATACACGTAAGTACAGTATGTAGGATAAACAGAATACTACATGGCTTGCTGTGTCGTACCAGATTTACACTCGTTGCTTTTTGACTCACATGCGAAGCAAAAGTGAGTATGTACTCACCCGAGTCGTCCGTCCGTCCGTCCCCCCCGTCCGGAAAACTTTAACGTTGGATATTTCTTGGACACTATTCAGTCTATCAGTACCAAATTTGGCAAGATGGTGTATGATGACAAGGCCCCAAAAAACATACATAGCATCTTGACCTTGCTTCAAGGTCAAGGTCGCAGGGGCCATAAATGTTGTCTAAAAAACAGCTATTTTTCACATTTTCCCCATTTTCTCTGAAGTTTTTGAGATTGAATACCCCACCTATATATGATATATAGGGCAAAGTAAGCCCCATCTTTTGATACCAGTTTGGTTTACCTTGCTTCAAGGTCAAGGTCACAGGAGCTCTTCAAAGTTGGATTGTATACATATTTTGAAGTGACCTTGACCCTGAACTATGGAAGATAACTGTTTCAAACTTAAAAATTATGTGGGGCACATGTTATGCTTTCATCATGAGACATTTGGTCACATATGATCAAGGTCAAGGTCACTTTGACCCTTATGAAATGTGACCAAAATAAGGTAGTGAACCACTAAAAGTGACCATATCTCATGGTAGAAAGAGCCAATAAGCACCATTGTACTTCCTATGTCTTGAATTAACAGCTTTGTTGCATGACCTTGGATGACCTTGACCTTGGGTCATGTATTTTGGTAGGAAAAATGTGTAAAGCAGTTCTTAGTGTATGATGTCATTGCTAGGTTTAGTTATTTGACCTTGACCTGAAGGTCAAGGTCATGTAAAGGTCAAGGTCAAGCATGTGAGTCGTATGGGCTTTGCCCTTCTTGTTCAAATAGTGAACAGCTCGCTTTCGCTCGCAGTTCAATATTTAAAAAAACAACTCGTGTAAACTCTGGTACGACACAGCAAGCCACGTAGTATTCTCTATTTATATACTTTCACATCTGTATCTAAACTGTGTGGAGAAAATCTTGCGCAATTTGCGTATCCCTTCTAAAACATTCATTCCCGTGTCGTTTTATTCAACCTGTATGTCGTAAGGCACTCAACTTGGCTATCTGACATACCTTTAGTTTGAAAGATTTCTTTTTTTTACAGGGGTCACGTGACCGCCGCCCAAATAAGGGTACCCGACAGAAACGTACGGTACAAATTAAAACACCGACGAAAATTCACGATCGGAAATGTCACCATTACCCGTTGCCAAAAAACACAACAGCGCTTTTGTCAATGTACCCATAAACATTGACACAGAAATCGCGTTTTTGACCGCTCATGCTATCGACACGACTGACACAAGACATACGTAATATTATTAGTTATCGTTATATATGTGACTGTGATGTCCTCATTTATCAGTTACGATGTAGAAGGAGGAATCATTTTAGATCCGAGGCATGAGCCGAGTTTGGTTTTATTCATTGCACAGCTTTCCGACTCATTTACTTTCCTTTTATACGTTAGTGCGTTTAAGAAATGGGCGACTTGTGTTCACTTTAGTTGATTTTTTTCTTCTTCAAAACAACAATTAGAAAACTACTTTCTGCGCGGTATCAGTTTCACTAGGAACTTCCTGCGCGATATCAATTGACAAACAGTCCCTAGTTGACCAATGACAAGTTTTTTGGGGGTCATGTGATAATAACAATAACAATAACAGCACTTTATTGTCCATTAAAATATTACATAAAAATGGAAATTTTTCTTCAGCACACCCTGCCTGCCTGTAAACGATTATAACAACAATTGTATAGGACGACACACATAAAACATAAAACATAAAAGGGATACAATCAAAATGCGATGAAGCATAATAAAACAAACCTGTTTTGGGTTGATAATTGATTTGACTTTCTCCCCATGAGCAAAAGTTGCCAAGTTGTGCCTTTTTTGTATTATGAATTTTCGTCGGTTTTATAATTTGTACCTTACGTTTTTGTCAGGTCACCTGACCCCTCGAAAGAAAATCTTTGATCCAAAAAGTGTAACTGATAGCCAAGTTGAGGACCTTTAAATTAATGGCATGGAAAGTCTGATTAAAATGACACGGTTAGTTGGGGTAGAAACTGGTTGGAATAATGTCTTAGCACAGTTTGGTTGTCCGAACACATATATTAAATAAACACGCATGCAAACACATGTTCACAGCTAATGTCACATAATTCATGCATTAAAACACGCTGTGTAATTCATTTCGAATGAGCGTCATAATATTGATAAGCACTACCCTTTTCCAAATCAAACACAAATGATTAAGTGGCTGAATCAAAAAGTAAAAGGACTTGTCAAGATAGATTGGGATAACGTGTTTATTAAAGGTTTTGGTCCCAGGGGAATAAGACATCAACAAATTAAACCAACTGTGAATATGAATGCAGAAATAATACAAACTTAATACGATTATCATTGCCATGATACAAACTTAATACGATTATCATTGCCATGATACAAACTTAATACGATTATCATTGCCATGATACAAACGCCATAAAAGGAAATGTTGATAAAACCGATACATGTACAAAAATACAATTAAAATCACGCAAACAGCAGAACAAACCATGCTGATTTAAAATCCATACAAAATATCTTCCAGTCTAACGAAGCAAACTGACCGGCACGGTTGGCCTAGTGGTAAAACAAACGAAGCAAACTTTAAAAAACAAACCTGAGCCATTTGTTTCAATGAAACCACAGCTTTTAACATTCATTAAATTTTACTACTGAATAACATTAGGATGATGAGAGAAATAAATTATAATTCTCTAACAATACTTTCCGTTAATATATTAATATATATTATTCTTTAAATCCGAACAATACCCAATATTGACGGACTGTGTGATATCTTCTGCTATGGTCTGTCGAAACAGACCAATAGCAGAAGATATCATCACACAGTCAGTCAATGTTAGATATATTGCTAATTCTCTGGACATTTTGTATTTACTGTAAAGAAATTACAAAAGTATTTGTCTCAGTTTTGGCTGTTCCATATCCCTCCCTCTGATTATCATTTCTTTTTGCTCACTCTTTTCTTGTACTTTTCAGTATTTCAAAATATTTTTTCTTTCAAAAAGTCTTTAGTCACTTGTTCAGCTAAATTCTGGGATAATTACATTTTCATATATATTTGTTTGTTTTTAAATTTAGGTGTTTTTGTTTTTGAAGTGGGGAAGCAATAAAGAGGTCGTCGATATCAAAACTGATATCGACGGAAATGTCGTCGATATCACTTTTGCACTGAGCTCAGTTTTTCCCAATTGACCAATGGAAATCCACGTAACATATGAAATAGCAATTTTGAAATATATCCTATGACCTTCCTTCTTTGTCTCTGTTATTCTAGTGAGAAAATATCTCGCGATATTGCTCAGTAGGCCTAAAGTTCGGCCATGACCTAGGCAAATAACTTACGCAGCCGCAGAAACAAGGGAAAAAAAATCTTGAATGAAATGATGACTTTTCGAATTCAAGCCAGGCAAATTTGACCTCTTCATTCCAACCATGAACCCTCTGTTGATAATCTGGCCAGATGAAAAAGTCGTACCAATTCATAGATTCAACCTACAAACTGCGACCTCATCTGTGTTGAGATCGTCAAGCAATGCATGGAATCTTTTATTTTAAGGCCTTATGGTTCGTTTCGACATGCATTAAACGGATGACATTAACCACATACAGTTCATTTATTCAGCAAACTGCAAACGCATCAATGGCTCCTGTTGGGTTGGGTGTTTTGTTTAGAGATTTTTTTTCCACACGATAGATTCGCTGATTTGTCTCACGAAGCCGTCATCAACATGAACACAGCGATTTTAGAAGCAAACTCTGTACCTACACGACCGAGACACAAAACTGATCATTTCACGGCAGCTGCTGCAATGCCAACAGTGAACAAAGACGTTTTGGGTGCTCACGTCCAGTCTGACCACGGACCACAGGCGGAAGGTATCGTTCACTGAACCACTACTTCCATAGAAAGACTACAAGGTTTGTCACTCAGCTTCGAGTCGTGCTCCACTAACTTCAGAAAAAAGTATGCAAAAAATAATTGCCAATGTCAAGAATCTTTGTAACTTTACAAATGCCGTGATAAATGAATGTTCTAACTATCTGTACCTTTTATATTTAGCTGCCTGTCCGCTGCATGTTTTTAAAGCGTATTTTGTGCGACCAAACGTGTCTGTCAACGGCATACCACTTAGATCCCGTGCGAATGATGATCGTCGTATGTCCGAGGAGATAGTAGTCCGATGCGATCATTGGTTAATAACCGGATATTCGATTTATTCCGCAAACGGCTCTTCGCCAAAAACCTAAAGTGAAACTCCCGTGGGTAGCTTCCCTTTGCTGCAATATTTACATATGTTTTAGACCAATGAGCACTGGTATGCATATTCGGTGCGGGATACATGATTTCTTACAAACTATGGGGTAGCGGTTCGCAAACGAACATTCGTCCAAATGATGGTTAAAAACAACCTGCCGCGGACGGCAGCTGAAAATTAAAGGTACATACAGTTAAAACAATCATTCAACTGTATTTGTTTTACCTCACACAGACTGTAGGAAGAGGCAAACCGTCTTGAACAAAAAAATTGTCCGCAGGAAGCGACTCCAAGAACACAGACGACTCGAACCTGAGTGTCATACCTTGTAGTCTTTCTATGTAAGTAGTGGTCCAGTGAACGATACCTTCCGCCTGTGCACGGACCAGCCATTTGCCGGGACAACGGAATTTGTCCCAACTAAAAACAAATGAAGTCAAAGTCTCTTTCGTTTTGCGTGTAACTTGGTCATGACGTCTTTTTATAACAGTATGCGCGCGTCATTTTTTTCGTTTCCGGTGTCATTTTAGACTCGAAGGCGGCCAAAAGCGGAACAAGCCACTCGAAGGTGGCAGCGAAACCCGTGCGTTGAAACACTCTTTTGGGATGCTGTTTCAATGTTAACCAAAACGTGAAAAGAAGAGAAAGTGTTGAGTGGCGAAATGACAGCGGATTGAGCAGTGCCATGATCCATACTGCTGTCCCGCCTCAGTTTCTGGATGTCCCAGAGGCAGACTTCAACGTGATGAAGCCGGCAATCCAAACGGTATGAATTCGAACGACAGCGAATTCTGCTTAGAAAATATGTTGCCACAGCGTTAAAAAGACTTATATTTATACATGTAGTAGCTGATTTGTTTCAAATTATAGACGCCCGTAACTGAGACTCCTTATTTCTAACTCTCCTGATTACTCAAGTGGGTCAACACATGACAAAGTGTACAGTTCTTGATGTTTAAACATCCCTTCAACCTGTGTGGCCATTTGGGACCCAAAGTACATGGAAATGCGGAGACTCTTCAGTCACCCAGTCTTCTGACGATTCACGTGGGTTACCAAAGACTCACAATTTTGACCAGTATGCATGTTTCTGTACTGAATTTTCAACAGCAAATGATTGAAGCCGGTTTTTAGTAGCAGTTAAGAAAAGTGTCACTGCGTTGACTTCATTGTGCAAATAAGTGCTGCATGTAATGAAAATCAGAACATCGACATTTTCTTGTATTTTCAGTTTTATTGAGGTTTGTACAAAATACTTAAAAATAATTTATGTGCCGTTACACATGTATACATGAATTGTGAATTAAAGTGCGCTGACTTCTGAACGTCTTATGGAAGTGTTTTAACAGAATCTTTACTTTTTTTTAAGCATCCATATGGGTAAAATACATTTGTAAAGATCTGTATTTTGGCTAAAAACTTGTTTTTAAAAAAAAAATGTCTTTAGACTGTTGTTTTTTTCGTAATTTTTGTAAATGATTTCAGCAAACAAACAAAGCGATGCAACAGGGTTTCTTCTACAGACCCCCCCCCCCCCCCCCCCCCCCGGCCGAAATCATTCACAAGTTTGTCAAAACATACCAAAGTCAATACAAAGTCGGGCAGAGAAATCGCAATGAAAGCGGACAACAAAGTGTCCACACATGCCGACGTATTTGCACAGGTCAGAATACTTGACACGAGGGAAGTGTTCGTACACCCCTTGGTCCGCTTCCCTTTGCTCCAGCAACCCCGGATGGAATGATGAGAAAGACCAACAAGGCAGTCCTAGCCAAGACTCGGGAGAAGTCGGCAACGCCTGTGGAACATGTTCCTGGGCCATCCGCATGCATCATTGACGGAACGGAACTTTACTCTGTTCTGCATGTCACGCGCGGTATCGTATTCTATCACGATAAAATAGGCCTATACAGTTATATGATGGGCGTTTGACAGAAAAAGAGTGTTTGTGAAATAACCATTCCGATTATAAATTTAAAGTTAATTATTTATTCTTTTGGCTGTTTAAAAGGTGTTATATAAATATATACGTAGTGTATAATGTCATGTTTGTCTAAAAGGAACAGGTTGGAAGATTAGGCATCCCCTAAAACTTTTATCCCTTCGTAATAAAATTTTGAATCTGAATCTGAACGTCTTTGATCCACATACTGAAGGAAGACCGCTTGACGTTCTGAACAACAGCACGAGTTACCTCCAGAAGCTTTCTCCAAGAAACAGATGGCAGCAAACGTGTGGACGTTGTCTTTGATCAGTACTAAGAAGTTTCCATCAAATCTGCGGAACGCACAAGCAGGGGTGACAAAGGTGGCGAGTACAGATATCTCGCTCCAAGTCAAACTGTAGAAAACTGGAAATTGTTCTTGTCGAACGGCACCAGCAAGACCAACCCTGTCAAGTTTCTTGTGCAAGAAAATCTTACAGAAGGAAACTGGACACTGAGGTGTGCGACTTCATGGAATCAGTCGCTGATCAGTTACTAGACAGAGAAATTTGTGTCGAAGAAATCTGGCAAGGCTGCTGCAGTATTAGAAGAAAAAACATGAATGAACTGCATACTGATTTTGTTCAGGGTAGACACAAGATTAGCTTTTCGCAGTTTGCAAAATTCCGGCCAGCCCACATCCGCTCCATGAACCGGTGTCGTTTCAGACAGTGTCTATGCAGGTGGGAGTTGTCAATGCTGTAGCTGCCAGAATGAACAACTGTCGCGTCAGGCACAAGTACCATGCAGATGGCAGCAAAAGTGTTGATGTCTTTGATCAGTACTAATAAATTCCATGAAACCAACAAGACCAAGACTCCTCCGAATGAACTGCATGCTGAGTTTGTTCAGGGTGGACATAACATTAGCTTTTCGCAGTCCATGTCACTTCCCACCGTTGTCAATGAGAAAAGGGTATGTTATTTCACTTTGAAGTAGCCACACATTTTGTCAGTGCAATACCTCCAAAAAGAATGTTTGGTTGGTTGGTTGGTTGGTTGGTCATTATAGTTTATTGTCTCTTCAGCATTGTAATGCTACTGGAGACCGATGCAAGTTTGTTTCCTTTTTCAGTTGACATGGTAACGTCCATGCTTAAAACTATTTATAATCACGTCTATCACTGTAAAACGAAGGTTCCAAGACTTCACCCCTTTCACATTTTGTACTTCAAATCTTGTTAAAAATCTTGATCTTTTTTATTAAGTTAAAAATCTTGGACGAATGGACCATCAGCATGCATGCAGCATTGACGGAAACAATGTCTTTGATCCACGAACTGAAGGCAGACGGCCGCTCGGCGTTCCAAACGATAGCACGAGTTACCTTCAGAAGCATTCGCCAAGAAGCAGATGGCAGCAAACGTATTGATGTCTTTGATCAGTACAAAGACGTTCCCATCAAATCTGCGGGACGCACAAGCAGGGGAGACAAAAGCGGCGAGTACAGATATCTCGCTCCAAGCCACACTGAAAAACTGGAAATTGTTCTTGTCGAACGGCACCAAGACCAAGACTCCACCGATTGAACTGCATACTGATTTTGTTCAGGGTGGACACAAGATTACTTTTTGCAGTTTGCAAAATTCCGGCCAGCCCGCATCCGCTCCATGAACCGGTGTCGGTTTCCGACAGTGTCTATGCGAGTACTGTACCAGAGACTATAGAGTATACACTACAGTCTCTGACTGAACCAACTTGGAGCTCAAGTTGGGAGTTGTCAATGCTGTAGCTGCCAGAATGAGCTGTCGCGTCAGGCACAAGTACCATGCAGTCGACATAATCACATGCGGAAGGCAAGCTGATGGTACACTTTCAAAGAACAGGTAAGATTATTTGATAAACAGAGTGTTTTTACTTGATATAAAAATACGGGGGTTTAGGAGGTATATTTTGATTGTTTTGATTAAAATCTGTCGGATTTAATGTGGATACTTTCTCTAAATGCTTAGATCGTCCACAGAATAGTGTGAGATGTTTGATGAGAGAATCTGCTCAAACAGAATGTTACCCCTTTTTCTTTGTTGGTTTTTCTATAAGGTGTCCACTGAGGTCATCGCGTCAGCATTATGTCAAGCCGGCAATATGCTAGGATCTAAAGGGGGGCTCACACACAGGCGGAGCAAGCGGAGCAAGGGTGGAGTATGCTGCACCAGGCGGAGAGATGACGCTACTTCCGTTGCAGGAGTGGAGAAAGTGGTGTGTGCGGTGCGGAGCAAGGAATAGGACACGTTTCTATTTTTTGGCTCCGGTGCAGCGGTGCAGCCAATCAGCGCACTCATCACTTTCTCCGGAAATAATATGTGAGTTGCTTCCCTTGTTCCCCAAAGGTAACTGATCGAAAACATGGCGCCTCCGATGACCGATGAAGAGACGTTCGATTTCATCGAGCAACTGGAGTACCATGAATGTCTGTGGAATCAGGCTGTACAATTTTTTTTACAATCGTTCGGCATCGAAAGAAGCCTATCTAGATCTTGCGCGGCGATTCAACTAGACTGTGTTTTAAAACCGTGCTCTTTTGCGCGCAAGTTTGCCGAATAACCACAAAATGGGTCACCACTTGCCAACACATTGGAGTCACTACAGTTTGCACGTGAATTTAGTGCAGCGATCACCGTGTTGATGTCTGTGTCAAATAACGGGCAGCGCGAGTAGAGAAACTATGTCATATCATAGGGGAATCCCCTACCTGAGCAGGATCGGAGCGTGTGTGTGAGAGGGCAGGTGGAGAGCGGAGACAATTTGCTTGCTCCGCTCCGCTCTTGCTCCGCCCGTGTGTGAGCCCCGCTTAACGCAAAGCGATCAACAGAGAAGCTATCTCCAGAGTTGCTACCACAAACAAAACAGAGTTAGACAAGGAGGGATTACAAAGAGAGATTGAAAAGAGAAACTTGGAAAATAGTATCTACAAGGTTTGGTAATCGTTTCACGCGAGTGGTTTTGTTTCTTGCTTCGCACAAACGTTTATGACTAGTTGACGAACAGACAAAGTCGTCATGCTCAAACTCCTTCAGGGCTGTGCTGTCACCGGGAATGCTTTCCCAAACCTCGAGAACTGAAAATTGAACCGTACTCTGTGCAGAGAACCTGAACAGATCACGTGCCATATGTACGGTCCAAGCCAGATTCACACGTGAATGAATTAAGACTTAAACTCTTTGTAGCCAACAAAAGTAGACATCGAGTCACACCAGCCACCACCCTACCTGGACTGTCTACCGTTGCGCTATCTGGAAGAGAAGTCTCACCCCAAAGGCAAAAGTCTCCTGTCCCGAAAAGCACGGTTGGTCCAAGTCCACTGCTTCTTGGTTGGTTGATTGGTTACTATTGTTTATCGTCTCTTCAGCATTTCTTGCGATTCGAGACCGATGCAAGCTTCTGGGCGGGAGACACAGTCAGCTGACTGCACGAGTGGTCTATCAGCCCCCCCCCCCCCCCCCCACACACACACACTTTCTGTTTTAGAGCTGCTCTCCCAGTGCGACTGCTCTAGAAATGGGCTGCAGTGCACACCACTCTGTGGTTGCAGCGGAACGCCATGTTCCGTCACATCAAATGTAAGTGGTATTTTCTCAGAACTACTCGGCAGAAATTAAGATGATCATTTTGTTATTTCAAGTATGCAAAGAGAAAGTACCCGTTTCTTTACTTAATCTTTTTAATTTAAAATGTATTAATTTGTTTACATCTCTAACACCATGTCTCCATTCTGTGTCACAGTGGTAAGCTTGGTCCAGCTCACATGCAGCTGGTATCACAGCTAGCGCAGCGAGTACCACACCTGTACCTGTGGTGTGCCTCTGTTGGGAACGTCCACATACCCCCAGCACTGCAGACACAGGTGTTCACTGTCCCCCTCCGCTTGGCGCCCGCCGTCCTGCGTGAAATACAACCCGTGGTTCACAGGTATGACGACCTCCACGACTACAGCGACAGCGGCGTGCCTGTCCCTGGGGACGGGCTGAGCGTGATATACGCCTGAGTCGATCGAATCATTCGACTTCCAAATGCTGATCTAGCTCAAATTCTATCGGAATAACAAATGTGTTTCGTTTTGTTAGCCGCTGGGAATTTTAGGCTAAAGCACTTGGTAAAATGGAGATGTTAAGCTACGTGTCACTAACATGAAGGACGAGAAGATGGATAGAATGGGCACAGGCGTATGCATACGCTTTCGTTGATTGTGCCAACAGTTTTAGCGCATTGCCAAGTGACACCAGTACTTGCTGACAATTATAATGATTATGATTATGATAATGATGATTAGTAATAGTAATTAATATTGTTACTAACGATTTACAAATCGTAGAAAACTAATTCAAGTAAACAGGGAGTGACTGCATGCGAGATGATAAACTAAGAGTAATACCTAATATACTGGACTCGCAACGAAGTATACAAACAAATGAAAGTTCATTGTCATTTGTTTGTATATTTCGTTGCGAGTCCAGTATATGAGGTATTACTCTTAACTAATTCAAGCCAGCATTTAAAATGGTGTGGATATGAACGACAGCGAATTCAGGTGAGGATTACTCGGGTGGGTCAACACATGACAAAGTGTACACTTCTTGATGGTTAACGTCCCTTCAACCCGTGTGGCCATTTGGGACCCAAAGTACATGGACATGCGGAGACTCTTCAGTCACCCAGTCTTCTCAACGATTCATAGAGGATATGATGTCTTGAGAGTAAATATTTTGTCAAGGCCTATATTCATTCAGTTTCTTCGATTCCAGCATCAAATAAGATAATTGAGAGAAAATGTAACTGTTTCCAAAAGCGAGTTCTATTGGTGAAAGCTTTAAAAAAAAAAATATATATAAACAAAACCACACACAGTGGCACATTGTCTGTGACAAACACACGCATACACACTAAGTGACACACGCATACAGTTACACACTAACTCTCTCTTTCTCTCTCTCTCTCTCTCTCACACACACACACACACACACACACACACACACACACACACACACACACACACACATACACTAACTTACGGCGAAGCAGCGTCATGTTGAACTTCAAAGTACAGTAATATATGTTTTTCAAGAGCAAAATTGAAAACAGGCTCGGTTTCTTCGGAAGGATTGGGATTGATGTTTCAAGCACGCCCAAGTAAAGCAGGGCGGTGCACTTGAGTTACCCTTGACAATACGTGTCGGCGAGACTGGCCTTGCTTGGAACTTGCTTGGAAGTAGGGGCGCTAGAATGACCAGGGGTGCTTGAGTGACTTTGGGCGCTTGAACGACTGTTGACGCTCTGGCGGCTGGCTTTGTTTCCTTGGGTAGAGCTGGGAGACTGGCCACGAGAGCTCTGGGAGACTAGCCACGAGAGCTCTGGGAGACTGGCCACGAGAGCTCTGGGAGTCGTCCGCACAACTCTGGATGTCGTTGAGTCTGGAGCAGGCAGCGAAAGAGAGAGAGAGAGAGAGAGAGAGAGAGAGAGAGAGAGAGAGAGAGAGAGAGACTGAGTATGACGATGTACATGAAACATTAGGCTGAATATATATATATATATATATATGATGTAGACAGCTAACTGTGTATCGAATACTGTAATCACTGAACACAAAATGGGGGCACACATCCCAGCTAGTCTGTTGTCCTCAAACGAAGCCCAAACTCTTGATGCCAGAGACGACACGGCTTTTGTCGCCAATGATTACAACAAAAAAGCACTTGTTCTCATTCTGCGCGCACGTGTGTGCGTGTGTCTGTGTGTGTGCGTTTTTGTGTGTGTGTGTGTTCGTGTGTGTCTGTACAAACAGACATGGGATCCGAATAGCAATCAATCAAACAGGGGAGAGAGAGAGAGAGAGAGAGAGAGAGAGAGAGAGAGAGAGAGAGAGAGAGAGAGAGAGAGAGAGAGAGAGAGAGAGAGAGAGAGAGAGAGAGAGAGAGACTGTGAATGCTTAAGATAACTGGGAATGAAGAGGGCGGCTTTGTATGCTGTGGATAACTATGAATGTTGTGAGGAATATAAATATTGAGGATGACGGATACTAAGGGGAAGTATGCCCTACACTCAAGGCTTACCTTGTGCATGCCGCTTCTGGCTAGGCACACAAACAAGAGTTGGCTTAGGGTAACGTGACCATTTTTTCTCAAGCTCTTGAATTGTATTGAACGTTAATATTAGTTGTTACAAAGTTTTGTCTTACACGAAAATGGTTCGCCAAATGTGCCAAAAGTTTAGTTTTTTGAGAAATGAAGAAAAAAAGTTTTACTAAGGGTCGAAGGAAAAAGCAGGGTCGGTCGGGTTACCCTAAACCAACATATTTGTGTGTGTGCCCTATGCATAAAGCTGGGGATGACTACGATCTGGAGGATAGCAGAGCGATGGGTCTTTCTGCGGAGCTGAGGTCCCCAGTCCTGTAAATACATTTCGGCATTAGCTATAAATGAGTTTATGATAAAGCGGAAGCAACCTGCAAGTGAGCCGTTTGACAAAGGCTTAAGCAAACAAGTCATTCTCAAACGGCCTATCTCTATGTATTTTGAATAATGGCAACGAGAATATAAACTTGGCCAAAAAATTATTGCAACAAATTTCAAACCCAAATTAAAGCATTAATCCCCGTGTCATTTTATTAACACTTTATGCCAGAGAAGGCCGTTCACTTAACCTTCAGGATCACTTTTTGGATTAAATATTTCTTTTACAGGGATCACGTGACCGCCGCTCAAGTAAGGGTACCTTCAAAATCGACCAGGCAAAAACGGAAGAGCCGAATGAAAAATCGACAAAAAATCACAATAGGCAACTTTGACATACGAGAAGAAAGTCAAACCAATTATCTACCCTGAACAGATTGTTTTGTTTTGCTACCTTGCGTATTTTGCGTGCCATGCTATTCCTACAGATGCAGGTGTCGATCGCAAGAGCGGTCAAAAACGGGACTTTTTGCGTAATTTTTTAAGGGTATCATGACAAAGCAATCCACCAAGTCATTGCTAAAATGTAGCGCGTTTTGACATGATCCCCATAAAAATTGACTTGAAACGTTCCGTTTTTGACCACTCCTGCGATCGACACCTGCATCAGTAGGAATAGCATAGCACGCGAAATACACAAGGTAGCAAAACAAAATAATCTGTTCAGGGGAGATAATTGGTTTGACTTTCTTCTCGTTTGTGATTTTTTGTCGATTTTTCATTCGGCTCTTCCGTTTTTGTCTGGTCGATTTTGAAGGTACCCTTACTTGAGCGGCGGTCACGTGATCCCTGTAAAAGAAATATTTAATCCAAAAGGTGATCCTGAAGGTTAAGTGAACGGCCTTCTCTGGCATATACAGTTTTAATTAAATGACACAGGAATTAATGCTTTAATTTGGGTTTAAAATTTTTTCCAATAATTTTTTGGCCAACTTTAGTATCTTTACTTGTGTCATTAATAGTAATACTCCGGATGGTTAATGACAGACATTCAACAACAAATTACAGTACATGTTTTGTCTTTAAAAAAAAGAAAAAAGTTTGTATTTATATTCATGTCACATCCTCTGGTTTCCATGTTACTCGAGAGATATATATATATACATGTATACAATCAAAATGTGAAAGTATTTCTAATTCTTTTTCAGCAGGCTAAGGCTATTTTCATTTTATTAATATCAATTTGTTTAAAATAATCTCTGTTGAATAAAGAACTCACGAAACATGGTTTCCACCGCTCTGGAGAATAACCTAGCTTTCTTTCCTTTCTTTCTTCGTTCATGGGCTCAGACTCCCACGTTCACTCATGTTTTTAGCACGAGTGGATTTTTACGTGTATGACTATGACCGTTTTTACCCCGCCATTCAGGCAGCATACGCCGATTTCGGGGGAGGCATGCTGGTTATTTTCGTGTAACTTCTATAACCCACCAAACTCTGACATGGATTACAGGATCTTTTCCGCGCGCACTTGGTCTTGTGCTTGCGTGTACACACGAAGGGGGTTAAGTCGGCAGGTCTGCACATAAGTTGACCTGGGAGATCGGAAAAATCTCCACTAGGGTTACCCAGGCGGCAGCGACCGGGATTCGAACTCACGACCTCCCGATTAGGAGGCCGACGTCTTACCACCACGCCACTGCGCCCGTCTGAATAACATAGCTAGATAGTTAAATGAATGCTCACCTCGTGCATGTCGCTTCTTGTTGATAACGCTCTTTCTTTCTTTCTTTCTTTCTTTCTTTCTTTATTTGGTGTTTAACGTCGTTTTCAACCATTCAAGGTTATATCGCGACGGTGATAACGCTCAGGACAATGGGAATGACGATGGGGCCTAAACAACAACAAAAAATAGGTGTGGTTACGGTAACCCGACCTACCCTATTTTTATGTTTAATACCGTAACCACACCTATTTGGTTTTTTTTGGCCTGAAGAGCAAGATGAGTGACCTCATCCCAACTAGCATCAAGGCCGGTGTGGCTTTAGTGAGGTTGTCGATTTCAGACAGACACCCCATGATCAGATCGCTCATATCACTCCAATGGTCGACCTGCAAACATCACTTACACTGAAATGCTGAGCTCACTGATGTGTGTTACTGTGTGTGTGTGTGTGTATGTGTATGTGTGTGAGAGGAGGTATGTTCAAGTTTGCTCCTGTCTGTGGCAGTGTGTGATTAGCTTTAACCTTGCTTGTTGCTCTTTTTCTTCAAGTGGGTAGCCAAAGTCCACTAGGACCATTATTGCCAAGAGAGGTCAACCCAGCAGCAACAACAACAAAAATTAACAAGAAGGGCAAAGCCCATACGACTCACATGCTTGACCTTGACCTTTACATGACCTTGACCTTCAGCTAAACCTAGCAATGACATCATACACTAAGAACTGCTTAACACATTTTTCCTACCAAAATACATGTGACCTTGACCCAAGGTCAAGGTCATCCAAGGTCATGCAACACAAAGCTGTTAATTCAAGACATAGGAAGTACAATGGTGCTTATTGGCTCTTTCTACCATGAGATATGGTCACTTTTAGTGGTTCACTACCTTATTTTGGTCACATTTCATAAGGGTCAAAGTGACCTTGACCTTGATCATATGTGACCAAATGTGTCTCATGATGAAAGCATAACATGTGCCCCACATAATTTTTAAGTTTGAAACAGTTATCTTCCATAGTTCAGGGTCAAGGTCACTTCAAAATATGTATACAATCCAACTTTGAAGAGCTCCTGTGACCTTGACATTGAAGCAAGGTAAACCAAACTGGTATCAAAAGATGGGGCTTACTTTGCCCTATATATCATATATAGGTGAGGTATTAAATCTCAAAAACTTCAGAGAAAATGGGAAAAATGGGAAAAATAGCTGTTTTTTAGACAACATTTATGGCCCCTGCGACCTTGACCTTGAAGCAAGGTCAAGATGCTATGTATGTTTTTTGGGGCCTTGTCATCATACACCATCTTGCCAAATTTGGTACTGATAGACTGAATAGTGTCCAAGAAATATCCAACGTTAAAGTTTTCCGGACGGACGCCGGGACGGACGGACGGACGGACGACTCGGGTGAGTACATAGACTCACTTTTGCTTCGCATGTGAGTCAAAAAACCAGGACGAGGCTGTTTATTTTCAGAAAATGCCTGTCCACTTCATTTGCTTAGAGGTGACAAGACAACTGACACTTGCACTAACAGAGACGTAGTTTCCCAATAGTGACACGCTTCGTGTTCTTCACGCTTTGCCATTTTCTCTTGGCTTGGCAACTGACTTTCGCGCCCTTTACTCAAGTGCCACGCGTTTCTACGAAAGAAAAAAATGTGACCCCCCTAAAATCAATATTTACATAAAAACTCACAGTTAACGTGATCCGTAATCCTTCCACCGGGAAACCAAGAGTACGCGGCACCGTGAAGCGTTATTCTGACCGGAGAATAGTCCACTTCTTAGAACATTCTCATCACAATGTGGCTTTTCAGAACAAGATTGGTAAGCGCCATTGCCCCAAACTATGACGTCACTATTGATTGTGGCGTCACATCCTGAACTCGGTCTGAACGCGTGTTCTCAAAATTTAAAGACATATGACACCGATGGACCCCCAAAACGACTTCCCTAATATTTTGCTTATATTTTGCTTATATTTTGCTTATATTTTGCTTATATTTTGCTTATATTTTGCTTATATTTTGCTTATATTTTGCTTATATTTTGCTTATATTTTGCCTGTGATGTTTTCAGAGTGTGTTGAAAAAAATACGAACAACTCTATCTACCAGACATTACTTTTGAATATGATGATATGCCAAGAATGATATAAACGAGGGTCAGGTAACTCTGACCGATCAATAACAATTAAGTAGAAGTGCAACGCCAAGGCACTGCATACCCCAGCGAAAGACAAACCTCTCTCTTACTCTCTCTCTCTCTCTCTCTCTCTCTCTCTCTCTCTCTCTCTCTCTCTCTCAAACACACACACACACACACGAACACACACACACGAACACACACACACGCACGCGCACACACACACACACACACACACACCCCAAGTTACACACGTACACACATACACACGCACTCACTCTCTCACACACACTTCATACACACAAAAAACACCATACGCACATATAGACAGACGGACATACACACCTTTACAAACAAACACACATACACACATACACTTACGCACACGTACATACACACACCCACACGCACATACATACACCCACCCACTCTCTCGATCTCTCTCTCTCGATCTCTCTCTCTCGATCTCTCTCTCTCGATCTCTCTTATACAAAGAGACACACACACATGTACATACGCACGCATGCACGGCGGCACGCACACACACACCCACAGTGCACACACCCACCCACACACACCCACCCCCCCCCACACACACACACACATTGACTCACACGAATCTCATACACACAAAACACACTACTCATACGCACATAGACCGGCACGGTTGGCCTAGTGGTAAGGCGTCCGCCCCGTGATCGGGAGGTCGTGGGCTCGAACCCCGGCCGGGTCATACCTAAGACTTTAAAATTGGCAATCTAGTAGCTGCTCCGCCTGGCATCTGGCATTATGGGGTTAGTGGTAGGACTGGTTGGTCTGGTGTCAGAATAATGTGACTGGGTGAGACTTCTGTCTTGTGTGTGGCGCACGTTATATGTCAAAGCAGCACCGCCCTGATATGGCCTTTCGTGGTCGGCTGGGCGTTAAGCAAACAAACAAACAAATACGCACATAGACAGACGGACACACACACCTTTACAAACAAACATATATACACAATCATAAACAAACATACACACAAACTCATGCACACACACATCCACACACTCTCTCTCCCTCTCTCTCTCTCTTTCTTACACACACACACACGAGTACAGACTCATGCGCACACACACACACACACACACACGCACACACACAAACACACACACCCACCCCAAGTCACACACGCACACATACACACACTCACTCACACGCACTCACTCACTCTCTCACAAAAACTTCATACACACAAAACACACACCCATACGCACATATGGACAGACGGAGATACACACCTTTACAAACAAACACACATACACGCACACACATACACTTATGCACACACACACACACACACCACACACACACCACACACACACTCCCACACACACACGAATACAGACTCATGCATGCGTGCACACACACACACAAATACACATACACACACACACTCACACACACACACGAGTACAGACTCATGCACGCGTGCGCACACACTCACACACACACAAATACACACACACACACACACCGCGCGAGAGAGAAAGACTACAGGGAGGCATGACGTCATGATGCATTAATTGACGTCAAAGACTTTCGACCGTGACGTATTCTTCTTACGCGAGCGTTATCCATAGACTTGGAAACTACGGAATTTCTACCCGTCCAAAGCGGCCTTGGGTGGCGTTTGCTCAAAAAATGGGGGCGCCTATTTTACCCACCGTAGTTTTGTTAGTATGGTCCCAATTTTTGGTGAACTTCCATCTCCAACTGTAGTCCGTAGCCGGGCACAACGAATCCTTCTTTATCATGTATTATCGGTGTGAACATTTCTCAAGTCGATTACAGTATAGCGTTCGTGGGATAGGATCAAATGACCTAGTTAGTAAAATAATGGTAAAAATGTCCTGGTTTGCGTTTGTTATAATGATGTGTTTCTATTTCTATTCTATTGACAAAGAACAAATGTTTATTTTGAATGTTTTATGTATGTTATTATTACGGACACAAACGCTCAGCAATGTAATTTCTCTTTTAGAGATTAATAAAGTTATTGTATTGTATTGTATTGTATTGTATTTGAATTCCTGTAACGTGTCTTTCCGATATAGCTGAAAAAAGCAAAATTACATGACATTTTTAAAGGCTGAAATGCAGAGCAGAGTCCATGCAATCACATATCAATTTTGTTAAAATTGCCCGAGACATCTTTGCACCGATCTGAAAAACCGTACAATTATCCCCATTTTGACAAATGGCTGTAGAAAAGGTAAACGTGGTTGTACTATTTAAAAAAAAAAAGCATATTGAATGATATGCAAGCGCTCTTTCAAAGTGTTTAAAATCTGCCATGTCTGAAAAAAGATAGTAGTTTACCTTCAGAAAGTTTTAAAATTATGATATGATATGGCATTTCATCACATTCAAAAGTCTGTATCACTAAGATTGTCATGTCGATTTCTATAATTTGTTCACACTTATTTCAACACACTAAAAATATCACAGGCAATAATTGCAGAAAAATATTAGCAAAGTCGCTTTGTTTTGGTCAATCGGTGTCATATGTCTTTAATGGTAGGACAACTGAACTGAGAAAGTAACGATGGATTTGGTTGGGTGTTGATTTTCTTTGTGTGTAGGATGTGACGTTAAAATGAATAATGACGTCGTTCGTTATGTGTTTTGGTCATAGCTTTTGGCAATCTTGATCCAGACAACATTGGAAGGTGAATTCGGAGTGTTATTCACATTAGAAGTGACCTAGTATTCCATCATGATATGATACATCACTGCCACGTACCACGATGAAAGAATTTCGGTTTACGTCAACCGTGAGTTTTTACGCAACGAGGCTATATAATTATAATAGCTACTACTTTTTTGATGCACGAAATAACACACGCAGGAACTTTGCACGCACGCTTTTACAGATCTATTCACATCCTTTTAGATATATTTATATACGTTCACACTCCCGTACACGCACACTGATGCACATACACTGGCAGGCAGACAGACGGACTACTTAACTTAGACGGTGACACGCGAACGAACACAGACACTAGCCTTACATTTCACACACACACCGTCGCACGCGCGCCAGCCTACTTTGATACCATATATCATTAATTTATGCACGTGTACGCAAACACACACACACACACACTCCAAAACACAAAGATACCTTCTGCTTTACACACACACACACACACACACACACACACACACCGAGCTGATTGGAGACAGAGAGAGACACACTCCTGAAGACAAGGCAAGAGAGAGAGAGAGAGAGAGAGAGAGAGAGAGAGAGAGAGAGAGAGAGAGAGAGAGAGAGAGAGAGAGAGAGAGAGAGAGAGAGAGAGAGAGAGGTACGCACGACACACGCACAGACTGATGCATGTACGCGTAACGGAAACCAACGCTGACACCGATACCGAAACTCTCACACAAACGCGCGCATGCCTGGCCATTGCGATCAGCACTTTAGTGTAAGAAACGATGATGTTTGCAGATCGACCAGGCGTAGAGTGTGTGATCATCATGTCAGCCTGTCTTATTGAAATAAGCGCCTTCAGCAAAGCAGCACCGGGTTTACTGCTAGGCGTGGTGATGTCATTCGTCTTGGTCTTCATCGTCGTTCCCAACGTCCTGCGCGGTATAAACGAGAGGCAAAAAACTCGAGGTGAGCTTTTCCGTTAACGTTTGTCTCTGTCATTCCACTATCATACTTAGGTCACCCCCCTGATCATACTTCGGTCACGCCCCTGATCATACTTAGGTCATCCCCCTGATCATACTTAGGTCATCCCCTGATCATTCTTAGGTCATCCCCCTGATCATACTTAGGTCATCTACCTTATACTTAGGTCATCCCCTGATCACACTCAGGTCATCCCCTGATCATACTTAGGTCATCCCCTGATCATAATTAGGTCATCCACTGACCATACCTAGGTCATCCCTCTGATGATACTAATAATACGGCCATGCTCCTGATCATACTAAGGTCATCCCCTGATCATACTCAGTTCATCCCCCTGATCATACTAAGGTCATCCCCCTGATCATACTAAGGTCATCTCCCTGATCATACTAAGGTCATCCCCTGATCATACTCAGGTCATCCCCCTGATCATACCTTATCTCAAAACCGAGACACTACGCGGTGAGAGCAGTGATGACTTTTCATGCTCATGCTCCTTAAGCTGCTTATCTGGTTTAGGTTTTTATGTTCATATAATGAGCTCTTTATGTAATTATTTTGGTTAACCTTAGTCAAATGTGTACATGCATTCCTTGTTTTCCTCTGTTGCAGAATACTTGGCAAACAAAGGGTAACTTTCTTTACCTTCCTCTGTTTTTGTGCTCGACCTTTGAAGTTAACCACTCTCTCTCTCTCTCTCTCTCTCTCTCTCTCTCTCTCTCTCTCTCTCTTCTCTCTCTCTCTCTCTCTCTCTCTCTCTCTCTCTTTAAATTGTTCGTTTGTTAGTTTCTGTGTCTGTTAAGACACAAACACACACACACAAACACACACACACACACACACACACACACACACACACACACACACACACACACACACACACACACACAAACACAGAGCGACGGAAAAGACAAACAATGATCACGTATTATATAGAGTATTCCTTGTAATCATCGGTGATAACATCATTGATTTTTGTTCTCAATACGGCTTATCTTGGGGACGACAAATACATGCGCAAAGACGTACCCAAAGTCTGGTTCACCCGTGTCAAATTGAAAGGTCAAATCGAGGTCAAGTTCGGGTTAAAACAATTTTTATATTTTTTTTATGACACTAGCCACAATGGATGAAATACTACAAGTTCCTATCCCTGTTCATTGGCTTTATCGACGCCCGTTTTTAACCGCTTGCTTCCCTTTATATATAATAAACCGTCCATAGATCGTTGTTCTCCCGAACTAACTCCTTAGTATGTCATCGAGAATAGAGGATTTTGGGTAGTTTTCATGCAATGACGTCAGCGCTTTTAGGCGATTGGTCAATGCATTTCGTATCAATAATGTCGGTCACGCTTGAAATTATCGCTACTTCATATTGCTTTCCAAACTTATACGAAGTGACCGGGAGCGTAGGGTCAGTTATGAACTGAATTCGCTCCGAACAGTGAGGTATAGAGAACAGTACACAAATACAAACGGAGACTCGGGAACTCGAGTCAGTCGTCGCCACGCTCGAGAACTCAAGTGTAATATTTTAAGTTATTGAGACATCACAGTGCACTAAGAGATTTATAGAGCAAATCCAGAAAATGAATTATTGAACGAAGCACAAAGCGCTGAATTCAATAAATATTTTCAAGATTTGCTCTATAAATCTCTTAGTGCACTGTGATTGTTTCAATAACGATATGGTCAGTAGCGACACTAGATTAGAACGTTTGACAAGGCACATTTTTCTGCAGGCGTTTGGATAAATTGTGGACAGGTCGAGTCAGATCTACTTTTGTGTGTGTTGGCTTTGCACATTTCGGGGGTATTGACGGTTTAATCGCCGACCATGCATTTTACGATTTGATTACCCTCTGCACCGTTTTATCGATTAGCAACTAACAGTTACATGAGTTACAGTTATGCGAAAGTTACCCCTGAGCATACAGTTTCACTTTAGTTTTTAGTTAGTTATTGGAGAAAAAAAAACCACCAATGACCATGTACCGGAATATATGCTCCCAAAAAATGAACGACCCCCAAGCAACTGGGTGACGTTCCCTGATGTCAAACGACTCAAAGTGACACGTTCGTTGCTGTTGCCATAATGTAGCTGACATACTCACACAACTAGCCCACAACTGGAAAGCTTGGAAAGGTGATTCTTTATTCAGAACATGTTGTCAAGATGGCGACCAAGATGGCGCTGCCGGTCTCGAGTCCCCGGATGCTCATTAGCATATCAATGGACTTAATACACATGGACTACCCGACATCTCCCTTCCTTTGAGATTGACAAATAAAGCCTTTCGAAGTGGCTTGCAATTAAATTTTAGTGTCCACAAATAACCGAGGAAGGAGAAAAGCAATTTTGCTTTCTGTAACTAAAGTTCATGAATCCAGCTTTGATTCTGCTTGCTTGCATAATGCACAATTAACGAATAACATAAGTTCACTTCCCTGCTTGGGCGATGACCTATACAGTTCACTCCTTGAAGCGGGCTGGCATGGTGATGACTCTGCCGCTGCGGGTAGTTACTGGTGTCGGGCTGTTGTTGATGATGCCCTGTGGAGATGGACTGTAGGTGGACCCTCCGGCGTCCCGGCCGGTGTTTCTTGGGGGTGAACCTGTGGCGGACCCTCCGCCACCTGGGCTGGCACCATTGCTGCTGGAGACGTTGCTGGACACTGGCCCTGGACACGGGCCTGGCTCGTTGTGAACGTAAGCGCCGGTCTGGACTGGACTGGATGCTTTGTGACTTGCACCACTCTTCTGGTCACTGGATACGGGGATGTGGGCTTTGTGTAGGGAAAGGTCAGTTTGGACAGGAATGGGGTAGGGAGTGGACTTCTCAGGCTGCAGACCATGTGAGCGCCTGAGGTGACGCCTGTTGCGCCGAAACGTGCCTCGTGGCGATTTCACCACGTAAGATCTTGGTGCGACTTGCTGCTGCACCACTGCTGGGCTTCTCCAACTCTTCTCCCCGTCCAGCTTCTGCATCACGATGTCACCAGGAAGAAGCGTATCTAGGGGCCGTACTCCGCCATGACGCCTATCAAATGTCTGTTTGTTCTTCTCCTTAGCCTTTGCATCACTGGCTGCCACTGTTGATTTCTCGCAGACTCTGGGCTTGAGATTTTCAGACAGTGTTGGGAGCGTTGTTCTCAGACGTCTTCCTGATGCAAGCTGTGCTGGGCTGTAGCCTGTGGCTTCAATAGGTGTGTCTCTGTAGATGAGAAGAGCGAGTGCAGGATCATCTTGCGACAGTATCTTCTTTGCTGTCTGTACTGCTCGTTCCGCCTCACCGTTGGCCTGTGGAAAGTGAGGACTTGTAGTGACGTGTTTCAATCCCCACTCCTTTGCAAAGATCTGGAACTCTCTGGATGTGAACTGCGTTCCATTATCAGAAACAAGTATCTCGGCGATACCCTGTCGTGCAAACATGTCTTTCATGTTCTTGATGACTTCTGCTGAAGTGATCGTCTTGAGGTGAGCCAGTTCAATGTACCGGGAGTAGTAATCCACAAGAACAAGGTATGACTGTCCCTTGAGTTCACACAGATCTGCTCCGCACTTCTTAAATGTTCGCTGAGGTAGCTCTGTTGGAATCAATGGCTCTTTGGTCTGTGATGGCCTCTTCTCCTGACAATGCTTGCATTCTTCAACCAACTTTTTCATTCTGGCGCTGATTCCGGGCCACCAAACTGCTTCCTTCATCCTCTCTCTGCATTTGGTGATCCCTTGATGACCCTCGTGGATTCTGCGTAGAATGTCGTCATGTAGCGAAGCTGGGACCACGATGCGCTTTCCTCTAGTAAGAAGACCCTGATTCTCGCTGAGTTCACTGCGCACTGCGTAGTAGTCACGCAATCCATCCTCAACGTCGGTGATGTACTGCGGCCATCCTTCACGCGAAGTGCTTCTTGGATCAGTCTGTCTTTCTTCGTCTCTGCTGCGATTTCTTGCATGCGTTTGTCTGACGCTGCACAAGACCAGGAAATGTCCACACTGTGTAGGTAGGCTTCCACATCTTCAATGAGTGTTGTGACCTCGTCTTGCTGTTCAGTGGTGAACTGAGGACTGCGGGAGAGAGCATCTGCGACGACAAGCTTCTTCCCAGGCACATACTCAGCTTTGACGCTGAACCTCATGAGACGCATCAGCATCCTTTGACATCGTATGGGCGTATCTTGAAGGTCTTTGTGGTTGATGATGGGCACGAGGGGCTTGTGATCTGTCTGAAGCGTCACGTTTTCCAGACCTATCAGGTATCTGCTGAATTTCTCACATGACCAGACTGCTACCAGTGTCTCTTTCTCGATCTGGGCATATCTGCGTTCAGTGGTTGTCATTGTTCTTGAACAGTATGCGACAGGTTTCATGCCTTCGGGGTGTTCTTGCGGCAACACTCCTCCGATCCCATAACTGCTCGCATCTGCGCTGACGACTGTCGGTTTCCTCAGGTCGTAGTGTGCTAGCGTTGGCGCTGAGGTAAGCATCTTCTTCACAGTCACCATGGCCTGGATATGTGCTGGGCCCCACGTCCATGCTTGGTTCTTCTCCAGAAGTTGTGTCACTGGCTGGAGTACACTGGACAGGTTGGGCAGGTTGCGACCTAGGAAGTTTATCATACCAAGCATCCTCCTCAACTCGGGCACGTTCGTTGGATCTGTCATGGTCATGATGGCTTCCAGTTTGGCTGGATCTGGTGAGATGCCGTTCTTGCTGATTCGATGACCCAAGAACTCGATCTCATGCTTCCTGAGTTCGCACTTCTCCCGATTCAGCTTCAGGTTGACGCTGGCCAGTTTCTTTGTCACACTTTCAAGATGTCGCTCATGTGCTGGTTCATCCTCACTGTAGACCAGTATGTCATCGAAGAAACAAATGACGTTGGACTCATCCTTCAGTATTTTCTCCATGGTTCTTTGAAAAATCTCTGGAGCTGAAGTTATGCCGAATGGCAACCTCTTGTAGTAAAATCTACCACATGGGGTAATGAAGGTAGTGAGCTTTGCTGACTCTGGGTCAAGTGGAATCTGGTAGAATCCTGATGTGGCGTCTAACTTGCTGAAAACTGCCAACCCAGACAGCTTGTGCAGGATGTCTTCGAGCGTGGGGAGTGTGTAGCGCTCACGCTTGACTGCTGCATTCAGATGCTTGTAGTCTGTGCAGATTCTCACTGATCCTGACTTCTTCATGACTGGCACTATCGGTGCACACCAATCTGTTGGTTCTGTCACTTCTTCTATAATTCCAGCCTTCTGCATCTCTGTGAGTTCATCTTCGACTTTGTCTAGCAGGGGTATTGGGATCCTTCTTGCTGAATGAACACTGTAAGCTTCAGATTCTGCTTTCAGAACGATCTTCACTGGTGGGCACTGGACAGGTTTGTCATCAAGCTCACCGAAGGGCACCTCCACAGCTTCAATCCTCATGACTGGTTCCATTCTTGCCGCTGCTTCTCTGCTGAGAAAGTTGTCTGTCTTTGACTGTACGACGAAGAGTCGAAGCGAGTGAAGCTGGTCGTGGACTTTGCTAATGGCCACAAATTGTCCCTCACACTTTAGGATACCTCCTGGACTACGCAGGATTGCGTTGGTTTTGCTAAGTTGTGGGCAAGGCTTCAGCTTTCGGTACTGCGCTGATGAGATAACAGACACGTCCGCTCCAGTATCAACCTTGAATGGGACGTCGCATCCTCCAAACTTGAGTGTCGTCATCCACGGCGGTTCCTTTTTGCCTTCTGAGCACAATGTTCCTACGAAATGTTCCTGCCGGCTTGCTTGAGCCTCTTCTGAATGTCCCATCTGTGATGCCACCTTGGCGTGCTCCTCCATTTGTGGTTCATCTATGGCGTTGACTGCCTTGCTTCTGCAGACTGCTGAGAAATGGTTGTTGCGTCCGCACTTGTTGCACAAGTTTTGCCTTGTGCTGGGCACGCTTGTCTGTAGTGCTGACGACCGCAACGTGAACAGCTGGCCTCTTGCAGCTTCCCCCCGTCTTGGGTTGAGCCGCCTCTGCCTGGAGTATAACTACTGCCGCCTCTACGAGCGCTGCCAGCGCTACCTCCACGCCTGTTCCGTTGGTCACTACCACCGCTTTGTCTGCGCTTTAGTGCGTCTACACTTGACTGCCGCTGGTCTGAGAGCTGTGACTTTACCAGTTCATACTGCCTAGCATCCTGCACAGCACCTTCTAAGGTCAAGGCCGGTTTTAACTGCAGTTTTTCTGAGAGTTCAGTGTCTAGGACTCCTAACACCAATCTGTACCTAATGGACTCTTCTTTGTTTGGGGGAACTCAGCTGTTGCAGCTAACTCATGCAGTGCACGAACATAGGTTTCAATATTTTCATCTGGCTTCTGATTTCTAACGTGGAATCTAGCTCGTTCATGGACAATGTTTCTTTTTGGAACAAAATACCCATCAAATTTGCCAAGGACAACATCAGACTTCTTTGAGTCTGCATCACTGAGTCCAAATGAAAGAAATATTCTCTCGGCTTTATTTCACATCGCATAGATCAAAGCACTGACCTGTACCTTTTCCTCATCTTTATCCAGTTTGGACGCTGACCTGTATCTCTCAAAACGCTGTTTCCATTCAGGCCATTTCGTATAGGTTGCGTGAAATCGAATGCGTCGGGCGCTTTGAAAGGACTCATGACTCTAGTCTAGTTCTGCTTGCTAGGTCTCGCCACTTTCTGTTTTCTGAAACTAAATTCAGTTCGATTTGCTAGAGACGTCGGTACTGACCACGCTGCCACCATGTAGCGTTATGCTGTTGCCATAATGTAGCTGACATACTCACACAACTAGCCCACAACTGGAAAGCTTGGAAAGGTGATTCTTTATTCAGAACATGTTGTCAAGATGGCGACCAAGATGGCGCTGCCGGTCTCGAGTCCCCGGATGCTTATTAGCATATCAAGGGACTTAATACACATGGACTACGCGACACCCTCATTCGCAAAAAAATAAAGTTGGCAGGTTATTTCTCGCAATGTACCTGCATTCATCTGGGAGGTTGGTGCTATGATTACATGGTAAGAATGTTTTGAAGCCTTCCCGTGTTTTGTTTACATCGTGGTTGTCTTGAAATATGCGAAAAACGTTGATTTTAGTACTGAACTGACGCTCGGTGTCGTCTGTTACAAGTACGAGTAGGACAGTCTATCGAATCAGTCGACTTCCAAATGCTCCATGGTCCAGCTCGAAATCTGTCCGAAAACCCCCAACTCTTCTGCTTTTAGCTGCGAGAAATTTTAGGGTCAAGCATCATTGTTTGGTAATGTAGAGACGATAAGCTACATGCTACTAACACAGTGGTTGAGAAGAATCTCGCAAGTCGAAAGAAGAGGCACAGCCTAACTGTAGCACAGGCACATGAAATCTGTCAGAAAAAACACCACTTCTGCTTTTAATGGCGGGAAATGTAGGGTCAAGCATCATTTGGTAATGTGGAGTAGATAAGCTACATGTCACTAACACGGAGGATGAGAAGATCTTCTGAAATCGAAAGAAGGGACACAGCCTCGCTGTGGCAAAGGGCGGAAGAATACGCTCTCTAGAAAAGTTAGCGCACTCTTGTTTAAACGCATTGTCATTAACCAATCAACTGTTTCACATCAGTCATGTGACACCAGTATTTACTGACAATTCTAGATAATAGACTTCTGCACTAGCGCATTTAAAATCCACAAATTCACATTATTTTGATGGCCTCCAAACTTGACCTAAGTCTGCTTTATCCTCGTGAAATTGCAAGATCATAGGAGGGTCAAATTCGAGTCTAAAATAAGAATTCTCATTTCCTTTAACGTTAATGAAGCTGGAGCTTTGACACTTTACACACTTCAAGGTGCTGATGACTTCTGGTCTGGCTGATCCTGTTCAAGTTTCAAGGTCAAAGGGTCTGGCTGATCCTGTTCAAGTTTCAAGGTCAAAGGGTCTGGCTAATCCTGTTCAAGTTTCAAAGTCAAAGGGTCTGGCTGATCCTGTTCAAGTTTCAAAGTCAAAGGGTCTGGCTGATCCTGTTCAAGTTTCAAGGTCAAAGGGTCTGGCTGATCCTGTTCAAGTTTCAAGGTCAAAGGGTCTAGCTGATCCTGTTCAAGTTTCAAGGTCAAAGGGTCTAGCTGATCCTGTTCAAGTTTCAAGGTCAAAGGGTCTAGCTGATCCTGTTCAAGTTTCAAGGTCAAAGGGTCTAGCTGATCCTGTTCAAGTTTCAGGGTCAAAGAGGGGGTCGAGTTGAGGTCAACAAGTAGAAAATAAACATTTCTTGAACGTTTATGGAGTTCCGAGCAGCAGATAATTTTAAATACATCTTACAATGACAATTGATATTTTGTCTTCTAGGATTTGTCACTTTAGTGTCTCCTGGCGCCTGAGACAATAACAAGCATTGAAATGAACAAGCGACTCTCATCCTCACACACACACACACACACACACACACACACACACACACTCACACACAAACACACAAACACACACACACACACACACACTCACACAAACACACACACACTCACACACACACACTCACACACTCACACACACACACACACACACACACGCACACACACACGCACACACACACGCAAACACTGCACACACTTACACACTCACATATACACACACAGATCACACACACTCACACACACACACACACACACACACACACATACACACACACACAGAGAGCCACCGGTGTGTGTAGTGCAGTACGATAGCACAATGGTGCTAACATGACAAGTACAGTGTTGTACATTACCTTTTTTCTGTTAATGTAAATATGTGACCCGTTCTCACAAAATAAGAGATAGGTTGATTTGTAACATCCTGTGATATGTTCACTAAGAAAGTACAGAAATCCCTTTTTTTAAGATGATGTAAGTTGCAAGTCAGTCTTTAACAAAAAACTTTGTTACATTAGTTTAAAGCTACTAACCAGCATGTCGGCCGTTTTGAGAAAATCAGTGTTAAAGTTGTCACACAGAAACGATGTATTTTTCCCTAGCAACCTAGGTAATACATGCTTCATAGTTTATGAAATGGTGAGAAATAGCATAAAAGAGCAAAGAAATGAGTCCAGAAAGATTTTGTTTCGCCCGTAACAACCGTTACCGGGATCAAAATTTCGTCCTTGACCTTTCCAACGATGTATAACAAGTGGAGGTTCTGCAAGTGATTAGTTTGACAATGTGGCCTTGCATGCGTGGCCTGTGTCTACAAGAAAAGAACGCTTCGGATCGATAGTAGGTATAAATGCAATCAGGTGTAACACATTGTTTGACTAAATGCAGACATTAAAAGGTAAATGAAGCACAGTTCTCTCCAAAACAGCAACAAAAGTGAATTTCAAGCATATTTGCCCTCACCGTCTTATTCTGTTGGCTGTGCTATCATTTTGTGAGAACGGGTCACATATGCTTAGGTGGAGAATTTGTCGATCACATAATAATGTACAATTAAGAGACAAAGTACAAGTCTTTTCAGGGCTTGATCTTGAAGCAAGACAGACAGACAGAGAGGGAGAGAGAGAGAGACAGAGAGACAGAGACAGAGAGAGAGAGACAGAGAGACAGAGAGAGAGAGAGACAGAGAGAGAGAGAGGGAGAGATCAAATCAAATCAAATCTTATTTTACGAGGGTTATGGTATAAGCAATATAAAAGAGCTTCTTTTCAACCAGCCCTCGCCCAGGGTGGAGGGAGGGAAGGGAGGGGAACGAGGGTAGGAAGGGACTATCCTATTGTTTCGTTATCCCAGTGCAGTCTGAGAATCTTGTATTGTATGACCTTGCTTCATTATTTGGCTGTGTGTGTTAACGCTTCTGCTAGCACCAGTTCAATGGTTGAATAGAAAAAAGAGAGACTTATAAATAAACATTTCTTAAACGTTTGTAGAGTTTTCAGCAGCAGATAATTTTAGATACATCCTGCAATGACATTTGATATTTTGTCTTCTGGGATTTGTCCCTTTATGTACTAATGAAATAACCAAAGGGAAGTAAGCGCTCTAAATGCATACGACATGTGTAATGGAATAATAATAATAATGATAATAATAAATGAGCATTTATATAGCGCAACATCATAACTTTACAATTATGCTCTTTGCGCTTGACACATTTAAAATTAAAACACAGTTATACAAGCATTTACATCTACATTCATAGTCAACAACGCTTAATTAAAAGCATACACCATCAAACATACATTACAAAAGATTCTTCCACTAACTAAGTAATAAAAACATGAATAAAATAGGTAGTAAAAAACAAGGAAATACCAGCTGAATACCCTTAATCAAACAGAACATGTTATCAACAATGCTGAAAACAGTCCTAGATGTTTATATACATTATCACTAAAACAACAAATACACTACATGTAGCCTACTGATGGACTGAGAAAACAAAATCAGGGGTTGTATTTCTTGAAGAGGTGCGTTTTAAGTGCTCGTTTGAATGCTTGGGGTGACTGAGAGTGGCGGATGTGAAAGGGGAGAGAATTCCATTGTGTGGGTGCGCAGAAAGTAAAAGTGCGTTGTCCGTAGGTTTTGGTTTTGGTGTGTGGAATGGTAAGGATGCGACAGTCAGAAGAGGCACGGAGTTGTCTTGCTGGAGAATAGACGGTGAGGAGTTCAGAGAAGTAAGCAGGAGACGAACCAGAAAAGAAGTTAAAGCAGAGGGTGGACAGTTTGTAGTCAATGCGGGCTTGAATAGGTAACCAGTGCAGTGTGTGAAGAAGTGGTGTTGCGTGATCTCGTTTTCGTGCTTTGAGAATGAGGCGTGCTGCCGAGTTTTGGACTTTTTGTAGTTTATGCAGGAGGTACAGAGGACAGCCAGAGAGAAGAGAGTTGCAGTAGTCAAGTTTAGAAAGAACAAAGGCACAGACAAGAGTGTTAGTTGTTTCAGAGGAGAGTGTGTGGCGAATGGTGCTGATCTTACGAAGCTCAAAATAAGCTTTTTTGTTTGTTTGTTTGTTTGCTTAACGCCCAGCCGACCACGAAGGGCCATATCAGGGCGGTGCTGCTTTGACATATAACGTGCGCCACACACAAGACAGAAGTCGCAGCACAGGCTTCATGTCTCACCCAGTCACATTATTCTGACACCGGACCAACCAGTCCTAGCACTAACCCCATAATCCCAGACGCCAGGCGGAGCAGCCACTAGATTGCCAATTTTAAAGTCTCAGGTATGACCCGGCCGGGGTTCGAACCCACGACCTCCCGATCACGGGGCGGACGCCTTACCACTAGGCCAACCATGCCGGTTCAAAATAAGCTGCTCTACAGACTAAAGATATATGTTTGTTAAGGGTCATGTCAGATGAAACGGTGAATCCAAGGTTTCTAGCTGATGGTGAGAAAAGAATGTCGGTATTGCCTATTTGAACAGAAACAGGTTGGGGAGAGGGAAATGTAGTGTTCTTCTTTTTGCACAGTAAGACTTCAGTCTTATCATCATTCAGCTTGAGTTTGTTATCGACCATCCAAGATTTAACATCAGTGATGCATGTCTGAATGGTCTAGATGGCGGAATGTGTCTCTGCAGGGGGACTGGGTTTATACAGCTGGGTGTCATCAGCAAAAGACTGATTTAAAACAGAATGGTTTTGAATCAGTGTGGAGAGGGGCTTAGTGTACATGATGAAAAGGATGGGACCGAGTACTGAACCTTGAGGAACGCCGAAAGAAAGTGGGGCTGGAGCAGACATCTGGCCATCGACAAGCACAGCCTGAGTCCTGCCAATGAGATAGGACTCAAGCCATGCTAGCGGTGGACCGGATATGCCGTACAGAGTCTGAAGTCTATGGAGAAGCGTGACATGGTCAATCGTGTCGAACGCTGCAGAAAGGTCAAGTAGGGTAAGCACTGACACATCACCACCATCCAGAGCAGACAGAATGTCACTGATTACTTTAAGTAGGGCTGTTTCAGTACAGTGAGAAGGGCGATAAGCGGACTGAGAGTGCGAGATCAAATCATGGGTGTTCAAATATGACAACAGCTGCTTCAAAACTACCTTTTCAAAAACTTTGGACAAAAATGATAAATTAGATACAGGACGATAATTCTTCAAAATATTGACATCAAGACTAGTTTTTTTTGAGAAGTGGTTTGACAAGTGCAGTTTTGAACAATGATGGAAAAACACCAGATAACAGGCTATCATTGACAATTTGAGTAAGAGCTGGCAACAACACATCAAGATTCTCAAAAAGCAGTGGTGTGGGTATGGCATCAAGTGGACAAGTTGTTGGTTTGGACTTCAGAATAATGGATTTACGGTCTTTTTCACTGATTGGCTGAAATGATGGAAAAGAACAATCAGTGGGAACATCAACATGACTGGAGGAAGCAGAATGTGCACTCATCTGATCAAGTTCAGAACGAATATATCAGAAACCTTCTTGATAAAATAATCACTGAATACATCTGGCAGCTGACTAGCGGGGAAAACAGTGGGAAGTGGGGATACCTTACTGCGGCCGGTCAACCGGCAGCAAATATCGAACAGTTTTTTGCTTGAATCGCAAGCAATAATCTGGGTTTGGAGGAAGGTTGTCTTTGCTGCGTGTACTAACTTAGTTACAATGTCCTTTGCTCCTTGAAATATTTGTTTATGGACAGTAAGACCAGTCTTAAGATACCTGCGCTCAGCACGCCTACGGTCACATTTGGCATCACGCAGTTCGACACAGATATTGGAATACCACGGTGCGGACTTGGACGGACGGACACGGCGACGTGAAACGGGGGCATGAACGTCAAGAGCAGCACGAAGTGTGGCATCAAGTTGGTCAGCGGAGGGGGAGGGGGGCAGCGCGTTCTGCAGCTCGTCCCTAAAAGCGTCTTTATCCATCGTACGGAGACAGCGGACAGACTTAAACATGGGTGGAGGAGGAGGACACTGGGTCATCTGATCAAACAAAACACAAAAATGATCCGAGGCTAAGACATGTGTAACAGACACAGATTGAACAATATGATCATCAGGCCTATGCATAACCCAATCCAGTATGTGATTCTTCTTGTGCGTTGGATGACTGACTGACTGTGTGAATTGAAAAACATCTAAAATATCTAACATCTTGACAGTGGAAGGGTGGTTGCAGTCATCAAAATGAACATTGATATCACCAAGCAAAACAGGAGTTGCAGACAAAGTGTTACAATGGTCAACAAGGTCATGAAATTCAGAGAAAAACATGGCATCAGTCAATTTGTTTTTTGAGTTTGGAGGAGGCCTATAGATGCAAAACAACTGAACTGGTTTCTGATGAAGGGCTAGTGTCACTTGTACATACTCAAAGGATGGATGTGTAAATGGCAGTACCGAATTAAACGACACATGACTAGAGAGAGAGTTTTTGAAGATCACTGCTATTCCACCACCGCGAGTGACACTGCGGGGAAACGATCGCAGGGAATAGTTTGCTGGTGTCAAGTCAACAATAACACTGTCGTCACCGTTCTCCTTGAGCCAAGTCTCGGTCAAAATCAAAATGTCTAGGTCACTGTCTGTGACAAACTCGACGATTTCTGTTCTTTTACATGCTTGCTGAGTTGAAGAAACAGACTGAGCGTTGAAAAGTGCGATGCGGAGAGGTGTGCTGGTGGAAGTGGGGAGTAAGGTGTGTGATCGAGACTTACAGTCTTTTGGCGTCGGTAGCACTGCCCCATTCCTCCGACGTGGTCTGCGACGATGTCCCCTGTGTGCCTTCTTTCTGTGTACTCTCTGGTGAAACAGCGACGATCAGAGCGAACACCGATAGGCACACGAGGTAGGCCTACGGGTACGGGTACGCGTGCACTGTAAGCGGCGTAAACAAGCGCACTGTCATCGCTGCTTGCCAACTGGCTGAGCAAGTCGCTGAAGAGGCCTACTGAGCACTGCACAGTGATGGCTAGCCAAACGACGAAGATGGAGAAAGCTCTGGGATCCATGGACAGAATACGTAGAAAATTATACCACTGTGTAGACAGTTCCATCAGACAACTTCTGGTAGTAAAACCAATCGATAAAAACTTTGATAAAATAGGTAATTTGGTAAAAAGTAGTGAGAGGTCACGTCAGGTGTGTCAATCCCCGCTCATGAACACTACTCGCTATGGAATACTACAAGTTCTAGTTTGATGTGCATCTGGCGAGAGTTACACGGAACCAATCTCCTGGCACCCGGGAGAATAACAAGCATTGAAATTAACAAGCGACTCTCATCCTCACACACACACACACACACACGCACGCATGCACGCACGCACGCACACACACATACACACACACACACACACACATACACACACACACACACACACACACACACACACACACACACACACACACAGCGACACACACAACACTGAGGATGAAGTCGATTGTTCATTTACAGGGGCGGAGCAATTAAGCCAGACGGGTGGGTGGGGGGTTACAACCTGGGGTCCAAGGGTAGACCCCTTGTGGGGTACAGGGGTAAGGTCCCGTTGCGAAGCCCCCCTGAAGTTGAACAGTTTTAGCTATTTTATGAACAATTTATGGCTTGTCCTTGATTTTAAACGTGATCAACTGGTGTCGGCAGCCACTCATTATTTCTTTTAAAGTTAGTATGTAATCTTCTTTTTTTTGACAGCCGGGGGGGGGGGGGGGGGGTCCGGAACCCTTGTAACCACCCCCCTAATCCGCCCCCGATTTCAATGCTTGTTATTCTCTCAGGTGCCAGGAGATTGGTTCCGTGTAACTCTCGCTTACTCCATTACACATGTCGTATGCATTTAGAGCGCTTACTTCCCTTTGGTTATTTGATCTTTAAATAGCGCCCTGCCTCATGTGTTTAAGATACTGTAGGTACTAGTTTACTGTCATACATCCTCTTTCTCCTCTCACGCCAGACGGGACGAGAGCGGCGACACTTCCGGCCGCATCGCGAACAGTCAGCCCACCAAGGCCAGCTCGGCTGCTACTGGCCCTAAGGCTTCAGCTGTTGACAAACCCGACGCGCTGGATGGTTCCGAGGCTGTTTAAAGGGAGGGTGGGTGGGTGGGGGGGGGGGTCTGAAGGTAAGGTGACCTAAGGACAGGGTGGCCCGGGGGGAAGGGGACTTAAAGGCGCTGTTCTTGCCATCAACACGCTCACTTTCCCCGCCACAGATCTGTGCAGACTTTAAGAGAACAAGAAGATCCCTCCACTCGGACTCATACCGACAACCCACAGCCCCAGTTCTTTCAGTGCAGAGCGGGATTCTGTCAGTGCAGAGCGGGATTCTTTCAGTGCAGAGCGGGATTCTGTCAGTGCAGAGCGGGATTCTGTCAGTGCAGAACGGGATTCTGTCAGTGCAGAACGGGATTCTTTCAGTGCAGAGCGGGATTCTTTCAGTGCAGAGCGGGATTCTGTCAGTGCAGAGCGGGATTCTTTCAGTGCAGAGCGGGATTCTGTCAGTGCAGAACGGGATTCTGTCAGTGCAGAGCGGGATTCTGTCAGTGCAGAGCGGGATTCTTTCAGTGCAGAGCGGGATTCTGTCAGTGCAGAGCGGGATTCTGTCAGTGCAGAACGGGATTCTGTCAGTGCAGAACGGGATTCTTTCAGTGCAGAGCGGGATTCTTTCAGTGCAGAGCGGGATTCTTTGATTGAATTAGTTTTGTAACTGACACGTGTTTTAATCTGCGACAGTTATTTTCCCATAGTTGCCAACGCAGGACAGGAAGCAGCCAGGCTGTCCGCGTGAAGGGGTGGCCTTGACCCACGTTAATCACTGACACGGGAAGGGTTGAAGGGGTGGCCTTGACCCACGTTAACGCTTGGCCAGACTTGATGTGGCGAGCTAAATCACTGACACGGGAAGGGTTGAAGGGGTGGCCTTGACCCACACCTGATGTGGCGAGCTAAATCACTGACACGTGGGAGGGTTGAAGGGGTGGCCTTGACCCACGCTAACGCCTGGCCACACCTGATGTGGCGAGCTAAATCACTGACACGTGGGAGGGTTGAAGGGGTGGCCTTGACCCACACCTGATGTGGCGAGCTAAATCACTGACACGGGAAGGGTTGAAGGGGTGGCCTTGACCCACGCTAACGCCTGGCCACATCTGATGTGGCGAGCTAAATCACTGACACGGGAAGGGTTGAAGGGGTGGCCTTGACCCACACCTGATGTGGCGAGCTACATCACTGACACGTGGGAGGGTTGTGTCTCTAAAAGGAAGGTGGCCTGAAGAGGTCACCTGGTGGGACGGCGGACTAAGGGTAAAGTTACACGTGTGAAGGTGACCCAGGAAGAAGGAGACCTAACGTGGGGGTGACAAGGTTTCATGAGGGGAAAGGGGACATTAAGAAGAAGGGGTCGTAATGGGAAGGGGACGTAAGGGGTAGGGGACATAAGGGAAAGGGAACATAAGGGGAATATGACACAAGGAAAATGGAGATTTTATGAGGGGAAAGGGACATCAGAGGAATATGACACAAGGGGACATAAGAATTGTTAACGAGGGGAAGGGGACATAAGGGGAAGGTTTCGTGGGGAGGGGGGGGGATAAGAGAAAGGGGAAGGTTTCGGGGGGGGGGGGGGGGCGGGACATAAGAGAAAGGCGACATAAGCTTAAGGTTTCATGAGGGGAAGGGGACATAAGGGGAAGTTATCATGAGGAGAAGGGGACTTAAGGTTAAGGTGTCACACGAGGGGAAGGGGACATAAGCAGCAGGGGGTCAAAAGGAGAAGGTGTCTAATGGCATGGCAAGGTATGGGGAAGGGGATATAATGAGAAGCTGACCTAAAGGGAAGTTAACACCAGCAGGGGACAGAAGCGTGATTTATGTGGGGGACAAAAGCGCAAGACAACAATGTCTATAAAAATGTCAAAATAATGAATACTCTATCAACACTTTATTTTGGCCCGTTTTATGGGCTGTTGGTGAACGACATGAATGTGTTAACGCAAACAAAGAAAGCTACTTCTATGTTTGTTTGGAATATTATGCTGTATATATAGTTTTTTCTACACAATATATAAACATGTAAAACTGACCTACGGGTATACGATATTACAGCTTCACAAGAAATAGAATTCGAATCGTCTGATGTTTTTTGTTCTGTGAATGTGTGTGTGTGTGGGAATGTGTGTGTGTGTGTGTGTGTGCAACTATTTATTTACCTACATGTTTATTTATGACCATTTTAGTGATTGTGTGACTACCCTGACCAACTAGGGCTGCGCACACTTAATTAATAATAATAATAATAATAATAATAATAATAATAATAATATGGGAGATTTATAGAGCGCTTGACGTTCTCTAAGCGCTTTACAATGAAAAAACATACATATATACATACAAAGCAAAGCGAAAAAGCATCTGCAGCAGCATTCAGCACACAAGTGAACAACGAAACACTACATCAATACAAGAAAAATGTTCATTCAAAATGAACAGGCGTCCATGTTATTTTGACAAAATGAATATTTTTGTTAAAGAAGCTGGCAAGCACACCCTTTCGAATATAGCGGAAGTAGTAAATTTTAAGGGGCTTATTGTCCGTCAGGTCTTAATTGCCTATATTGGACATGAATTGGTTTATACGATTCGAGTTTTTACGCCCTCACGGCTTTTGATGTTTGCGTGTTTAGGTGGTATCAGCCATCTGCACTTATGGTAGAATGACCAAGATCTTTAACGTGCCATTGTGGTGACACGGGGGTGGGAGATGGATACCGTCTCTGGGTCTGCACATAAAGTTGACCCGTGTCCGTCCCGGCCCGGATTCGAACCAGCGACCGGAAGTAGTTTCGACCCTAAATGCTTAAGTACTTAGGCCTTAAACTTAAGTACGGGTTGATAGAATATTTTAATATAAGTGCAGTTTATTTTCAAAGTTTGGAGTCATAGATCATTCTTTTCGGATGCAATGTGACTAGCATGTATCAGTGAAATTTGTTGTTTAATTCTGCAAGCAAATGTGTGTGCTGTTATTGCATTATTTACAAAAAACGCACAGAAAAAAACCCACTATTTTCGACGACTCACTGCGGAGCAGAGCGTGCAATATACGCTCTGCTGCAGAGTTATCCCACGTGCGGTTAGATAGACGCTCATACATGTAAGTACAGTTTATTTTCTAGGTTTGGTATCGTAGATAATTTTTTTCGAATGCAATGTGAAAAACAGGTATTGATACAGTTTGTTGTATAATTTTGCAAGTGAATATTTGTTTATTGGCTGCATGTTTGACAAAAACGTTGTAAAATAAACACTTTTTCGTTGCTTTTATTGTTTGCTTTGATTGCAGCCAAACGACTTGCTCTACGGGGCTGAAAATAAAGTGGAAGACACTTTGAGATATAAGGAATTGGATAGGCCATCATACGAGAAGGTGTAGAAATCTGCTTGCTGGCAGCTTTAAGTGTTACAGCGACATCAGAAAGCTCTAAAAGCTTTGGTTTTTTTTTAAATGCATGATTTTCATAGTTTGTCACTTTAGACAATTTTTGTAATAATTAATTTGATCGGAAAAAAATAGTGTAATATACAAATAAGAAAATTTTTGAATCACATTTTTGCTATCCTTGATGAGAAGCGAGTTGAAATGTGCCTAAATAAAGTCACACCTTAACATTTTTTAGTTTTTGCCCACTAAGGCATTTGCAACATGAAATTTCAGTATTTTTTAAGTTTTTACCCCCCCAAAATGACATGTTTTAACAATTTGAAGTTTTTGTCTAAACATGAAGTGACATTCTAAGATCTGAAAGCTTTCTTTCTTTTTTTAATGCAACGTCATGAATAATATTTTCAATTTTTTTGCATTAAAGAAGCTGGCAAGCACACCCTTTCGAATATAGCGGAAGTAGATTCGACCCTAAATGCTTAAGTACTTAGGCCTTAAACTGAAGTACGTGTTGACAGAACATTTTAATATAAGTGCAGTTTATATTTCAAAGTTTGGAGTCGTAGATCATTCTTTTTGGATGCAAAATGACTATATCAGTGAAATTTGTTGTTTAATTCTGCAAGCAAATGTGTGTGCTGTTATTGCATTATTTGCAAAAAACGCACAGAAAAAACACTATTTTTGACGACTCACTGCAGTTATCCCAGGTGCGGTTAGATAGACGCGCATACATGTAAGTACAGTTTATTTTCTAGGTTTGGTATCGTAGATAATTTTTTTGGAATGCAATGTGACAAACATGTATTGATACAGTTTGTTGTATAATTTTGCAAGTGAATATGTGTTTATTGGCTGCATGTTTCACTAAAACGCAGTAAAATAAAAACTTTTTCGTTGCTTTTGTTGTTTCCTTTGACTGCAGCCAAATGACTTGCTCTAGGGGGCTGAAAATTAAGTGGAAGACACTTTGAGATATAAGGAATCGGATAGGCCATGACACGAGACAAATGAAAGCCTTGGTCACTGACAACATTAGCAGGCAAGTAAGCGGGGTTAGTGTGTCCATTAATCATGTCGAAAAAATATTCTATTTCAACAGCATGTCCAACAACAGTTGTTGGCAAATGTTCGTGACCGATGTAACCATCAATGCCGTACTGAGTCGAAATCTGTGCGTACAAGGATGTCCCTTCAAACAGCACGCCGTCTAAATCCGTCGACTGAATCTGATGAAATAGTCCTGCATGACCATGATGGTGATGGTCGACATTTGACATGCCAACAAACATCAACAAAGCAGCCAGCGCAATTGCAGTGCATTGCCTGCCGCTAGTGTCACCAAATATCGCGCAACCCTGGTGTAAGTTAGCAAGCAAAGATCTTACCATGATGATGAAGTTCAACAGATGATTGCAGCGGATTCGAGTTTCCTTCCTTTTTCCTTCTTCGTCTCTTGCCGTTTCCCGCGTCTTGTCGAGTTGCTGCGCATGCGCGATAGCTATGTCCAACAGTTTCGTATTATTATAAGTTGAAATTACCGAAAAAAATTATAAATGCACATTGTTAAATGCAAATTGTTTTTAGACAAAAAAACTAAGTGAATTTTGCAAGCAAAATAATTTTCATGGAAAACGCTGTTGACTCAGTAAGGAAGACTTTTTGTTTTAGACAGAGTTAGGACTTTCTCCGTCACAGTTGGGGCCTTACAAAGGTTAGTACGGATAACTTCGCACGGAAAGACGAGGAATGTCTGTTAAAAGAATCCTTTGCATGGCCTCGGCGTATGGGCAGTAGCTCTAAACGTAAACTATGGCAACAACAACAAAATTCGGGGACGCCTAGAATCACACAATAATGTATCTGGAGTTTTTGCAGGCGATGTCTCAAAAAAAAAAGAAAAAAGTAGAGGCTCCAAGACGGCTCCGTGTCCGACGCGGGTACTATGCACGCACAACAGCCCGAAACTCCGTCGATAGAGATAACACCCCTGGCCTAGGTGATGTCTCTATCGACGAAGTTTCGGGTTGATAGTATCAATCAATCAATCAATGAGTCTTATATCGCGCATATTCCGTGGGTACAGTTCTAGGCGCTCTGCAGTGATGCCGTGTGAGATGAAATTTTATACGGCCAGTAGATTGCAGCCATTTCGGCGCATATTTACCTTTCACGGCCTATTATTCCAAGTCACACGGGTATAGGTAGACAATTATTAACTGTGCCTAAGCAATTTTGCCAGGAAAGACCCTTTTGTCAATCGTGGGATCTTTAACGTGCACACCCAATGTAGTGTACACGGGGGGAGGTTCGGACACCGAAGAGAGTCTGCACACAAAGTTGACTCTGTGAAATAAATTTCCGCCGAACCTGGGATCGAACTCACGCTGACAGCGGCCAACTGAATACAAATCCAGCGCGCTACCAACTGAGCTATATCCCCGCCCAGTGATAGTAGTAAGGGCAGTAACTCAAGACGTAAATGTGGCAGTGTCCCATAGGCAACCGCAGAGTTATCCTGTCCATAGGCAACCGCTTACTTGATCCCAATTCACAAGGCGTCCCCGAGGACGCCTAGAACAAGCTGCAAGCATACTAACACAGGCAAAACATTCAAATATTCAAACACCTGATCAAAAATGCACCATATTGAAATAAAAATTAATCAAAATACTGTGTGAAGAAGTGTGTTTTAAGGTTTGATTTGAAGGAACAAAAGGTTTGGCAGTGTCGGATAGAGTAAGGGAGAGAGCACGCACATACGAACGCACGCATGCACGCAAACACACAAAACTCTCCCTCTCTCACTGTCCATCACATACGCACGCACGCGGGCACACTCACACACACGGGCACACTCACACACACGGGCACACTCACACACACGGGCACACTCACACACACACGGGCACACTCACACACACACGGGCACACTCACACACACACGAGCACACTCACACGGGCACACTCACACACACGGGCACAATCACACACACACACGGGCACACTCACACACACACGGGCACACTCACACACGGGCACACTCACACACACGGGCACACTCACACACACGCGCACACTCACACGGGCACACTCACACACACACGGGCACACTCACACACACACGGGCACACTCACACACACACGGGCACACTCACACTCACACACATACTGGCCGTATAACATTTCATGTCACACGGCATCACTGCATAGCGCCTAGAACTGTACCCACGGAATATGCGCGATATAAGACTCATTGATTGATTGATTGATTGATGAATGAAGGCATGACCATGACCAAGCTAAGAAAAGGTAACAATAACAATAACAATAACAATAACAGCACTTTATTGTCCATTAAAATATTACATAAAAATGGAAATTTTTCTTCGGCACACCCTGTCTGCCTGTAAACGATTATAACAACAATTGTATAGGACGACACACATAAAACATAAAAGGGATACAATCAAATATGATATTGCACCATGTAAATTTACCCTCTCATATCACAGGAGTTGGGTTTCACAGCCGAGTAATCGCATTACAAATATTTCCCACACACCTTCACATGTACACATTGTTTGTTTTTTTCCCAGCCGACCAGCCTCTACGTGATGCGAGAAGAATTTAAAATGGTGACTGCAGAAGGCAGGAATGACTTTTTAAACTGGTTTTTGCGGAACATCGGAAGTCCCCAAAACAGGTAGACAAAATATCACGTTTTTACCGTGTGCGGATTCGCAGTTCGAACGTGTCTCTTGCGTTTTTGTTGGTGTAAAATAATGACCTACGATTAAAGAGCAGACATCGGCCTCGAACTGTACTTTAATTTGGAAGAATTCGTGACTTCATTTGTTATTGAATATTTCATCTTAAAAAATTATTGGCGATCATTAAGACTTGAAAAATAGAGTGGTGGTTCTATCCTTAATCTTACCCCTTCTTCTTCTCGTTTGCTCCTTTTTGACATCCACTCCTGTGGCATGCACGCCGGATGCCGCCGTCTTCTTGAGGGCCACTGTTAACCCGTGATTTGTAAAAATGTAAAATGTTTTACAAATCACGTAAATGCGCCCGATATTTTCTTGTCATCTCCAAAGTCAGGGGATCTATTAGTGGGTTTTTTCATTGTTTTTTTTCATTACTTTATTGTCCCATCGCTGGGAAATTCGGGTCGCTTCCTCCCAGTGGAAAGCTAGCAGCAACAGAGTCGCGCTACCCCAAAGTCAAGGGATCTTTTAGATTTTTTTCATTTTTTTTCTCCATTACTTTATTGTCCCATCGCTGGGAAATTTCGGGTGTGTTTTCTTTGTTATGCTAAAAATCGTAATATTTTATCTATCGTGCCCAAACCACCCCCCACAACCCAGCATAGAGGCTCTAAACAACAAATATTAATAATAATAAAAGGCATGTATCACTTTATGGAATGCGATATTTTTACATTTTTACAAATCACGGGTTAACAGCCACCAGGTTGCCGAACAGTTTTTCCTTCAGGGGGGTCTCGTTCGGCCAAGCTCACCAACCACAACTACCCTTTTTTTTAACATCCGCAAACTGCAAGATTTCAGAGCAAGATAGACAACTCATTTGACTGAGCTTCAGTCGAAGCTGGCCAGCTGCCTCCCTTGATATAGACGGCCTCGATTTCGACTTTCAAACACTGACAATTATATCAGATTAGGTAATATCTCAGACATTGAAGTGACACTATGGACCTATTAATCAATTTTTCCCGATATGACAGAAGAGATATTTCCACGTTTTATGAGTCTGTCTGTCGGTGTGTCTGTGTGTTTGTTTGTTTGTTTGCTTAACGCCCAGCCGACCACGAAGGGCCATATCAGGGCGGTGCTGCTTTGACATATAACGTGCGCCACACACAAGACAGAAGTCGCAGCACAGGCTTCATGTCTCACCCAGTCACATTATTCTGACACCGGACCAACTAGTCCTAGCACTAACCCCATAATGCCAGACGCCAGGCGGAGCAGCCACTAGATTGCCAATTTTAAAGTCTTAGGTATGACCCGGCCGGGGTTCGAACCCACGACCTCCCGATCACGGGGCAGACGCCTTACGTGTCTGTGTGTGAGCCGAGTAAGACCACGTCGAGTTCTTAGAAAAAAAAACCCACCCACACAGACAAACTTAAGGTTAAGCACAAAGTCACAAATATACACTCTCATAGTGAACGAACACACACACACACACACACACTCTCTCTCTCACATAGTGAATTCACACACACACACACACACACACACACACACACACACACACACACACACACACACACACACACACACTCTCTCTCACATAGTGAATTCACACACACACATACACACTACATGCACGCGCGCACCTACAGACACACACACACACGCAGGCACACACACACACACACACACACACACACACACACACACACATGCGCGCGAGAGAGCTCACATTAAGCAAGAATCAGAGTGGTTTCCCACCGTCTCAGTTAATTTCAAATTAGGGGAATGTTGTCTTAAGCTCACTAATCACCATCCTGTGTTCATCCGATCACGACCCAGTGAAACGAACACTGTGACACTGCCAATGGTAACTCAATCACGTGATGTATACACTACGTCAGTCTCCATCCCAAACTGCCAATGGCAACTCAATCACGTGATGTATACCATACGTCAGTCTCAATCTCAAACAAAAGTTCACATCTAGCCACCGGAATCTGTTGTTGCTATTAATTCAAAGAATATAACTTGCTTAATCTAAGATTAAAAAAAAAATGTGCATACACAAGTTTTCCTCATTTCTGTATCAAGCTGAAGATGTCTTTGAGCCAAAGTCTGCTTTCCTCTTTCGGAGACTAGATTGTGCATCGTACATATGAAGTAAGTGGCAGTGCTGGGTTTCACAATAGACCCTATTGGTATTCCAAGCTCTCGTAATCTCTCGCAAACTTCAGAGCATAGCAAAGCATGCGGTACAGCGATCTCGTGCGAGCTGCACAAGCCAAGGTTCGAAGTTCTCGCGATGTTCAAAGCATAACAAAGAGCGTGTCTCGCGAGAGCTGCTCAGATACCGAAAAGGTCTATAGACGTTGTTTAGAAGTAGCTGTCGGGTGTTATAGGTTGTGACTGAAAGAGTTGCCCTTCCTTGGATACACTGAGGCAACTAAACCCACGTGACATTGTAGGCCAAACACTATAACTCTTGCCGCTTTTAGTGAGGCAAGCTTTCTACACGTGCTCCTTGTCCGTGTGTTTCTGACACACCCCTCGCTGGTGACTGGCCTATAATGTACAGACACACCCCTCGCTGGTGACTGGCCTATAATGTACAGACACACCCCTCGCTGGTGACTGGCCTATAATGTACAGACACACCCCTCGCTGGTGACTGGCCCACAATGTACAGACACACTCCTCGCTGGTGACTGGCCCACAATGTACAGACACACCCCTCGCTGGTGACTGGCCCACAATGTACAGACACACCCCTCGCTGGTGACTGGCCCACAATGTACAGACACACCCCTCGCTGGTGACTGGCCCACAATGTACAGACACACCCCTCGCTGGTGACTGGCCCACAATGTACAGACACACCCCTCGCTGGTGACTGGCCCACAATGTACAGACACACCCCTCGCTGGTGACTGGCCCACAATGTACCAGGGAAAGTTTGCCTCACTAAAAGCAAGAGTATTCACTCTTTTACAACCAACACAAAGGGAAAGTTTGAATCATTTTCAGTAGCCTACTTCCCCGTCGTCAACTGCAAAGAGCTGCAATTTACTCGCACCAGTCAACTCACTCCAACAGATTATTTGAAGACGCTGGCTGGCACCCTGTTTTGTGTCTCAATCAGTCATTTGTTGTATTTTAGATTCAGAGGTGCACAATACATTTTTTTTGCAGATATAGAGTAGGATTGAAAGCGCAAACCACTCAATTGATAATAGATGAAAAATGGGTCACACGGGGCCCCGATGGCACGGGGGTTGAATAAACCATGAGAACTGTTGTGTGGTTTATATGCGCGCTAAATAGCAATTCAAGAGATCTGTAAGTGTCATTTAATTGTTGTTGAATGTTATTGTGAGTGTGTCCCATAAGGTTAGTAATTGCTGTTTTAGGCCAAAAAAAATAAATTGTCTGTTTAGGGTAACCCGACCGACCCTATCGATTTGGCGCCGACCCAAAAACTTTTTTTTGATTTCAAAAAAAAAAAAGAAAAAAAAAAGAGGTATTATAAGTGAATTTGAACATACACTGTAGAATCTCTCTTTCTCTCTCTCTCTTTCTCTCCCTTTCTCTCTGTTTTATTTATACGTTAGTTTTGAAACATGTATTCATCAAATATAAGAAGTGAATGTTCAGCCAACATAGCATTTACACACAAAAAAACAAAACAAAAAAAACAAAAAACCTACCTACCTACCGACCCTACTTTTTTTGGTCATGTTACCCTAAACAGACAATTTTTTTGGGGGGGGCCTTAGTGAAAGATGGCATCGTGCTGTAAACCTCATGTGAAGCGGAGTGAGGCTTTAAGTAAGACATCAACAGGTTCTTTCCAGTTTATGTGGAATGATCAAGTTATGGCGTTGAAACGCGTTTGTTTCTGTTGTGGTCTTTTTCCACCTGAGTTTGGGACAAAGGAGTTCTGTTTGAACTGCTAAATATCTTTTACCGAAACTTATACATTACACTGATAACACACTACATCGGACTTACTTCCATTGCTGCAGAGAGTATAGAGTTCTGTTTGAACTGCTAAATATCTTTTACCGAAACTTATACATTACACTGATAACACACTACATTGGGCTTACTTCCATTGCTGCAGAGAGTATAGGCGCTGGATTTCTTGTCATTGATTGTCTCACGGCACGATAGCTTCTTGCCATGGTAGGACGTACTCCTCATCTGTTTATGGCGAAACTCTGGTATACACACACACACACACACACACACACACACACACACGTACGCACGCACACCCTCGTCACGATTCCTAGTCTACCGGAATACACACACACACCGGCTATACACACACCGGCTATACACACACCGCCGGCTATACACACACCGCCGGCTATACACACACCGGCTATACACACACCGGCTACACACACACACACACACACACACACACTCACACACACACACACACACACACACACACACACAACCACACACACACACACATACAAACTGTGACACACACTCACACACACACGCACAAACACACACACACACACACACACACACACCACCACCACCACCACCCTCGTCTTGATTCCCAGTCTAACAGAATACTTTTATGGCGAAACTCAGGTCTACAGTATCTCTGGGTACACACACACACTTACGCACGTACGCACGTTCGCACACACACCCTCGTCTCGATTCCCGCCAGTCTACCGGAATACACACAAACACACACAGACACGAGGAAGCTGTTTCAAGGCACTAAACCTTACAGATAACGAGAATCGTGGCAGTGTGTTGAAAGTGAAGCATAATCGTGATACAAAGCGAGAATGTTGACTTTTGAATTTAATTAATTCATTTCGTAAACTGTATTATGTTCAAGGGTCATACCCACATAACGGACAGAGTTAATGCAGCACACTGTTCCTGAACGTTACCCTTTATTCAGTAACTGCAATGCTTTTCGTCGAGAGAAAGAAATGTGCGCTTCTTTTCTTTACACCCCCGGTATAGGGGTGTGTATAGGATTCGGTCGATGTGTTTGTTTGTTTGTTTGTGTGTTTGTGTTCGCATATAGATCTCAAGAATGAACGGACCGATCGTCACCAAACTTGGTGAACAGGTTCTATACATTCCTGAGACGGTCCTTACAAAAATTGGGACCAGTCAAACACACGGTTAGGGAGTTATTGGTGGATTAAGATTCTACAAGGACTTATAGAGGGACATATTAATGGTCAAAGGGAAATAACCTTCTCAGTTGGTGGCAGTGAGAATGGTAAGGACGGGGGTGTTTTTCCTACCTCGGAGGAATTTCTTGTTTTGTTTGTTTCTTCCTTCCGTTCTTGTTCTCCTCCTCCTCTTCCTTCTTCTACTTCTTCCTCTTCTTCTTCTTCACTCAAAACAGAAGTGTTTTACTTTTGAACACATTTCTGTAACAAGTGATAAACATGTTGTGACACAGTTCTACTGGCAACAGTAGCTCGGCTCACATAGTGTTCCCTAATGTTGAAACGTATACTTGTGAATACGATGTGTTTAGTATGTGGGCCACTTTTGCTTGTACAACTGTGGACTAAACTGAGCCAACAAATTATTGCGACAAATTTCGCACCCAAATTAAAGCTTTAATTCCCGTGTCATTCCATCCAAACTTTATGTGCCAGTTAAGGCTGTTCACTCTATCTGGATCACCTTTCGGATTAAAGATTTCTTTTACAGGGATCACATTACCGCCGTTCAAAGAAGAGTACTCTCAAAATCGCCTGGACAGAAACAGAAGGGCTCAATTAAAAATCGACCATAAAATCACAATAGGCAAAAATGTGCAACTTTCACATTTGAGAAGAAAGCCCCTTTCCCCTATCCCATCTCCCCCCTTTTCCTGTCGCGATATAACCTTGAATGGTTGAAAACGACGTTAAACACCAAATAAATAAAGAAAGAAAGAAACATCTTTCACAGGGTTGAGATCAGGGGGAAATTCAATAGAGCAGTTCCAATACTTTTGACACCAAGCATGGTGGAAAGTGTCGAGTCGCTGATTGCCATGTGCTCCCTCATGGACTTACACTCGCCTTACCTGTTTATCACAGCCACTGGTCAAAGGCCATACCGTGGTTCACAAGTGTTGCAAGACTGAAGAGTATGCCAATGCTGCTCAGATGCGTCATTATTCACTCCAACAACATTGCGCAAGCAATTAGCCACACTGAGTCGGGCTATGGCTATCTCTGAGTTAGATCAAGATATGCTTGCCACATTCTTGGGTCATGACCTGCGAATCCATCGTAGCATCTACAGACAAACCCTTGATGTAGTGCAGAAAACTAAAGTTGCCAGCTTTTTGCTCAGGGTAAATCGAGGAGTTGATCTTCCGAAAATGGATAAACGGATGGTCCTCAGATGATGTTTTTGGAGTGAAGTGTATTGTACAGTTGGTCTTTATTATGCAGCACAGTTGTTAGCTGCGTCTTACATTTTGATGTCAGGCTGCAGTGTATGTTGGGTTCAGGCCATAAATGGATGTTCCTGAGATGGGGTTTTTGGTCTTGTCTTCTCTTTCCAGAATTGGATATTTTTTTGTGTGCAATGATTATATATGAGGACGAGGATGATTCAAGATGATGCTATAAAGTTCAGTTCCAGTCTAAGACAAGGCTGTACTCTACGCTTCCTTTTATAATCTATCCTGGCTTCAACCAGGCCTGAGAGATACAGACACCTGCAGTTTTGGTCAGGCAATTTGAACAACTCTTGGAGACTCATCCATTAAGTAGGTGACACTCCACTGTGTAGCCCCAAGTCTTCCCATTTGAGCCCATAGCATATTTTCAATTGTGGGTAACAGTCAGAGCCAAACAATTCCATAGAAGTATATGTGTGTAATAAGACTGGTACTCACCACCATCCACCCCCAAATCCACGACGCTAGCCACAGAGGCTGGTTATGATGCACAGTATTTTATTTGTTTACATATGTGTGTGTGATGTGCAAGAGCTTTGATGTTAATAACCATAACAAAATTATATTATTTTGATTTGATTCTATTGGCCCAATTTTGATGCCATTTAACATGAGATAAGTTTTCTTGACTTGCCTGTGACACAAATGTTGTTCCTGCAGCTGTGAGATATTTTAACAACAACCGAGCCATTGTCCTGGCCACAGACTATAAGTGATGCCTTTTAAATGTACCTCTTAGTGATAGATTTAATATGATTTGATGACTGTTTGACCTTTGATCATAACTAGTGCTGTGATAATGAGCTTTAGCACTGTTGTGATGGTGTTGACACTATATTTGCCCAATTGAGCCTAACTACCTGATGGCTAATCTACTGTGATACCTGTGATAACTGATGATGATTACTGTGATTGGTTTTATGTGTTTGGTTGGTCTCTTCTTTTGGTAGTGCAATAGCGTTAATTATGGATTGTTGTTATCATCATTTGCATGGGGACTTGTCTGTTAGTCCAAACAGTGATATGGTTATTGTGATATTCTTGGCTGCACTTTAACATGGAATGTATGTATGTATGTATGTATGTATGTATGTATATATGTAGGTATGTATGTAGGTATGTATGTAGGTATGTATGCATGTGTGTTGGTGTGTCGGTGTGTCAAGTGTGCAAGTAAAAAGGGTATTGTAGTTGTACATATATTACTTTAGATATTTTTTTTGTTATCATGGGTTTTATGAATTTTCTTCTTATTCTTTTATAATCATTAATTAATGACCTATATGTGCTGATGACCAATTTAATTTCCTTTGTTGGATCAATAAAATGCTATGAGTTATGAGTTATGTTAATAATGACAGTTTAACGATGCTGTTAAGAACGGTTTATATTCTTTCCTTGTTGATGTAATGGACCATTTGTGATGGTGTTAAGCCAAGATTGATACAAAATCAAGCTTTCTTGACTGTTATGGTCCGACTTGACAGAATATATTGTATCTGAAAATGACCTTTATGACAAATAAAGGAGGTGGAGAGAGGGATATCTACTGGATCTGAAAGCCTAGGTTGTGATTTGTACCTATTCACCTCGCTAAAAGCAGCTTAGTTTTCTCAGCCAGGAGAGCCTTTTGAGGACATTCAACTATTGGGAAGTACACAGAGGAGTAAACTTCCTCCTCCCCACCCCACCCCCCCCCCCCCCCCCCCCTACGAAGGCTGCAGCAAGCCAAGCTGCGTATGTTCACTTGTTTTCCTGGGTAAATATTTTGTCAATGCATATTTCTTTTCAATAATGTCAGGGAAACATTGTTGCCATGGGAGATTATTTGTATGTATACTGTACTGACAGTGACACAAACGACAGCTGGAGGAAACTGGTGAACAGTTATTCAGTGTAGGGTCTCAATGACTCTTCACAGAGTTAATGGAGAAGAGAAAGATGATGATCAAACAATTAAATCAGTGTAAACTGTAATTAGATGTTGAGCACAACAGCTTTGTGTATTGTTGTATCCAAATCACTCTACTGCAATTTATCTTTTTATTGTATTGATGTGCAAATATAATTTGTATTATATGTTTTTCCTTGAACAATTGTGGATTGCTGAATGCACATAAGGTGTAATGTTGGCATGACAATATTTTTGTGTGAGATTCACTGTAGAGTTGGTCTTATAGCCTTGATATGGCCCCAAGTGTAGGCTTAAAGCGGGCTCTTAATCAACAGGGAACACCAGACACAGAACAGTTTGCTCATTGAAGTTAGCAAAATGTTCGGTGTTTGTGCATGTTGTGTGCCGTGTTCCGTGTTGATTAAGAGCCCGCTTTAAGCAACATGATTTGATTTGAGTTGGTCTTATGCAGCACAGATTTTGGCTGCGCCATACATTTTGATGTTAGGCGATAAATAAATGGCCGTGAGATGTTTTTTTTGTAGTGAGAAGTGTATTGTACAGTTGGTCTTATGCAGCACAGATTTTGGCTGCTCCTTACATTTTGATGTCAGGCTACAGAGTATGTTCTGTTCAGGCAATAACTGGATGGTCCTGATATATTTTTGTGTGTCGACTCTCTTTCCAGAATTGGAGACTTGTTTTCTTAAACTATTATGGATGACCTAAATGCACATAACGTTGGCATGATAACTTGGTGTGAGATCCACAGTAGAGTTGGTCTTATAGCCTTGATATGGCCCCAGCTGGTCGGCGAGGCTTAAAACGGGTTCTTAATCAACACCGAACATGGAACACGGAACAGTTTGCTCTTTGAAATTATAAAAATGTTCTGTGTTCGGTGTTCTGTGTTCCTGGTTGATTAAGAGCCCACTTTAAGCAACATGATTTGATTTGAGTTTGTCTTATGCAGCACAGATGTCGGCTGCATCATACGTTTTGATGCTAGACTGCACTGTAGATTTGGTTTTACTTAAGGTTACAATGCTCATTTATTTTTGAGTTTGTTTGTTTGTTAGTTGTTCATTTGGGATCGTTGGCTGCAATTATCTTTCAGATTGTTTTGTTTTTACAGGGCCGGACTACCGGGGGGGTTATGGGGGTTGCGCAACCCCCCCCCCCCCCTAGCCTAAACATGTACCTCACTTATTCAATTTTTTTTTTACTATTGTTTATTTTATTTCATGCAAGGAGCGACCATTGTCCTATCTCAGAATATGACCTACCCATCAGCTTCAGGGGGCTTCGCCCCCTGACCCCCACAAGGGGCTCTGCCCCTTGACCCCGCCAGGGGAACATCCCCCTGAACCACCACTGGCAACCCCCCCCCCCCTCCTCTTAGTCTAGTCCGGCCCTGTTTTATATAAAGTTTGTCCAAGTTTAAAAAGGATTGCAAAAATCACGGTAACTTTGTTCAAATGCTGTACATGTGCTAACACTCGAAAACTTCTGTCATTATTGTAGTACATGTGCAAGTAAAATTAGCGCAGTTTTAGTTTATTCAGTGTTTCAATGGTTCAAAGGATCATCACAGTTGTCCCTCTGTTTGGACAGTTTTGGTTAAATTAAGACATTGTTATATTTGGTTGTTGCTTGATGTACATATAACGGTCAATAAAAATATGTTTAATACATTTGTTCTGCTTTTTTTTCATTCTTGTATGGAAGCGTGACAGAGAGACCGTTTTTACTTTTTGTTTGTCAGCAATTGATATTGATGTGTGAACTAGTAACTAAGTTTAGCTTGATGCTAGTTGTAAATAACACAAAATCATGATAACAATTTAAAAAGTATATGAATAAGAATTATTGTAAACGCAAAAAAAACCCCAAGCTTGATGAGAAAATGAAGGATGGGGGCATGTGGGTGGGGGGGGGGGGGGGTCTCACTCTGCGTCATCCAGTGGCATTACCCCTGCATTGCTCACTGCGACTCCCAATGCCTGGCCATCAGCCACACTGTCAAAGCCCCAATATCAGCATTGGTTTAAAAAGTTTTTATCCATATATTTTTTCACAATTGCTTATTTTAAGTGCTGCCCGAAAGCTTAATTTATATATTATATATATGAGACAGTGACAAAAGGTCAGGTGTCATGTCTACTGTCCCGAATGACACACGATTGCTGACATTTCACCATTGCCAAAAGAATAAACAAATAAGAAATAGGTAGAAAATGAATGTGAAAACTGACTTTGATTGTTGATCAGTATTTTCTATACCACTAACAAATAATCTACTTACACATAGCTGTTTGGCAAATGTGTGTTGCATGGGACACACTGACATGAAAGTTAGTTAGTTAGCTGTTGCTTTTCGGGTCCAGCGGACCATAATAGGCCAAATCAGGACCCCACAAGTTAATCATTGCACATTTTTAGATTAAAACACTTCTAATACATAAAATCCGTAACGTCACCCGAAGGCAACCAAAAAGTCAAAGCAAAACCCTATATGTCAAATAAACTAGGTTGTTTTAAAATTCAAATCTTAAAATAAAGACCAGACTCTTTTAAAAACTCAAAAAGAGCTGAAGAGCTGACCTCTGTAAAAATACTTTTCAAGCTCGAGGTGCCAAAATACTTTTCTCGTTGATCATACAGATCAGCACACTCGGTGAGAAAATGACTCACAGTAAAACCAGTATCACAGGCGTGGCACCATGGTGCCTCTTCTCTTTTAAGCAGATGAACATGAGTGAGATAAGTGTGACCAGTATGTAACCTGGCCAAAACACTTTCTTCTTTTCTACTTGAAGCCACTAAAGGAAGTGGCTTTAAAAGGTCAGGAAGAGTTTTATACAATTTGTTTTCCGTGCAGGCAGACCAACGGTCTTGCCAGAGTTTTAAGCTGTAACAAAGTGTCTTCCTACGCAAGTCAGTAAAAGGAACAGACTGCTCAGGGAGACGAGGAACCGCCAAATCTAGAGCATCCTTTGCTGCCTTGTCAGCAACCTCGTTGCCATTTATGCCCATATGACTGGGCGCCCACATAAAATTGATAATCTTGCCTTCAGAAATAAGCTTAGTATGAAGGTCGTGAATGTCGACTAAAAAAGGATGAGTAAACTTTCTGGTGGATATCGCTTCAAGAGCTGAAAGCGAATCAGATACAATCAAAAAAGACTGATGTCTGGATTGATAAATTAATTTTAATGCCAAAATGATGGCCCTAAGTTCCGCCGAATACACCGACGAACCATTAGGGATCCGGAGTTGAAGTGGTTGATGTAATTTCTTGTTAGAAACTGCTGCCGCAGCAGCTGAATCATCTTTGAGAGAGCCGTCAGTAAAAATAAATTCATACTCTGTGTACTTTGAGCACTGTTCAAGAAACAGCTGCCTAAAGACAGAGTCCGAGGTTTCATTCTTCTTGAAAGAAGTTAGGGAAAAATTGACGGTTGGGTTTTCCAACTGCCAGGGTGGAGTGTTTGTTGTCAAAGGATCGTCACAGACGGAATCAATATCTATAACAGCCCTTTCACATTCAGAAAGCATACGTATGCCGAAAGTTGGTATTTCAGTAGGTTTGGCTAAAAATGTGTCCTTCAGAATGGGATTAATAACACATTCATGAGCAGGGTTTTCGGGGTTTGCCTTTAGCTTAAGGTAGTAGTTCATGGAAAGCCGGAGTCTGCGGATCTCCAGAGGAGGTTCTCGCGACTCGGCATACAAACTATCCACTGGTGTTGTGCGAAAAGCACCCAAACAAACTCTCAGACCCTGATGATGGATGGGATCTAAGGCCTTGAGGACATTTCTCTTTGCAGAACCATAAACAATACAACCGTAGTCCAGCTGTGGACGGACAAGAGACCGATACAGACGTAACAATGTTGCTCTATCAGCCCCCCAATCCGTGTGACTAATAACTTTGAGAACGTTGAGACCCTTTTGACATTTGGTTCTTAAATACTTGATGTGGGGTAAAAAAGTAAGGTTGCTGTCAAAAATCAGACCAAGAAATTTGACTTGTTTAGAAACTTTAATCTTATGGTTGTTTATGAAAAGAGAAGGCTGAAGAACTTGATGTTTTTTCCTGTGGAAATGAATACATTCGGTTTTAGCCAGGGAAAATTTGAACCCATTCTCTTGAACCCATTTTTGAATTTTGGAAATACACAGCTGAAGCTGCCGTTCAACCCCAGCTAATGTTCTTCCCTTGGCAGAAATTTGAAAATCATCAACAAAAAGAGATTTGTCTATGCCAGACTGGACGTGTTTGATGATGTTATTGATTTTAATGTTAAAAAGTAACGGTGATAAAATACTCCCTTGAGGAACTCCCATCTCCTGTTCAAAAGAATCGGAGAAAGTAGAACCTACTCGGACCTTAAACTCCCTTTCGGCAAGAAAATTTGAAATAAAAATGGGAAGATTCCCATCAAACCCTAAGGTTTTAAGATCTGATAAAATACCATGCTTCCACGTTGTGTCATACGCCTTTTCCAAATCGAACAAGACGGACACAACGTGCTCTCCGCTTACCAGAGCGTTACGAACAAACGATTCAAAACGAATCAAATGATCCGTTGTACTCTTATGTTTTCGGAAACCGCACTGGACTATGTCCAAAGCGTCGATCCTTTCCAAGTGCCACAGTAACCGCTCATGCACCAGTCTCTCCATCGTCTTACAAAGACAGCTGGTTAAGGCAATCGGCCGATAATTATTTGGATCCGAATGATCCTTTCCGGGTTTCGGAATGGGAATAATTATGGCCTTTCGCCAGTCAGGAGGAAAAGTTCCAGTAGACCAGATATGATTAAAAATAGTTAAAAGAACTGTCAGGACGTTTTCAGGGAGATGACCCAAAAGTTGATAATGGATATCATCCTGCCCTGTAGCTGAGTCATTGGATTTTAGAATGGCATCCTTTAACTCGTACATCGAGAAAGGAGAATTGTAATCTTCCAAATTGGCAGAATCAAAGGAAACGGGGGTAGCTTCAGATTTATCTTTAACTTTTTGAAACTCTCCAGAATAATGTTCCGAAGAAGAGTTATGATTTATTGTTGAAGCCAAGATATTCGCCACATTTTTCTTGTTGGTTATTACTCGACCATGTTGTTTGAGGCATTGGACAACCTCTTTACGATTTTTACCTTTAATCTTACGGATAATCTGCCATACCTTCTTGCTTGAAGTTTTGAAATTAAGTTTAGAACAGAAATTGCGCCAAGAGGCTTTTTTTACTCTTTTTGTAAATAAAACGGCTTTGAGCTCGAAGTTTTTGGTGAGCGATCTTATTGGCTGACGTAGGGTATTGGAACATATGCCGTTGAGCTCGTTTACGCTCCTGATTGACAGCTTGGCACTCTTCGTTAAACCAAGGTGTTTTTGGACCTTTGGGTTTAGAGGAAGATTTGGGTATGCTGTCTTTTGCACATTGCACCAAAAGGGTGGAAAAAGTTAAAGCCGGGTCTTCAGAATTTAGAACTTCTGGGGTTATTTGTCTTGAAGTAGAAAGACGAAATAAATCCCAGTTAGCTTTAGAAAACTTCCAGTGTGGAAGGGCTTCCTCGCCCTGATCCTCCTCAAAACTGACAAAACAGGGAAAATGGTCACTTCCACACAGATCCGAATGGACAGACCATTTCAAATCAAGAAATAAAGATGGGTGGCAGATAGCTAAGTCCAAATGAGATTCTTCTCCAGATTGAGTTAAAAAAGTACCCGCTCCGGAATTTAAAAGACACAAATCCAAGTTATCGATGACATCTTCGATAATCTTTCCTTGAATGTTGGAAGATTCGCTCCCCCAACGTCGGGAATGGCCGTTAAAATCCCCTACCAAAAGGAACGGGGTTGGTAATTGGTGTATTAAGTTTTCTAGGTCATTTTTTGTGACCGTAGTAGATGGCGACAGATACAAGGAACAAACAGTTATAGCTCTATTACAAGAAATGCGAGCCGCTATTGCCTCAAGGTTAGTGTCCAATTGGACCTGATTAAAAAGGAAATCAGAACGGATACAAAGTGCACTACCGCGGCCTGTAGACCGCAATAAGCAGCTATACCCAGGCAGTGATATATTTTTGTTAGGGCCTATAAGCGTCTCCTGTAAACAGATTGCAATAGGATTACTTTTCAAAAGGAGATGAAGTTCCTCTTGATTGGCATTAAGACCTCTGATATTCCATTGTATTATAGAAGCCATTAAAAATGTTTAGTATTTTAAAAACAAATAAAACTTTATTCAGTGCCCGATCCTCCACCCCCCTCCGACGCAGAGTAGAACCGGTTTGATTCATCCATTTCCGATTCCCCACCCTCGTCAGACAAGAGGGAGAAAGGGTTTGTCAAAGAAATGAGCGATTTGTCTCCCTTTTTTATTCGGGTAGGCAAGTCAGGCCTGACCCTGGCCTTGGGAGACCTCGAGGATCTTCCCTCAGAGTTTGATCTTGGCGGGTGGGAGGAAAGATCCGATCTGCCGATCGAACCCGTCCGCCCAACCCCCGAAGACCCGGCCGAATGAGTGGAGGATTTTTTCCCCCATTTGGTTTGGGTTTTAGCGGCTTTATGCACGGCCGCCTGCGTGACGTTAGTGACGCCAGTCGGAACTGTTGTCTGAACCTTCACACTCTCGGCAACCGTAGCCGCCTTTTCACTGGTATCGGCAGCAACAGCCGCCTTTACTCCACCCTGGTTAATATTTGCCACGACAGTCTCAAGACGATCAATCTTTTTAATGAGAGTGTCCAAGATTGTAGTCACCTTAGTGAGAAAGCTCTCAAGAGACGAAGGTGTAGTCGGTGTCGCAGAAGGAGTACTAACAGCCCTGGCGTATGTGGACACCGAGGGCTGCGCCATCTGGGACATGACCTTTTGTTTCGCCTCACCGAAAGAGCATCCCTCCGTTGTTCTCATCTTTTGAATGGCTTCCTCCGTTTTCCACTGGGGACATTCTTTTGAAGCAGAGGAGTGTTTACCCCCACAGTTGTGACACTGTTTGGGTCCCTCGCATTCACCCTCATGTTTTTCCTTTGTGCAATCTCTGCACATTTCCTTCCCCCTGCAGTTTTTGCTACCGTGGCCAAACCGTTGGCAACGATAACAACGCAGAGGGGAAGGGATGTACAGAGAAACCGGAATACTTTCAAACAGAACAACAACTCTTTTGGGTGCAACAGCTGTACAGAAAGTTAGGAAGAGAGTGTTTGTTTCCACTCTCTTTCCTTCTTTATCCGTTCTGGACACTCTGTGAACGTCGATAACTCCTTGTGATGCCAACCCATCCTTCAACTCCGCACAGCTCATACCTTGGAAGTGGTATGAGCGTGCCACACCCCGAGAGGTGTTCAGGTATGAGTGGCTCGTCACGGAAATCGTGAAGGAGCTCGATCCAACGCTCAGGGCGGAACCATGGCGGGACAAAAGAAGATCCGATACCTTCCTGGTGGGGCAATCCACCAAGAAGCTACCATCCTTCTGACGTTTCACTGACTGAACTGATGAGGAAACCCCCTGAAACCACTTCTCGAGAATAAAAGGTGAAATCTTTCTTTGACTAACACTCTCAAAATGAACTACGAGGAATCGGGACCAAGCCCCCTTCACACCTGCTGTAGAGGCAGCAGCTTCTGCTTCGTTATCACTGTCAGAATCTCTATCATTAACAGCTTTTCTCTTCTTATACAAAGTTTGAAGATTAGAGGTTTTCATAGCGCGCAGGCTCAATGAGGTGGGAAATACACGGTCACCCTTGTGAGAGCCCCCGTGACAAGGGAGGGGCCTAAAACTGTCATTTGGCGTCGACCCAAACTGAAACCAAACGCATGTGCTTACGACTGAATATTAAGGTGTCAGCCATTCATCCCCTGGTCACACATGACAAACTCGGGATTCACCATGCTTTAGAAAATAAGTGAAGAATTTTATGGGTGAGAAAAGGAAAGTAAAAGGACTTTGGGGAGGCAGAAATAGAGAAGAAACAAGAAAAAGAACCTAATTAGGTTCACGGCATCGAGAGTGATGCGACCTTCTCTCTGAAGTTAGCAGAGAAGGCTCCCCCATCCACCACCCGGGGGACGCGCCTCTACGCCAATTAGGGGGCGCGAGGTCTGACATGAAAGTGGAAGATGTTTTTCCCTCTAGAGAAACTGCATATCAAGTTACACTTTTTGTGCTCTTCCATTCCAGTTGGCAATCAATTGTTAACGCATGTTATTAGAAAAAATAGAACGAAAACAGATTAGATAGAATGAAAAATGTACTGGTGATGTCATTTGGGACATACTGACATGAAAACGGCACCTTTTGTCATTGTCTCATATACAAATCACAACTATTGACATAATTATTAAGAAACCCAAATTCAATTATCCTAGATTAGTTTTAGCATTGACATGGAACTGTCAATATAAAACCGACAGGAAGACATCAACCTGAGTAGACTAAACTACTCCTCTGGTGAAGTTAACTTGAGCTTGTTCTGATTGTAAGTACCCAGGACACCGCCTACTAAGTCCCTTATTGACAACAATAATTGCTTTGTCACAGAGCCAACTTCAATGAGTTCCCCTTGTACGCCCCTCCCCCACCTCAAATTCTGGATGGCGCAACCACGTCCCTCGAAGGACAGTGCTCCTGAATTTACCAATATTGGCTATCCCGATCAGAACTAACCCACGCCACATACATGGAGAGGAAATCAAAGCTGAGGTCACCAGGAGAACAGGGGTCTAACTAAGTCTAAGGGACACCGAGCCTGAGACTTCTTTTCATGATGATTAATGAATATGATGATATGGTCTGAGACTACGTGACAGGGTTGTATACTGAGCATCCTCTCATGATATATCCCGGCACCAACCAGGCTTAAGACAGACACCTGCAGTGTTGGTCAGTAGACTGCGTAACAGGGCTGTACTCTTCCCTTCCTCTCATAATATATCCCGACATCAACCAGGCTTAAGACACACATTAGGCTGCAGAAGACGACCCTGTAAGTTTCAGCAAAATCCATTCAGTTTCACGAAAATCGGTCCATAACTTATCGAGTTATGCGATAACCAAACAAAGTAACAGGAACGAAAACAAAATCTCCCGGACGTATTCGGCGGAGCTAATAAACGGACAGACTTTCAGCAACGAAAACAGTCATAATCTCCTGCGACAAAATGTTGTCGTGGGGCTTACTTGTCCACTTTGGTTATTCAGGGAGTGTGTACAGAGCCCCACTTGTTCAAAGGAACCTGGTTTTTCAGACATTAATAACATCTTTAAAAAAGTGAATCCAACTTTCCGTTTTCAATTGTTGCTATCACAAGACATAGTTTTACATGTGTGTTGAAGATGAAAGTTGTAAATGTATTATAAATAGGGGAACCCAGTTTGCCTAAGTTTGACAAGGAACCCAGTTTGGCGGAAAGGAACGTATGTGTGTGTGTGTGTGTGTGTGTGTGTGTGTGTGTGAGTGTGTGTGTGTGTGTGACGGAGTCATTGAGTTTGTGTTACTGTTTGACGATTTCTTACGGGAGCCTCATTTTAGTTCCATACAGACACCACAGCATTGCTCTCTCATTCACATCAAACACAATTCACTAAATGAGTATGCGAGTTTTTTTAACTGGCTTTCGACAATATTGTTTACAAATAGGTTGCATACAGAACGCTCATGAACATATATAATTAACAAAAGGTGTATGTATGTTAAGCTGTAAGTTAAAATGCAAAAAAGGTATATTATGTCAACAAGTATGGTATTAACTGAAAGTTTAGGATATTAAACACACAAGGACACCAAAACCAAGAGAGACAAATTGGCTTAGCACTTGAATACAGTGATTGTCGTTACCTATTTAGGTATATTCTGCTTTCATCAGTAACAAGAAGAGCAAACGCTCGATCGAGTCACTTTCGCAGTTCTGAATATTATATGAGGCATCAGATGGACAGGAAGAAATTGCTATTCACAACACAATGAGTCACGTTCACATAAAATTTGAGCCCGGTCACTTTTATAGTTTCCGAGAAAAGCCCAACGTTAAGTTGTGTGTTGCCGAACAGAAAAGGCTAGTTATCTCCCTTGTTTTTCTGATAACGTTCGTAAAAGGCTACAGATGTAAATACTTTGATGTAAAGAATAATCCTACAAAGTTTCAATCACATCCGATGAACTTTGTCAAAGATATAAAATGTCTAATTTTTCCTTTGACGCTGACCTGTGACCTTGAAAAAGGTCAAAGGTCAACGAAACCATCGTTAAAGTGTAGAGGTCATTGGAGGTCACGACTAAACAAAATATGAGCCCGATCGCTTTGATAGTTTCCGAGAAAATATAAAATGTCTAATTTTTCCTTTGACGCTGACCTGTGACCTTGAAAAAGGTCAAAGGTCAACGAAACCATCGTTAAAGTGTAGAGGTCATTGGAGGTCACGACTAAACAAAATATGAGCCCGATCGCTTTGATAGTTTCCGAGAAAAGTCCAACGTTAAGGTGGTGTCTACGGACGGCCGGCCGGCCGGCCGGACAGACTAACACTGACCGATTACAGTCACTTTTTCTCAAGTGACTCAAAAAAACAGTAAGGGCGAAAACACACATATTCCTTGTGAACCGGACTAGACATGCTTTCCTAAAGCCTATCCTCAATTGAGCCTGAGGCCGTCGACTAAGCAAACACTTCGCGAAGTCTTTGGTTTTTTTACCGAAAACTTAATGATGACGCTCCGCACGTGCGGCCAGCTTGGCAAAGTATACTTCGCCCAGTTCAGGACAGGCTTAACGAAGGAGCTTTCTTGCCGTTCCTTCTTGCGGTGCAAGACGTAGAACTAACCACCGCTGTGTTCAACATGCGCTGATGTCAAAGAGAAATATCTAGCTAATCCCCCTCCTCCCAACTGCCGTCGTACAGCAATTACCCCAGATAACTGCTCCACACTATGGTAGGACAACTGACCCCCCCCCCCCCCAACATACTCTTCGCCCCAAATACAGACGGGAGTGTGAGTGTTTAAACCATGAAGCATATTTGTAAAAAAACACTCATTTAGACATTTAACTGACGACCCAAGAAATGGGGGCAAACTACGGTACGATGGGGGAATTTGTCCTGGGGTCTTTTTTCAGGGGGCACTTGTCGGGGTAGCACTCATCGGGAGGGGGGTGGGGTGGGGTGGGGGGGGGAGAAGGGTTCTACAGTGTGACATTAGCTTAGAACCTTGAAAGACAACAGCAACGTATATTCACCAGGCATGGGAATTGAAAATTGTAAAAAAGGCGGAAAATTTATAACTGAAGACGCGAAGCGTCAAGTCGACGGCGCGAAGCGCCTAGCCTTACTAGGGGGGTCCGGGGGCATGCCCCCCCGGAAATTTTTTTTCTCCAAAGAACCCAGATGGTGCAATCTGGTGTCATCTGAGCTCCAAGTTTGCCATTAAATTCTGTTTTTAGAATCAGAGTTTTTAGTACAAAAATGTACCAAATTTTGCTTACATGTATTATATATGGTTTAAATTTGTAAAAAAATTTATCTGTTGAGACAAACAGGAAAATGTAACTTGTAACACAATCTGTGCAATCTGGTTTACTTTCAAACATAATAGTTCAATAACTGAGGCGGGCGGTAGCAGTGCGTGAACAAAGTACGGAAAGTTTTCGCGGGCTTTTGCGCGAAGGCCAAAGTAACCGGTGCTTTTTTTGTGTGCCTCCCCCCTTTTTTTCGGCGGACACTTTTGCATTTTCGGCGGAACAAAAAAAAAATTCGGCGGAAATCCGCCATTCGGCGGACAATTCCCATGCCTGATTCACAATTTGTTTTGCCCTTTACCTGTTAGCGTGTCATATGTTTCATTGAATTCAGCAAGTGTGTCTATCGGAATCGGGTGCCATTATTTTGCACAATCGACAGTTAAATCATTGGTCAAGGTGTTTGCTGCTTCTTAAGTGTGTTGATAAATACAGCTTTCTTGTTAAGATTCAACAAAAAAAGACCAGTGTCTATGTGTACAAAAGGTGTTCAAGAAAATGGGTATGTGCTACGACTTGCACCGATAACCGCGGAAAAAGGTCCCCCCCCCCCCCCCCCCCCCCCCCAAGCTCACCTACTGGCTCGTTTCTGTTCTTGTATAGATGTTCAGACATTGATTTGGAGGTCGTTATAAGCATTTGTCTTTGTTAGCTGCACTGATTTTGATGATTACATACACTTCTGTAACACAAACGAATTTTTCAGTAATACACTTTGTTTGTCACACGTGATCAACAAGCCTGAAATTGTTTATTGACAGAACAAAAATAAAACAAGAATGGTAGGTAAATAGAACGTTTATTATGGACAAAACAAAGCATTACATTTACTAGTACGTCGACCCAAAGATCTTTGAAATAGACAGACAGACAGACAGACAGACAGGCAGGCAGACAGAGGCAGGCAGACAGACAGACAGACAGACAGACAGACACACACACACTTATGAAACAGTCTATCTGCTTTTGGATTCTTTCATTGACAGGTCATGTTGTTGACAGGTCATGTTGTTGACAGGTCATGTTGTTGCAGGCATTCACCCTTACTAACAACCAGAGCTCCGCCCGCACAAAGCTTGCACGCGATCACGGCAGCAAACATTTCAACTGGTGCCTACTTCGTTCCACAGTCGTAACGCAACCCCCACCCCCCTCCTCTTTCTTCCTCCCTCTCTCTCTGTCTCTCTCTCTCTCTCTCTCTTTTTCTCTCTCTCTCTCAAAAGGTACGTTGCTAAATTTGACATAGCTTGTCTTACCGAAACCTTTGTTGACCAAACGTACGACCTAAGCAACCTGTTCAAAGGATATGAATTACATTCAACACCTGCAATTAAATTGTCATCACAAGGAAGAAGATCAGGTGGAATTGTAATCCTTGTTAAAAACTCATTTTCTAAATTCGTTGAAAGGATTGATTGTCCGTATGATCAGATGATTGTTCTGAAACTAGCAAAGTGTATGTTTAATACAAGCCATGACGTGGTGTTAATGGGCGTCTACGTTCCCCCACAAGGTAGCCCATATTATAGGTCAGCAGAATGTGACTGCTTAATTGAAATGATTGACAACTGTATATTAGACCTCATAGAAAAACTGGACGATTTCCATGTCATTTTGTGCGGAGATTTTAATGCCAGAACATTCCAAAACCAAGTAGCGGCAAGCGATATGGACTCTGATATCCCTTTTACAGACCCCCTCAGCCAGAATTCATTCATGTGTCAAAGCAGGACTTCACAAGACAAGACTGTCAACAGCTTTGGCAAACTGCTCTTAGATTTGTGTTTGTGTTTTGACTTGCACATCCATAATGGACAGTGCAACGGGGATGAGGGCGGCAAGTACACGTACGTATCTAAGCATGGGAACAGTGTTGTTGACACTTTAGTCATGTTAAGAACAGCCACAGATATGATTGACACTGATATTGATGCTGCGCTTGACATTTTTGTTAAAAGTATTCTTGAGTCTGGTGCATGCATGCACAAGAGTATACAGGTTATGACAAATCCAAGCAGTAAGTGGTTTGACGGTGAGTGTTTAGCCGAAAAGAGAGCTGTAAGAAGAGCACTAAAATTATCACATAAAACTCAAAGTGACAATGACAAGCAGACCTACTTGGCACAGAGAAAGGAATATAAAAATATGTTGCAGACAAAACAAACACAACACAAAGAACAGAAAACAGAGCGCTTACAAAACGTTATGAATGATTCACGTGAATTTTGGAGCGAGATCAGGAGATGTAGGCAGAAACACACTGTCAGTGGCGATATTTCTGAGCAAACTTGGATGGGTCATTTTTCAAAACTTTTCAATAACAGTGCAAATGACAACCAGACCTTGGACTTTAACATACCCCATACACAAGAAGATTATGAACCATATGATGATTTACTTGATGGCGTTATTAGCGAAGCAGAAGTAAAAAACGCGATAAGGAAACTTAAGAGTGGAAAAGCTGCAGGCACTGACAAAATTATAAGCGACTTTTTAAAGGCAGGAGAACATAAACTACTACCATTCTTGGTAAAATAAGACAACAAGAAAAGAATTGGAAAACTGCAGGGAATAGTAGGGAGAGTTTTCTTGGAAGGAAATATAGGTGAAAGGACTGGTAAGGCAGAAATAAGACAAAAGAAGAGAAATAAAGGGGTGGGGTAGCTTGGTGATAACACTCCCACCGCGTGAAGGCGACCCCATGGGAGCTGTTATTGTCTGAAATGATGCTGTCTTTTGAATGTTCAATGAGTATCGGGTATGACCTCCTTGAGCGGCAACGCAAGCAGTGAGTCTCCTCATTGAACGGACGAGAGTGGCAATGAAGGCCTGGGGGATGGCATTCCAGATGTTGGTCAAAGCTTGCTGGTGTTGGTTGCGATTTCTTGGAGGGTTTGGCATCGCCCCAAGCCTTCTCTTCATCTCGTCCCATAAATGTTCTATCGGGTTCAGGTCTGGGGAGCAGGATGGCCATGGCAGGACGGGGATGTTGTGCTGATTGAAGAATGCGGTAACAACTCTGGGCAACGTGTGGACGAGCGTTGTCCTGCTGAAATGTCACGCCGCGGTGCTGCTGCAGAAATGGCAAGACATGTTGGCGGACAATGTTGTCCCGGTACCCGACAGCGTTCAGGTTACCGTTGATAATCACCAGGTCGGTGCGGCCTGTGGCAGTGATGCCACCCCACACCATCACTCCCCCCTGTAGACAGTGGGAAAAAAAGTGTGAGACAAATGTGTACAGTAGGTTGCTTACAGCTGCACTTTATTCACAACCCACAGACACAAACGTCAGTTTTTTTTCTCCCACACTGGTCTTTTAAAAGTCAACATTTTTGTTAATTCAATGGCAGTGAAAGGGCAACAAAAAGTGCTTTTGATTTGGTTAATTGTGGCATTCATCAGTCTGATATTGTGAAATGATAACTTACCTGAGGAAAATGATTTCTCTGGGCCACGCAAGGGTCAGCGAATCGTTCTCCCACACGTCGGTAGACACGTCGCCTGCCATCATGATGGAAGAGTTGACACCTGCTTTCATCAGAGAAGAGAACTTGGCCCCATTGTCGCAGGTTACGCTGACGAAGCTGCTGTCTGCACCAGGCCAGGCGGGCAGCGCGGTGCCTGGGTTGCAGGACGGGCCGGACAGCAGGACGCCTGGGTCGAATGCCATGTTCCTTCAGACGGTTCCTGACGACACGGGGGCAGATGCGGCGAAGTCCTGGGATGGTTCTGGCAGTAACAGTAGCCGGGTGGAATCGATTACGCAGATGCTGCACCCTAATGAAGCGGTCTTGCTGAGGATTGGTGACACGGGGCCGTCCTTGGCGAGGCAGGTCTCGAACGTTACCATTGTTTTGATGGTACCTTCTTCGCCACAAGGCAACTGATTGCCTGGTCACTCCGAATCTCCCAGCAACATCAGTATTAGTCATCCCTCCTCTCAACATCCCTATTGCGACGAGTCTATCGTTCACACACGTTCGTGGCATGGTGAAAGTGAAAGAGAAAGACAGAGTGGACAGTTTTGGGCAAAGAGAAAGAAACATTTTAGTGAGTTGTTCTCACTCACAAACAAACGGACAAACCAAAGGCAGTACTTTCATGCAATATTCGTGGATCAGCAGCAGACCTTTTGCAGGTTTCAAGTACGGGTAGACGTGCCCCGAGAGTCAAAGAGTGCAGGCCTACCTGTTTACAGCAGACACAGCGTGCACTGGCTGTCAGCAGCGTCGGCAAGCTTAGGCGTCAGTCTAGTAAACTCCAAAATGACACCATGCGTCTTTGAGGACCAATTGTGAAAAAACTAAGCAACCGAGAACATTCCGGTTTTTTTTTCTCTTCTCAGGAATTGATGGTTCTATGATCGTACCACCCTGATCTCCTGCAACTTTTTCCGATTTTGAGATATTAAATTTTAAAACATGTTAAGTTATTTTATTCCGTGAGTATACATGGTCAGAGGCACCAGTACATGATGCTATGCTAATATAGTAATTTCTAGTAACGTTACAGATGGCGTCTCACGGAAGGCAGTATCATCCCTTCGGTGACATCAAGCAACTGATGCAACATGTTGTAATATAATGTTTTGGCTGCAGGTGACGGTGATAGCAAAAGGATGTTGTCTCCACAGTCTGAGGTTGGTTTTCATGCGAAAAGACATAAGCTGCAATAGTAATTTTGGTTGCAGACTGACTGACCATGCCTCCAGTGAGGAACAGAGCGGTTCCAAAGCAGTTTGCTGACGCGCAGGTCAGTGCACGAGGACGACCGGCCAAGAGAGGGAGAAACGGACCGACATCTACGAGAGCAGCGGTTGAACGGTCCCCAGACACACCACCATCCTCAGCGGACCCATCCGACCAGCCAATGGCAGCGGGGTTCCAGGCTGCGATGATGGCCCAGCTACAGGCCATGCAGCAGACCATGCAGCAGACCAACCTACAGCTGTTGGCGCGTTTGGAGGCAGTCGAGAAGGCCCAGACTGAAACATCAGCCGCTGGGGGGTCTTCAGCAATGAGAACCCAGCTGGAGCTCACGTCCCAACAACAACCGCAGGCAGTGGTAAACAGAGTGGTTGACTCTGTCATCGAGTCCGTGACAGGCGAGGCCCGAATAACGAATGTCCCGGTTGACCTGCATGTAACGGACAAGGTAAAACATGCCATATGGCAGGGGCAATTTGTTGAGTTCGCGGATTTGCTGCAGCAAGATGCAGACCCCGAGTACAAACTCTCGGTGGACACGTCAGGACAACCAAGCCTCACCCTGGCTCAGAAGTCCAGGCAGAAAAAGTTGTCCTTCACGAAATGGGGTGAGGCTTGGAATTTGTTCCAATTTGTTTTGGCAAGAAACCCCACCCACACTTGTACACAGGCAGGCTTTGCCAAACACTATGAAGTAGTGTCCGGCCTGTTCCACAAGGGACAGGACTGGGATTTTTATGACCGTAGTTTTAGGGTCATGATCGACAGCAGACGCCAAAACAGAGTAAAGGGGGGCCTGCACGTCATGCAGGGGTCCCTCGTGGCTTTTGTAACTACTTCCATAAAATGGGAACCTGCACGTTTGGGGACAAATGCAATTTCTCCCATTCTTTCGTGAACTGCGCTGGCAGTCACTCCGCCAAATCGTGCCCGGACAGCCAGTCATTTCGGGGCAACAAGCAGCAACCTAGTACCAAAAACCACCTCGCCTCCACCGCAGGCCCCAAAAAACTGTAGTTTTTTGCCATCGTTACCCACCCCAGTCATGTCATCAGCCCTTGCAATATTTCTACAAGGATACCCAACAAGTGTAAAACAACTCCTTGTAGACGGTTTCAGACATGGCTTTAAGATCAATTTTGAGGGGAACCTCAACTGCAAAAGAAGAGAATAACTTAAAATCTGCAAAAGAGCACCCAGAAATAGTAGATGCTTACATCGAAAAAGAGCTAAAAGCAGGGAGAATAGAAGGTCCCATCACAGCCACCCCTTTTTCTACCTTTCAAGTGTCGCCAGTAGGTGTCGCCAGTAGGTGTGGTCCCCAAAAAGCAACCAGGAGAATACAGGATAATACCCTCTTTCACTTCCGTAGCTTACGCAACGATAGAAGATGCCTTAAGATTAGTTAAAGATGCAGGAAACAATTGTTACATGGCTAAAACGGATATCAAGTCTGCTTTCAGAATCATTCCTTTGGTTCCTACATGCTACCCTCTCTTTTGTTTTTGCTGGGAAGGGGTTATGTACATAGACAAGTGCCTACAGATGGGTTGTTCAGAATCTTGTAGGATTGCCCTGGCAATGGGATCATGTCCACTGAACAAAACACCCAGGGAAATGCAGTTGCTTACATGTGTGATGCCGCATAATACAAACACGTGTACATATTTGTAGTCTTTTCTTTATTTGGTGTTTAACGTCGTTTTCAACCGTTCAAGGTTATATCGCGACGGACATATTTGTATTATATTATGGTTTATGAAACCCTTTTTCTTTCAGCTGAGGATCTAGTTTTACAGGGTGCGACACTGTCATAGGTAACCAACATGTTATTTTTTGGAGGGGGAGGGCCTAACACTTAAAGGTTCTTTACAAACCTACAGTATGAATTTCTCATCTTGAGTTTATTTTATTTTGAAATATGTTGATCTCAAGTTGATCTGAGAGATTCCATTTCTAATGAGCATTAATTTTGAGCTCAGTACAGAGCATCCTATAGTTGTGAAAACTGGGACCCTTTTCTTGATGTTGGCACAGATTGATAGTAAACACTATTGCCTATTTTCCATATTCATTTTTTTGACAGCGATTATAAATGATATCCTTGATCAGTGTTTTGTGTCTGGTGTTGATATGTGAGTACCAATGCTAATTCCTGAAAGTAAAGATCTTTTCTTGGCTTCACTACATTCAATGTACTAATGATTGTGACATAACAACAGTTCTCGTAGACTGGTTTTCGTAAATTAGTTTTTGTGGACTGAGTTCTGTAGACTAGTTTTTGTTAGAGGGGCTCAGTGAGTTTTTGTGAGTTTCATTGTGGTTTTTTGGATTAAAGTTGAGAGTGAGAATTTAGAGTAGAGTGTAGTTTGGGGAAGGGATTTGGTGTGTTTTTGAGTCACTTGAGAAAAAGTGACTCTATGTAATCGGTCAGTGTTAGTCTGTCCGGCCGGCCGGCCGTCCGTAGACACCACCTTAACGTTGGACTTTTCTCGGAAACTATCAAAGCGATCGGGCTCATATTTTGTTTAGTCGTGACCTCCAATGACCTCTACACTTTAACGATGGTTTCATTGACCTTTGACCTTTTTCAAGGTCACAGGTCAGCGTCAAAGGAAAAATTAGACATTTTATATCTTTGACAAAGTTCATCGGATGTGATTGAAACTTTGTAGGATTATTCTTTACATCAAAGTATTTACATCTGTAGCCTTTTACGAACGTTATCAGAAAAACAAGGGAGATAACTAGCCTTTTCTGTTCGGCAACACACAACTTAACGTTGGGCTTTTCTCGGAAACTATAAAAGTGACCGGGCTCAAATTTTATGTGAACGTGACTCATTGTGTTGTGAATAGCAATTTCTTCCTGTCCATCTGATGCCTCATATAATATTCAGAACTGCGAAAGTGACTCGATCGAGCGTTTGCTCTTCTTGTTAAAGGGTAGCTTTAGAGAATACCAGGTGAGTGTCCAAATTATTATAATTTGTCCCACTGGCTAATTATGTCGGTTGCATCACTGTGTGTGTCAGGGGTTGTTTACATCATGTCTGGAGTTTTATCAGAAGAGTTTTTATTGTCTTCAAGAAGTAAAGTGGATGAAAAATGCAAGAGCAGAACTATTGAGCACCCCCTCCCCCCTTTGTTTTTATTGTTAAGACCTCAAAAAGGAATTTAGTCACATATTCTTACTCCAATTCTTATGAATGCATTGACTTTAGTCCCACATGCTAGATGTCGAAAAAACCACTCAAATTACCTGCCCTTAGTAGGGTGGTAACCAAGCTAAAAGCGACGCCATAGCCGTTGCTATGGCCTGACCTTGCTCGGTTACCCATAACACCCTGCGCACCACGTGAGCGCCAGCATCCGTAATAATCATTCTCGACTTTCGACAACACACGGTGGACGTGTCGGAATTTTGTCACTCACTTTTGGCCTTCGCATGCCTGCTCGTCCTTGAGACTAGCCGGTTCTTGGGGGTCTACCTGTCCGTCTACCTTTTGGTGAGATCTTTCCTTTTTATGTTTGGATATAAATGTTGATAGCTTTGTTTTGAACACGCACGCAGAAGTTTTTTGTTCTGGGTGACTGTTTTTCGCCGGTCTTAAAATGGCCGACAACAAAGCTAAACTGAGTGCGAGACTGGAAGGCGATAAGGCTCTTAGCCCAGTGAAGAAAACTAAAGCTAAGGCTAAACCTAAGAACGTTGATTTGCCTATTATGCGGGTAGAAGATCCGTCAAATAGCACTTCTTTTGATGTTCCCATCCCTCCGAGGACGGGTTCCGTTCGTTCACAGCTCGCGTCCCCCGATGGGGGTGAGGAGCCGGGGCCTTCAGCCTTGGGCTCGTTAAAGTCCGAATTGTTTGATTTTATTTCTCAACAGTTTGCGTCTCGCTCTGGGGTCCCTCCTCTGCCTCTGGCGGTAGGGGATCCTTCCTCCCTGGCTCGGCTGGGGTCGTCGTCGTCGGTGACTTCGACGGATGGGGGGGGGTGGCCGGGCGGCCATTCCTTCTTCGCACTTGCTTGGTGCACCTGACCGGTTCGGGCCGACCCTCTCTGCCTCTGGTAGTGCGGCGGTTGCGCTCGAACACTCTCTCCGTAAGGAGAGGGGGTCTGCTTCCTCTCTGTCTCTTCCCGCTCAGCTTGCTTTTAGCACTGCTGCAGTGGGAAGTCAGCTCTCTCCCCTTGTGGGAGAGGGAGAGGGGGGGCATGGTAAGTCGCAGCCTGGGCTTGGTCCCACCTTGTCCCATTGGGGGCAGGGGGCTGTGTCAGCTTCTCACTCTTTCCCACCCACTGGGCGGGATTGGGTGGGGGCTGGTGTAGCGGCTCACCCTTTCCCGCCCGGCGGGCAGGATCGGGTGTCCGCTGTTGGACTGGCGTCTCAGTCAGTGCCGCTATTGTCCACTGCTAGCAGCCGCCCCTCTCCCCAGCCGGGGTGGTGGGGTGGTGGGGCAACGGGACTACAGCAGGTTGACGGGTGGGGGCGGCCTTTCACGGTCACGCCTCTCACTCAGTCTTACCCCTCTCAGGGTTCGCTTGCTGCAGCTAAGAGCCAACTCCCACCGCATGCAGCGGGCGGGGTAGCTCAAACTGGCCAAACCGGTTTTGACTGTTGGGGCCAAGCGCCCGGTCAGCGGTCTACCGACAATGGGCCTGGCGCGGCTTTGTTGGGTGGCCCCCTCCCCCCTCCTTCTTGGCGGGTCTCTGTGCCAACTGTCTACCCTTCTACCCCTGTGGGGCAGGGGGGTGATGGTGGGTGGCAAGCAGGATCGGGTCACGCTTTTGTTGCTCCTGTCTCCCCTCCTTTGTGCAGTGATAATACTGTGGAGGTTGGGGACTCTGATTCTTCTGAGGAAGACGAGGAGTGTGTAGCCTTGCCTTTTGGGTTTAGGCAAGCCATGAAAAGAGCGGCTTGTGTGGCAGCTCGTTACTTTCCGGAGGGGGTGGTGGATTCAGGACAAGGTGTCTCTTTTCCACCTTCCGCTGCGAACGATTTTCGGCCTTCGCAGGAGAGTTCACAATCTTTTCGTTTTGTGGAATCACCTGCCGTGGCTTATCACATGTCGCAACTTTTGGCTCGACCGGCCCCTCAGGGCAGCGGTCTTTTGCCAACTCCCTTCCCTTTGTTGCATGCTCGTGATACAGCGCCGGCTTCGGCCAGCCCATGGCTGGCGTCAAACACACAGGCCACTGCTTTTTCGCCGTTAGTGCAGAAAAAGCTGGACTGGAGTGTGAAGTCAAGGAACTTTGTTCAGACTTTTGCTTTGCCGAGGGCGACTTTGCCAATTCCGCCGGAGTTGCTTGCCTTGTTGCCAAAACAACCTTCTGCTAAGGAGGGGGTCTCGTTCTCTGATGCTTCTCTCTCTTCTATGGAGGAGATAGGTCGGCTTGATCTTGAGTTGGCTTCTATGGCAGAGTCTTTGCTCCGAGCTCTTACTCGAGCTGTTGCGGGCTCTTTGGAGCCTTTTAGGCTCAGGGAAGACGCCTCAGCCAGTGACATCTCCGCACTGCTTGCTGCTTTGGGGATGGTGAATTCTGAGAGGATGAGCATTTCAGCGAAGCTGTATGCTCATGCTGTCTTTTCACGGCGTGATTTGCTGCTCTCTCAAGCAGGCTTTTCTCATCAGTCCACTGTGGACTCGCTGCGTTCCTCGCCTTTCGTTGAGGGCTCTCTTCTTGGTAGAGTAGCCCTGGATGCAAGGCAGCAGGAAGTTCAGGAGGCTAAAGACAGGCATCTCGTTGGGTTTTCGTTTAAAATCCCAAAGAAATCTCAGTCTTCTTCTCAGCCTTTCAGGAACAAGAAGCAGCACATCTCCTCTCGTCCTAAGGAACAGGGAGATAAGGCCGCACCAGCTAAGGGTGCTCCATATCCTAAGAGACCCTCGTTCGGGAAGGGAAGGGGGGGGGGGCTCGAAAGCCCTCCCCCCAATGAGGCTCTCCCGATCACATCACCCCTGTTCCCCCCACCCTTGTGGTGGCTGGGGGCCCCACCAGGGCTATTTCCATGTGGCAGGCGTTAGTGCACAGCCAATGGATTTTGCGGGTGGTGCGATCGGGATTCCGGCTGTTGTGGGAGGGGGAAAAGGCTCCCTTGACCAGGGTTCCTCCTCCCTTTCGTTTTCCGGCCAGTCAAGAGGCCAGAGTGGCCATAGAAACAGAGATCAGGTCTCTTTTGGCCAAGAAGGCTATAGAGGAGATTGTGGATCTCTCCTCGCCGGGGTTTTACGGACGCCTGTTTGTAGTGCCCAAGGCGTCAGGCCGCTGGAGGCCGGTCCTCGATCTTTCGTTCTTGAACAAGTTTCTTCGGAAGATCAAGTTTCGTATGGAAACACCAGCTTCGGTCAGGGAGGCCCTACGCTGGGGAGATTGGGTGACCTCGGTGGATTTGACGGACGCCTACTTTCATATCCTTATGCATCAAGTGGACAGAAAGTGGCTCCGTTTCCGCTGGGGTCATCGGATCTTTCAATTCAGGGCTCTGCCCTTCGGGCTGTCCCTGGCTCCGTGGGTTTTCACGATGGTTATCAGGCAGTTGGCCGCGCTGATCAGGCAAAGAGGTATTCGTCTACGGACGTACCTCGACGACTGGTTGATCCTGAATCAGAGTCAATCAGCGTGCCACTTGCACACTCAGGTGGTGTTGAACCGGGCTCTGAGCCTGGGGTTCTCGGTGAATCAAGCGAAGTCAGAATTGACTCCTTCCCAGAGGTTTGTTTACCTCGGTATGGCGTTCGACACTGTCGCTTGGACGGTTCGTCCTACGCAGGAGAGAATTCAGAAACTTCATGCTCTCATTTTGGCTGTGGCTGGCAGCCAGCAGGCTTCGGTGAGGGTCCTTACCTCGATTCTGGGCCAAATGGAATCTATGGCAACTCTGGTTCCCTTAGGGAGAGTGTACAAGAGGCCTTTCCAGGCGGCGCTCAGTTCTCTTTGGGAGCCGGCTTCGCAGGATTGGGACAAAATCGTCCCCACTCAGGGATGGTTCAGTCACGCGACTGCTCGGTGGCTGGACTTAGACTGGATTTCTCAGGGGGTTCCCATTGCTCTGCCCCCTCCGGACATAGACCTATTTACGGATGCGTCTATGGCCGGGTGGGGGGCTCACATCGGGGGCCAGGCGGCCTCCGGGCTTTGGACACAGTCCCAGCGCCTTTGGCATATCAATCGCCTGGAGTTGGAGGCAGTTGCCCTCGGTTTGCTTGCGTTTCTCCCTCTGGTGGGCGGCAGACATGTCCGGTTGCACACGGACAATACCACTGTCGCTGCCTACATCAACAAGCAGGGAGGAGCTCGGTCGTTTTCCCTGTCAGACAGGGCGTGCGAGGTTCTGGTCTGGTGCCACTCGCATCGGATCATGATCTCAGCAGAGTTTCTTCCGGGCAAGCTCAACGCACTGGCGGATGCACTCAGCAGGTCCTCTCAGGTGTTGCACACCTAATGGACTGTTACACACGGGGCTGGTGGAGAAACCTATGATCGATCTTTTTGCGACAAGGTTCTCAAGGAGACTTCCCATTTTCGTGTCCCCCTTTCCGGACACGGAGGCTTGGGCAAGCAATGCGTTGGAGATCTCGTGGGTGGGCCTACAAGCCTACGCATTTCCTCCCTTTCCTCTGCTCAGCAGAGTGGTGAGGAAAGCCGAGCTGGAACGTCCGGAGCTCCTGCTGCTGGTAGCCCCCTGGTGGCCTTCCCAGCACTGGTTTCCAGATCTGCTGTTGTTGGCAAAAGGGTTCCGATTCCTCTAAATCTAGTGCGGGGAGAGCTCGTTCAACCAAGAACAGGCATCCCGCACAGAGACCCGCAGGCCCTGTGCCTACATGTTTGGAGATTGTGAGGTCGGAATTGCGAAAATCTGGCGCTTCAGACTTGACGCTGGATTTAGTCTTTAAGGCGCATAGGTCCTCGACTGCGTCTGTTTATGCTTGCCATTGGGCTGCCTGGGCCAAGTGGTGTAGGGAGTCTGGGGTCAACGCGGTGGCCCCACGCTCTTTACAGGTTGCAAATCATCTCTCTTTTTTATCTGCGCAGGGCAGCTCGGCCTCTGCTTTGAGAGTTCGGCGTTCAGCTATTTCTGCTACTCTGAGACAGATAGGCAGATTGATTAACGTTAACGGAGTGATTGCTAGTGTTATCAAAGGGGCCGCTCTCCAGGAGGCGAAGAGACGGACCTCTGTCCCGGCTTGGGACTTATTTTTGGTTTTAGAGTACTTGCGGTCTTCGGCGTTTGAGCCTTTGCAGGCTGCTAGCCTGACTAATTTAACACGCAAGACTGTTTTTCTGCTTCTTCTGGCTACTGCGCGTCGGGGCAGTGAGATTCATGCCTTGTCGGGTTTGCCGGAAGATATCGCGGTTGAGCGCGATGGATCAATGTCACTTCATTTCCGGCCTGGTTTTCTCGCGAAAAATCAAAAGCCAGGCCAATCCCCGCCGGTGGTCCGAGTCCCCCCGCTTGGGACTATTCTTGCTTCGCACGATCCCGATTTAGCCAACTGTCCGGTTAGGGCCTTGAAGTCTTACTTGGCTCGCACTCAGTTGGTTAGAGCCAAAAGTCAAAAACTTTTGTTCATTTCATTGAACACAAAATATGACAGGGACATCTCGAAATTGACCCTTACAAGATGGGTGGCGACCCTCATTAGACAAGCGTATGAGTGGTGGCTCTCTCAGGAGAGGGGGGGGCGTTCAGTCCTTCCTCTGACATCAGCTCGAGTACATGAGGCCAGAGCTTGGGCGTCCTCTGTTGCCGTGTTGCGGTCAGGTCGCTTAAGACAGCTTACTGGAAGTCAGACGATGTTTTCATCAGCTTCTACCTTCGTGACATCTCCTGCACGTGACTGGATGGCTCCAGTGCATTGCCGGCTTTGGTCGCTGCAGGGCAGGTTCTTGCAAGGACATAAGTAAGTTCCCTCCGCCTTTAGGAGGAATCTGCATTCATAAGAATTGGAGTAAGAATATGTGATTAAATCGAAAATTTTTAATTAAATTTTGATTTAATAAATATACTTACCCAATTCTTATAGTTAATACCCTCCCATCCATCCCCGCTGGATTATGTCCTTGGGGTGTTTGTTTGATTAATAGTCTCGAATGATTATTACGCCCTGGTTCATAATGGCCTCCAAAGAGTGTCCATTGCCGCTGATGGCAACTGTTTTTTCCATGCAGCTGCTCTCCATGTTCTAGGACAAGAACATCAGTCCCTACGAGAAAACCTATGTCAGCACATGGAAGACAACATCGAGCATTATGAAGGATTCTTTGAAGCTGAAGATGACAATAAGCGGCGCTCAGCTCTTGACGGTATCAACCAGCTCCGAACAAATGGAGCATGGAATACAGAGGCCAATGATATCCTGCCTCTAGCGTTAGCGAACATGACAAAGAGAAGAATCAAGGTTTTCACCAGTAAAATAAATACCCCTCACTACGATATTATTCCAACCATTGGCCAAGCATCTGTCTTCTGGCACCAAGAGGACAACCAGCGCACTATGACGGCTGTCTAGTGAAAGAAGGACGCAGCATCTATACAGAGTTTGCTGACACATCCAGGCCAGCCAGAGATGCTGAGCCAGTTGCAGGAGGCTCGAGAGACACCTTGTCTGGTTCTTCATCGGAAGATACAGACACTGGGAACAATGAAACGCCGAGGAGAACTGATGTTTATGAAACACCACCCAAAAAGCGATGGGGACGAAAGAGAACTGCTACTCCTGGTTCTTGGAAAAGAAACATGAGGAAGCATCTACGCTTGACAGGACAGGAATTCACTAACAGCAGGGGCAAGAAGTTGGGGCAAAACAGGTGGGCAAGGTGGATTGCAGCAAGTGCCAACATAAATGTTCAGAGAAGATTACCGATGACGACAGAGAAAGTATCTTTCAGACTTTCTACAAGCTTGCCGACAATGATCGTCAGAAAGACTTCGTCTGCCATCACGTACAACAAAAACAGACTCGAAGATACTTGGACGAGGATGGAAAACCTGTGGAAAACAAGAGATCAGTGGACAGAAGATGTTTCCTCACTGTGGGTACAAACAGCACAAAAATCCAAGTATGCAAGCGTTTTTTTGAAGCCACCTTGGCAATTAGCCACTCATACATCAAGGATGCTCTCACCAAGTCAGCTGATGGGGCATTCTGTGGCAGCGATGGTCGGGGGAAAAGCACACCTGCCAATAAAACGCCGGAGGCAGCTAGGCAAAGGGTGCGAGATCATATCCAATCTTTTCCAACAGTGGAGTCTCACTATGCCCGAAAAAACACCGGCAAACTTTACCTTGACTGTAAACTCAATGTCAGTCAGATGGCAGTAGATGGGGTCATCTCAGACAGCCTCGAGATCAGTACAGGGAGTCCACAAGGCTGCTGTTTGTCTCCGACAATCTTCACCCTGTACACCAACGACTGTAGAGCCACCAATGGCAAACTTTCGAAGTTTGCTGATGACTCAGCTCTGGTAGGCCTGATACAGAATGATGATGACACAGTGTACAAACAGGAGGTGGACAAACTAGTAGAGTGGTGTGACCAGAACAGCCTAGACCTCAATGTGGGCAAAACAAAAGAGATGATCACAGACTTTAGGAGAGGGGAAAAGGAAACAGAGCCACTAGTGATAGGGGGGAAAGAGGTAGAACAAGTACAAGAGTACAAATACTTGGGCTGCATCATCAGTTCAGATCTCTCGTGGTCAAAACACATAGCCAAGGTAGTTAGCAAGTGCAATTCAAGATTGTACTTTCTGAGGAAACTCAAGCAGTTCAAGGTCTGCCCTGAAATGCTGGCAATGTTCTACAGAGCCAGCATTGAAAGTGTTTTGACCTTCAACCTCATGGTATGGTACTATGGGGCTACTGTAGAGGACAAGAGCCATCTGGTTGGGGTTCAGTTCCCAAGCTTGGATGAACTGGTGCATAAGAGAACAGCCACAAAAGCACGAAAGGTCGTTGAAGATGAATCGCACCCCCTGCATGATCAGTTTGCACTCATGCCATCTAGGCGTAGATACAGAGCTGCAAAGTGTAGAACCTCTCGCATGCGGAAGTCGTTTATTCCATCCGCCATCTCAGTTCTCAATGATACCACTTAGTGCATGCATGTGAAACTGAAAAATGTACAATGGTGTTTTCCTCAGAGCTAGCTAGGAATGCATTGTACTCTGATGCTGTCATGTTATTGTTCTGTTTTGTTCTCACTATCATTTGCTTATGAAGATCATGATGTTGTTCTATTGCTTAGTCAGTCCTAGAAATAATGTCCTAGACCTGTCTTACCTTGCTGTTATCAGTATTTTTGCCCTCTTTCATTACGATGCTATGGTATTTCTGTGGGTCTCCACATGTGTTTGTTTATAAGGCGGAAGTGACCTCCCCTTGTACACAATAGGCCCTCAGAGGAAGCCTACGGACAGACTAGAATAGAACATGCACATAACACAGAAGGTCTGCACAGCACACTCACACACAGCAATACAGCACACCGTCTTGTACCTCCTTCTGCCCTGCCGAAGTCGGGGTATCCTTTTTAATCCACCGAATCTCACAACAATTAATATCCACAGCCATGTGTGTCTCCTGCCTCCGAACACACACGCTACAGAGCTCGACTCGATGTGCGCAGTTTCGTATAAAAATTATTTTCCAAATTTCCCCACTGTGTTTTATAAAATAATCATATTATGAAAGCACATACATTCTTATCTTAGTTGTTATGTATTCATTGTTAGCAAACATCGGCATTATTCATGTTTTACTTTAAACGCAATCATTGTTATTTATAGATCACAGGCACTTGATGTAAGTAGGTCACACACGTGTAAATGTTGTGCCCAGTCCTTGTTTTTGTTTCTGTTATTATTTTAGTTAGCAGGTCTAGTTGAGCACGTATTAAGTATCATGTACCCACTAGTCATTGTGCATTTTAGTTAATGGACTGATGATGTCATTTGTATGGAGTCGACGCACGTGCAAGGATATGTATGTGTGGGAGGGGGGGGGGGCGCGGGAGATGGAAGCTTGCTGAATGTTATGTAATGTATATATTGTGTGTGATACGTGGAAATGTGATACTATTTATTTGCATGTATGATACAGGTACAAATGTGATAATTGTAGGCTTATACTAGTGATTACTGTGTGTGATACATGAAATGTGATATGAATGCTGTTTTTATATGTTATACTCTTACTTTCTCCCAAGCGCAAGACAAATTCTTCTATGAAAATTGAAGCCAAATAAAATTTGAGTTGATTGAGTTGAGTTGAGTTGAGATGCATCGACTTTACACTGTCGAATGTGAAAGAGAAAGTATCCAACCAGTTTCAGAAAGTCTTTATAGAAACATTTTCGATCATGAGTTTAACATCTCCTTTCATATTCCAAAGAAAGACCAGTGTTTGAAGTGTCATGTGTACAATTCGGCAAAGGAAGCAAATGCATTAACTCCAGAGATAGAAGAGGATCACAAGGAACATCTTGAGAGGAAAGTAGAAGCCAGGTTCGAGAAACAGAAAGACGTCAAGGACGCACAAAAAAGTCCTGATCTCCATGTGGCGAGTTTTGACCTACAGAAAGTCTTACAAACTCCATTTGATCCAACAAGTATTACATACTACAAAAGAAAACTCCACATGTATAACCTGACTTTTTTCAATGGCAGATCAGAAAGGATACTGTTACATGTGGACAGAGGTGGAAGGACAGAGGGGCTCAAATGAAATCGGCACATGCATTTACAAGTACCTTGAGTCTCTGCCAAGGTCAGTGCAGCATGTCATTTTCTATTCCGACACTTGCACTGGTCAAAACCGTAACCAGTTCATGACAGCTGCTCTCCATCATGCTGTCAATAACATCCCTCACATCAAGATCATTGAGCAAAAGTACCTTGAGAGTGGCCACACCCAGATGGAGGCTGACTCTATACACGCATGCATAGAAAAGGCCAGCAAAGGAGTGCGCATCTACCACCCTGATCAGTGGATGACAGTGGCCCAGTGTGCGAAGAAGAAAGGAGAGCCATACACTGTACTGCCCCTGACTCATGAAGCATTCTTTGACTTGAAAACGGTAGCAAAAAACAGGATGCACAACACCAAGCAGAATGTCAAGAAAGAGAAGGTAGACTGGCTCAAAATCAAGTGTCTGCGTGCCATCGAAAATGAAGACACTGTCTTTTACAAATATCGACTCGGTGACAATTTCCAGCGACTCAAGATCACCGGCACTACAACACGCAGAAACCCTCCAGCAACTGGCATGATCCTCCCATCCTTGTACAGCCAGCAGGTGCCAATCTCCAAACCGTTGGCAACGATAACAACGCAGAGGGGAAGGGATGTACAGAGAAACCGGAATACTTTCAAACAGAACAACAGTATTCCTTTGGTCCTCCTGCAAAATAAAAACATGTTTTAATATGTGTGCAGGTACCAAGTACAGAAGAGGGGTGGGCCACCATTGCCAAGGCTTTCCAGGATAAGTGACAATTTCCAAACTGCGTCGGAGCTTTGGATGGCAAACATATTGCTATCAATTTAAAGCTCCTATCAGCGGCGGGAGTATGTTCTACAATTACAAAAACTTCCATAGCATTGTACTGCTTGCCCTGGTAGACGCCCATTACCGGATCATCATCTATGATCTTGGTGTTAATGGTCGCAACAGTGATGCGGGCATCTATGGACATTCAGCCCTCTCCACAGCATTGGAGGAGAACACACTGAATCTGCCACCCCGTCGACAACTGCCAGGAATGGACGAATGTACCCCCACACATGATAGTGGGAGATGAAGCCTTTCCGCTCAAAACATACCTACAAAAACCCTACCCACACACATGCCTCACAGAGGAGCAGAGGGTTTTAAATTACAGACTGAGCCGTGCCCGTCGTGTGTCAGAAAACGCATTTGGGAATTTAGTGAACCGGTTTGCCGTACTTGCTGGGACAATGAATTTGCAGCCAGAGACAGCATCTGTTGTAACAGAAGCATGTCTTGTTCTGCACAATTTTCTACGGACAGAATGTGATGTGCGCTATGCCCAAGATGCTGTGAGGGCTGGGCATGTTGACTGGCTGTGGATTTAGGCCAGCAAGCTGGCAACAGGCATGCGGAGGATGCTAGGGCCGTCAGAGACACCCTACGTGACTATTTCACCACAGTTGGCGCTGTGCCCTGGCAATGGGATCATGTCCACTGAACAAAACACCCAGGGAAATGCAGTTGCTCACATGATGTGTGATGCTGCATAATACAAACACATGTACATATTTGTATTATATTATGGTTTATGGAACCCTTTTTCTTTCAGCTGAGGATCTAGTTTTACAGGGTGTGACACTGACATAGGTAACTAACATGTTATTTTTTGGAGGGGGAGGGCCTAACACTTAAACTAAAGGTTCTTTACTAACGTATAGTATGAATTTCTCATCTTGAGTTTATTTTATTTTGAAATATGTTTTTATTTTGAAATATGTTGATCTCAAGTTGATCTGAGAGATTCCATTTCTAATGAGCATTAATTTTGAGCTCAGTACAGAGCATCCTATAGTTGTGAAAACTGGGACCCTTTTCTTGATGTTGGCACAGATTGATAGTAAACACTATTGCCTATTTTCCATATTCATTTTTTTGACAGCGATTATAAATGATATCCTTGATCAGTTTGTTTGTTTGTTTGTTTGCTTAACGCCCAGTCCACCACGAAGGGTGATATCAGGGCGGAGCTGCTTTGACATACAATGTGCGCAACACACAAGACAGAAGTCGCAGCACAGGCTTCATGTCTCACCCAGTCACATTATTCTGACACCGGACCAACCAGTCCTAGCACTAACCCCATAATGCCAGACGCCAGGCGGAGCAGCCACTAGATTGCCAATTTTAAAGTCTTAGGTATGACCCGGCCGGGGTTCGAACCCACGACCTCCTGATCACGGGGCAGACGCCTTACCACTAGGCCAACTGTGCCGGTAAGTAAGGTGTTAAAGTGGGGTTAGTTAGTTAACTGTTGCTTTTAGGGTCCAGCGGACCGTTTAGACCAAATCAGGAAAAGTGGGGTTGCCATTACATTTGGTCGATCATTTGGTATAAGTTTCCCACTGTGCACAGCCAGCACCCTAGCTATTTATTTTGATTTTCAAACTTTGAATCTTAATTTATAGTGAGGCAGGTTAGTTAGTTAGTTGTTGCTTTTTGGGTCCAGCGGACCATATAGGCCAATTCAGGACCCCAATTTAGTAAGGAATAATCAGGTACACAACACATGCTAATAAATAAGCTCTAATGTGTTGAACAGATTCCGTACAATCAAGGACAAGAATTCAAAGACGGGGCAGTCCAGGACAACCTGGGCATATTACGAACTGATGGAGGACGTCAACGCTGGCAACTCAGCCGTCAAACCTCCTGTGCGAAGTTCTGGGGGCGGGGTAACAGGCGAGTTATTGGATTGTTCACTGAAAACATACATATCAGATTTTAATGAATTATTTTCAACAAGAAAAGTATTACCCAGACTGGGTTGAACACCTTACGGTCCACCATTACTGGTGTGCTGGTCTGTGGTCCGACCGAGCGGCGACCAAAAAAGGGTTAAAATGTCAATGGAAGGACCTCCCTCATTACTTGGATATGTATCCCTGATTAAAATAAATCTGAATTGAACCAAGACAAAACCTTCTCAAAATAAAGTTTTTATTTCTTCCAGCTAAAACGCGTCCTCCGACGCCAAAAAACCACCTTTCGTCATCATTGGGGAGAATCGCGCGCATCACATCTCATGAGTAATCGCTAGAAAATGTGCAACTAGCTTCCGGTACATTTGCCAAATAACGGTGAGTTTTATGAGTAATTGCCTTTGTTGTTTCTCTCCGACAGAGAGAATCAGACGGGACGAGGCGAGCACAGAAAACTCGGCGGTCTTCGTAATGGACGACTTGTTGGTGAGGTAATCCTCACTAACTTTAGCTTACTGATACTTACTCAGTATTATTCTTTGTAAACATCAACTATTTCATACTCACTTGAACTAGTTAAAATTCTGCAATTGTGTTGTTATTCCGTTCGTGATACAACAGATGTGTCCTGACAGGGAGAAAGGGTAAAAACATCAACACACAGCGTGTGTGTAGACTGGGGTTGGTTGGTTAATGTTTTTAATCGTCTCCTCAGCCGATGTTGCTATCCAAGACCGATGCAAGTTTTTTTTCTTTCTCAGTAAACCCGATTTAAAGCCAGCTGAAGTGCTTTTTGCTCCGCAAAGAACATTAAACCTTCATCTATCCAGCTGAGGGCTTCTAACTGCGGATCGGGCCCCTTTGCCTTCAGCTTCAGGCCCATCAGTTAGTTAGTTGTTGCTTTTTGGGTCCAGCGGACCATATAGACCCATCAGTATCACTAACTCAGAATTATTCTTTGTTAACATCAACTGTTTCATACTCACTTGAACTAGTTAAAATTCTGCAATGCAAGTTTCTTTCCTTTCTTAGTAAACCTCATTTAAAGCTTGCTGAAGTGCTTTTAACTCCGCAAGGAACATTAAAACTGTCATTCGGAATGCGGGCAGAAAAAACTATCAGTATAGATTCGCTGGTGCAAAGAAAATTCGGAACAGAACTGGTTGAAATAATGTTTAATAACTTTGTCTCCCTTTTCTTATACTTGGTTGGTTGGTTGTTTCTTGTTTTTGTATCCTCTCTTCAGCAGGCACTGCTATTGGAGACCGGTGCAAGTTTATTTCCTTTCTCAGTTCACATGGCAAGCTCCACACTTAAAACTATGTACACTCAGGTCTATCACCGTAAAACGTAGAAAGAAGTCAGCTCCTGTCTAACGAAAATGTTATGAAGAATTGACCAAAACTGGTTGCTGTCCTGTTTTTTTTGTTTTTGTTTTGCTTAACGCCCAGCCGACCACGAAGGGCCATATCAGGGCGGTGCTGCTTTGACTTATAACGTGCGCCACACACAAGACAGAAGTCGCAGCACAGGCTTCACGTCTCACCCAGTCACATTATTCTGACACCGGACCAACCAGTCCTAGCACTAACCCCATAATGCCAGACGCCAGGCGGAGCAGCCACTAGATTGCCAATTTTAAAGTCTTAGGTATGACCCGGCCGGGGTTCGAACCCACGACCTCCCGATCACGGGGCGGACGCCTTACCACTAAGCCAACCGTGCAGGTTGCTGTCGTGTTTACATTTTGTTTTGATGTAGAAGGTTCTCAAAGTTCATAACTTTCACATTTGTTCCTTCAAATCTTGTTAAAAATCTTGATCTCCTTTAAACCGGAGGCAACACAGAACTGTCTCTTCTCTTCAGTCGGACAGTTGAGGGAGGAGCTCGTGACAGTTTGTTTTCTTCACATTCGTCTCATTGACTCTTTGTTTGTGGGTTATCGACACAACCCATAAACTAGTTGATCAAAACCAGATTCTATAATTGTTTGTGGGTTATCGACACAACCCATAAACTAGTTGATCAAAACCAGATTCTATAATTGTGTGTGGGTTTTTTTTTCAGTTGACAAACCTGAACCCCCACCACACCATAACCACACCTCTTGACCAGGGATGGAGAAACACTCAAGGGGTCATTTCAGACAACGCATCATCAACAAGGTAATTTTCGAACATATTTTTGTTCTATGTTATATTTTTCTTTTGTTCACATATTTACTTACAACAGCTGGTGATGTCGCTGACACCAGGCAGCATGTCGTAACACCGATACGATTTCTACAACAGGGAATGCTGTCACCGACCTCGTGGCGTGCATGAAAAACGGCCACCTCTTTGTCTTGTTTGACGAGGCGTCCTGTGATAGCAGGTTGGTGTTTATATGTGTGTGTGTGCGTGTGCGTGTGTGTGTGTCTGTGTGTGTGTGTGCGTGTATGTGTGTCTGTGTCTGTGTGTGTCTGTGCGTGCGTGTGTTTGTGATTTGATTTTTTTTTCAGAAGAGGGAAAAATGGACAGAACAAAACAGTATGGTTGGCTGGTTATTATAGTTCATCGTCTCTCCAGCAGGTAATGCTATTGGAGACTGACGCACCAGGCGGGAGATTGGTTGGCTGGTTATTATAGTTCATCATCTCTCCAGCAGGTCATGCTATTGGAGACTGACGCACCAGGCGGGAGATTGGTTGGCTGGTTATTATTGTTCATTGTCTCTCCAGCAGGTCATCCCTCAGAACACTCTGCAGCAGGAGTGGCAGGCGATCCCTCAGAACACTCTGCAGCAGGAGTGGCAGGCGATCCCTCAGAACACTCTGCCAGTACTGGGCCACCCAGGACAAAAACAGCGAGCGGTACCAGCAGTGGGAGGCGGATCATCCGATGGAGTGCACGAAGAACCACGAGGAGTCGTCCGGATCCATGGAAAGCGCCTCAGATCGTGACACGTTTCTGCGGTCTGTGCAGCACCATGACTTGCGGTACACCAAATTCATTGGGGATGGGGACACTAACAGTTTTAAAACCGTCTTTGATTCCAAGCCTTATGGTTTGTTTGTTTATTTGTTGCTTAACGTCCAGCCGACTACGCAGAGCCATATCAGGACGAGGAAGGGGGGGATGAAGGGGGCCACTTGTCAAGCGATTCCTGTTTACAAATGCACTAACCCATTACTTGTGTCCCAGCAGGCTTTAGTAAAACTAAATTAATACCTACTGGAAGATTACCAGTTTCCAGTATGTTAAAATAGGCTTAACCTATCTACTGCTGGACTTACATCAGAACACTAACAGATTAAACTATACATGAATCGCGAGACAAGCGGCAAGAGAAGAGATTTTTTGGAAAAAATACAGGTGAATGAGCAAGAAGGCAGAAAAAAGAAAAGAATTCATGAAGAAAAAGAGAGCATGACAGGAAAGAGGAACCAAAAATCTACCTAACAGCAAACTAGAAAGCTCCTGCGGTTCCAAAAACAGGAGGGGCCTTTAATTTCATAACCGCAGTGCCCCACTGCGGGACCAAGCCTTATGGGGAGGAAAAGCTTGTCACTGTTTACCCAGCATGTATTGGTATGTACAGATAAGGAGGTCGGGCCATTTCCAGATTGAGGCTCGCGTATGTGTCACTCTGTAAAACTACCCTTTTCCAACAGCAGTTTACTGCGATATACAAGCTAAAATCATAATTTAATGAATGTGTATACATAAAACATATATTCTTGTTCCATGTGATATGACACTCGAACATTTTTGTTTCGTAACTTGCCTGAACACGGAGGCAAAGCAAGCCTATTTCGAAGAAAATGGCGTGTTGTGAGAGGTCGCCATTTTGCTTCGTTGCAGACAGCTGTTGAGATCACATGATGTTCGCCTCATTACAATATTATAATTTTGTGGTCACGTGCACAACTCTCTACAACATGGCCGCGGAACAAGGTACTGTCGAAAAATTTCAGATTTTTTTTCGAAATCTGTCGTTTTTCCATGCTTAAAGATTGGTCATTTTGGATCAAAGATATTGTTAGTTATCTTGTTGACTGCATTGTATTGCAATGAAGCGTGAAAAGCTTAGGATACCTTGAATCACAATCAGCCATCTTTGAAGCTGTGGGATTTGGCGCTCAAATGCGCAAGCTTGTGTTGTGAGGGTAACCCTCAGTCTGTCCGGATGGAACGATCAGAAAATACGAGTTACTGACCTTACGTATTTTGGTAACGAAAGTTATTTCCCTTGGTTATACTTTCGGTTTTATAAAAAAGCAGTAATTCATGTATTTCTTGGCAGAATAATGTCATGTTGCATCTCAAATAAAAGGAATTTGTACTATTTCCAAGTTTTATGATGAGATTTAATGATTAACGCGATCGATAGACTTGATATTATTATAAACACTTGTGAAATACTTGTCTATTTTACCATATGAAGATGAACTACGACTCATTTTTGTTTGTTTGTTTGCTTAACGCCCAGCCGACCACGAAGGGCCATATCAGGGCGGTGCTGCTTTGACATATAACGTGCGCCACACACAAGACAGAAGTCGCAGCACAGGCTTCATGTCTCGCCCAGTCACATTATTCTGACACCGGACCAACCAGTCCTAGCACTAACCCCATAATGACAGACGCCAGGCGGAGCAGCCACTAGATTGCCAATTTTAAAGTCTTAGGTATGACTCGGCCGGGGTTCGAACCCACGACCTCCCGATCACGGGGCGGACGCCTTACCACTAGTATGAGTGTGACTGCTATTTTATGGCACTATGCTCTGACAGTGAGTGAGAGACACACTGTTTTGAATATTAAACAGATTCAGAGTTCTCAGACTCCATCTCAGACACGGACTCCTGGGGGGACAGGCTGCCACCTTCTCTCTATGCGTCTGACTCCGATTCATGGGCTGACAGGTTGCCTCCATCACTCTTTGGGTCCGATCCCGACATACCTGACTCGGAGTCGGATGCACCGCCATCGGATTCATGGGGTGATGTGTTGCCGCCTTCTCTCTTGGGAGTCTGATTCTGAGATGGACGTCTCTTCAGTCCCCGTTGACGTTGTGGTTAGTTGGTGGTTAATTTTTGTTTTTAATTTAAATTGCAATTTCAAAAAATATTAGTTCCTATATTCGCTGACATGTTATGTAGTAAATAGATAGAAGAAAAAGCGCTTTTTCTGAAACCCAAAATAATACATGTAAAGACAAATGAAATAAGCAAAGATATGCTTTTGTGTTCAGACGCAGTCTTCTGATCCGCCTCCGGACAGTGGATCGAGTTTCACTTTCGACTCCAGGTGTCTTTGTGGTGAGTTGGTGAACCACCAATGGGCGCTGCACGACACTTGCTGTTATCCACCGGAGGTAAGAAGCTCTTTCATTTTTTTTTACACCTGACAACTATAGACTGTCAATATTATTCACAATGTCAGCTTTTCACAACTTGTCATTCTGTCTCTTTGTAAATGTATGGCGTTGATTTTCTGATTGTACTACATGTAGTAGCAATAGTCGTAATACATGCTTTGGTTGTGTGGTGGTGGTATATGTTGCTTTAGCTATCTATTCACAAGAATACCTTGTATGCTTAAACAGAGCTTCTGAAATAATCATTTTACTTGCCAAGTGCGAGTCAATGTTGAAAATGGTGAAATCCACTAGCCAAATTTACAAGGGGTTATGTGTAACCTGGTGATTCCAGGCAATTTGGTGGAAAAAAAAGCATTTCAGAAGCCCTGTTTAAATGTGAAGTGTTATAAAGTGCAAGCTTTTTTCGGAAACAATTTCTTTTCCACATTAGTAACACACTAGAAACGCTTGTAGGCTTTTCATATAGTCCTGTCATTGGTTTTGATGTCATCTTTCTGTGTGGTTTGTCGTGTTAATTTCTTTAGTAATACAATGTTCTGCACTTCTTTTTTATGCTTCTCTGTAGTTAGGCGCCCCCAAAAAACACCTTTGGTTAGGGTAAGCAAGTTACGCCTTAGTCCGGAGTCTTTTATTTGCCGGAATACATCCCCACAAATATTTTTTTTTTTAAATAAAAAAAATCAACAAAAAAAGTTGCTGCGATCTACCTACTTTTTGGGGATATAAAACACTAACCAAAGGTATTTTTGTGCCTTATCATTTTTTTTACGCTTTAACATTGCTTGGTGTTAATTCTAGGGCCATGAGCCCCAGCACTACGCTGGCGTTGGCTCACATGTATGTATAGCTGAAAGCTTATGGGTGTCGGCAGGCGTTTGCGCATGCGCTTATGTCGGCCTTCTTTTTTTTTTGATCCCCGGACATGATGCTTTATGATCGTGTATTTGTGCTATTCAAGGGCGCTTTATAAAATGCGATGGGTGACAAACGACAAATGTCCATGTAAATAAAATTCAACCCGTTTTTATATTTTTATAATCTATTGCCTGTCATGAGCGAAGGTTTGGTGGCCTAACGGTTTAGGCGATGCGCTGCGAACAGTGTAGTCCAGGGTTCAGGCTCCGCTTGCGGCGAGTATATTAGATTACATTTTTCTTGGTCTCCTATTTTTGTGAAATCCTTCTGGAGTGCAAGTGTCAGTTGACACATTTTTTAAGGTCGAATTAGTTTTTAATAATAATTTTTAGAGCGTGTGTTCTGCGCTTGTTCACACTTGTTCAAAATGCATACTCATGATACTGGGCAACTGAGCGACATCACTGACTTAAACGACCGAGTTGCCTCCCCTCTTTTCGTGACTTCAAGCTTACGCTTGTAATCTATGAATTTAAAACACACACATACACACACACACACACATACATACACACACATACACACACACACACACACTTCATGCAGCCCCATCCCCCCTTACCAAAAAAAACACACCTCGCAGTCATGTACGTGACCGCTGACCTGTCAAGGGCAGAACTTAAGTACCCGCTTCCAAAATACTGTTCTGCAATGAAATTACGTCTCTATAAATATTTTTGTTGTCTGCCAACTATTGATCATGTTGTAAGGCAAGGCTCGTTCAGAACAAGATGTTTCTATGAACGTATTGTAGCAGGAGGGCAGTATCACTAGCGTAGAGTTGCGGGCCCTTGGTTACCCCCACCCCCACTCCCCATTCTCTTTGCCAGAGGCTGGGCCGTATAAAAAGGGGACACGGCTGCTATGCCGGCAGTCCGGTACTGAACAAGTACCGACTCTTTAGCTGTCCTCAGTTATGTAGAACTTTAGTTTTTTGTCTTCTGTTGTGAACGTCCTGTGTTGTGCAGTGTATTTTAATGCACGTATGTTACATGTCATATATGGCTGAAAAGCCTTAAGTTGTTGAGTGTTACGTTTGTAGTGTTTTACTGCTGCAAAGCAGTGTATTGTAATGCACGTATGTTACATGTCATACACGGCTGAAAAGCCTTAAGTTGTTGAGTGTTTGTAGTGTTTTACTGCTGCAAAGCAGTGTATTGTAATGCACGTATGTTACATGTCATACACGGCTGAAAAGCCTTAAGTTGTTGAGTGTTTGTAGTGTTCTACTGCTGCAAAGCAGTGTATTGTAATGCACGTGTGTTGCATGTCATACTCGGCTGAAAGGCCTTGAGTTGTTATGTTTGTACTGTTGCACTGCTGCAGAAGCAGTGTATTGTAATGCACGTGTGTTATATGTCATACACGGCTGAAAAGCCTTAAGTTGTTGAGTGTTACGGTTGTAGTGTTTTACTGCTGCAAAGCAGTGTATTGTAATGCACGTGTGTTGCATGTCATACTCGGCTGAAAGGCCTTGAGTTGTTATGTTTGTAGTGGTCTACTGCTGCAAAGCAGTGTATTGTGATGCACGTGTGTTGTATGTCATACTCGGCTGAAAGGTCTTGAGTTGTTATGTTCGTATTGTTGTTGTGCACGTACGTTATACGTTATGCTCGGCTGAAAAGCCCTGCAATGTTATGTTAGATTAAGGGGTTGTTCGTTCGTTTGCTCTGTGCTGCAAAAGCTCAGGCTGTTTTGTGTGCGTAGTTAACAGTCTTGTACTGTAGAGTACAAGCATAGGTGATTACCTTAGTTGACTAACATGCTTAATAGTACTGAAAAGTACTGCACTCGGGTTGGTTGGTTGGTTGGTTTTTGGGGTTTAATGTCTCTTCAGCAGATGCTAGCTGCTATTCGAGACTGTGCACTCGGGTAACAAAGATAGGTAGGTAGGCTAAGACTAACCGATAGGTAATTAATCGTAGGCGGGTAGTTAAGGTTAGGTAAGGACTAGGGTTTACCAATATTTGTATCATGATGCATTGTTTGACTCTGTTTTGTCCTGCGTATCGTGATATCTAAAGGAATTAATAAAACCATGTAATTGTTTTCCTTCGTTTTAGTCCATAAAGTAGTAAAGGTGTGAGCGTGAGCGTGCGTTGCGTCGGCGACTGGATGCAAGTGGGTGAGCCTGATTTCATGTTGTATGTCGTATGTAAAAACCTCTCTCTCTCACCTTAACTTTTGTTGTTGTTGTGTAATCCATGTAAAAGCTGTACGTGATGAAAACATTCACACATAACGCACATACATTCTAGTGGTCCAGTAGAGAAAAACACACAAGGTTTCCTCTGAACACCGAGGTCGGTCAGCGGGTGTAGTGACACTAAGTTTAGATTGAACACAACGCGAGGTATACATTTTCACACACCGCATATTTTAGGACCAGAGATACTGACATCTCTCCTCGGTAATCTTCAGCCTCCCCTTGCAACCTAAAATGTAGGATACGGACACGAAACAAGTCCGGTTACAAAAGTGGTGCCGTGACCTCAGGATTTCGTTTGTGTTTAGATGTCGGAGTTAGCGTGACACTAGAATTTCGCAGGAGCGTTTTCATTACGTACAGTTGTGTGTTGTGTGTTCTTGTAAGTTTGCAAGATGGGTGCTGTTTTAGGCTTTCTTAGGGTGTTGGTACCAAGTTGGTTGGCACAGAACAGTAGAGTTCCAAGGCAAATGAACAGAAGAGAGTCTAGACGTAGAAGCAATGTTTCCAATGTTCCTGGTGAAAGCAGTAGTGACGATGGCGAGTCACAGTTCAGCAGTTGTAACAGTCGTTGTTTCAGAAACAGGTCTAATGGTGGTCCTGGTAGGAATAGATCCAGTGGAGGTCCACAAACTAGCAACAGGACGTTTGCTCATAGCACATTTCTGAATAACAGTTCCTTGCGCAGGAAAGAACGGTTTCCAGATGTGTTTACAGGCACAAAGGGGGACTTGAAAGATTGGATTTGCCATTTTGAAACTTGCGCAAAGTGGAATGACTGGGACTACTCGGAAAGGGGTGTAAACCTAGCTATGTCATTGAGGGGAAATGCCCAACAGGTGCTAGGAGAGCTTAGTGTGGAAGAGCTAGAGGACTTTGATGCCATCAAAACAGCTCTAGAGAGAAGATTTGATCCTGCTGAAAAGGAAAATCTCCGCCGCGTGGAGTTCAGGTCTAGGTTTAAGAAGAAGGAGGAGAGTGTGACTGAGTATGGATTTGCTTTGAATCGCATTGCGTCCAGTGCCTACCCTAGAATGCCTTTGGAGGCTAGGGAGACGATTGTGATTGACCAGTTTGTCGGTGGTCTTCCTTCCAAAGATCTGAGGAGACATGTTCAGTTTAACCACCCTTCATCCATTCATAAGGCGATAGCACTAGCCAGTGAGTTTGAGTCTTTTGATGGAAGGTTTGAGGGAAGAAAACCAGAAAACCCAGAGAAGGAAGCTGCTACTAGCGTCAGAAGCATCAGTGAGCACAATCCAGGAGAAAGCGAGTTACTGAAAGCCTTTACGACTCTCAGTGATAAGGTAGCTGCGACTCTGGAAAAACTCTCACAATCTGGTAATGGAACAGGAGGAAACAGAAACAGGAACAGCTCAGTGGTGTGTTACACTTGTGGGGTCAAAGGTCACTACTCTAGACAGTGTACGAAGTTGGACAACAGAAACGAAAGGCCAGCTAAAGAAAACGCGCCAGGCAAACAGGGAAACTGAACGGGGCTGGGTCTGTCTCTTCAGTGACAGACTCAGCCGAAGGACAAATTACAGGTGATGATAGATACGCGATTAGAAAGGGCGCACCGCGGTCATGCGTACTATCCAGGACAGGATGTTTGGTAGCGTCAGTGAAAATTTATGGGGGAGACGCGGTTGACTTTCTGGTAGACAGTGGTTCTGCTGCCACAGTCATTAGTACTTCAGTCTTTGAGAAAGCAAGAGGCAAGCATTCTACACTTCGGAAAAGTAAGTTGAATCTTTGTACTGCTAGTGGCGAGGGTTTGAAAATTCGGGGTGAAGTGACTCTAGACTTGGGGATAGGTGACAAAAGTTTTTCCCATAGTGTCGTTGTTGGGGACATAGGCAACTGTGAGGGCATACTGGGAACAGATTTCATGCAGAAACATTCGTGTCTGCTAGACTTGGCACAGGGAACTTTGAAGATAGGAGAAGAGACAGTTCAGCTGAAGAGGGAAGTGACTGACACATGCGCGAGAGTGCAGGTGCGTGACACTGTCGTAGTGCCAGCTAGGTCTGAAGCTTTCGTGAGAAGTTTCCTTGTTCAGTCCAGGTTTAAAGAAAAAGCTGATGGATTGTTAGAAGGCGTAGACAGTTTCAAGAGTGAAACAAAGCTTGAAGTTCCCAGATGTTTGGTACAAGTCAGTAAAGACGAGGTGTTTGTTCCTGTCACCAACTTGTCTGATAAAGAAGTTATCATCAAAGCAGACGTTGTCATTGCCACTGTAGAAACTGCCGTTCCTTTGAATTCATTGTCACAAGAAAGTGAGGAGAAAGACAAGATTCATTCCGACCAGCTTCCTAGCTACCTTGAAAGTTTGGTGACTAACGTGTCTCCAGGTGTCGATGAAGACACAAGAAAGGGATTGAGGGATACTCTGATTGAGTTTCAGGATGTTTTTATGAGTCCCAATGGTCAGCTTGGTAGGACAAAGAAGGTCCGACACACAATTGATACGGAAGACAGTAGACCTGTGAAGTTACCTCCTAGGCGTCTGCCTATAGCTCAAAAGGAAGTTGTTGACAGAGAGCTAGAGAAGATGCTAAAAGAAGATGTCATAGAGCCTAGTGACAGCCCATGGGCGGCCAATGTTGTTTTGGTTAGAAAGAAAGATGGGTCTGTCAGGTTCTGTGTCGATTACAGGAAACTGAATGAACGCACAAGGAAGGATGCTTACCCTCTACCCCACATTGGGGATTCGCTTGACGCTTTGTCTGGGTCGCGCTGGTTCTCAACACTAGACTTAGCGCAAGGTTTCTTTCAGGTAGAAATGGATGAGAAAGACAAGCATAAGACTGCGTTTGCAACGCACAAGGGACTCTATCAGTTCAAAGTTATGCCGTTCGGACTTTGCAACAGTCCTGCGACATTCGAGAGGCTTATGGAGTTAGTCCTCAGTGGTCTTTTGTTTGAGAGGTGTCTTGTCTACATTGATGATGTCATTTGTCTAGGAAAAACAGACGATGGGGCACTTCAAAATCTCAGAATGGTGCTGCAGAAATTCAGAGATGCGAATCTCAAGCTTAAACCATCAAAGTGTCTGTTGTTCCAAGACGAATGTACCTTCCTAGGGCATACTGTAAAACGTCATGGGACGACTTGCGAGAAATCGAAAGTCGAAGCAGTGGCGAGTTGGCCTGTGCCGACTTGCGTCACAGACGTTCGTTCGTTCTTAGGAACTACTTCGTACTATAGAAAGTACATTTCCGGCTTTGCTGAAATAGCTGGTCCATTGACAAATTTGACGAGAAAGAATCAGAAGTTCGTGTGGTGCGAAAAGTGTCAAAAGGCTTTTGATAGACTGAAAGAGGCACTTGTCTCTGCTCCTGTCTTAGCATACCCTACTAGGGAGGGCAAGTTTGTGCTTGATACTGATGCTAGCGCGACTGCGATTGGCGCAGTATTGTCGCAAGTACAAGATGGGGAGGAAAAAGTCATTGCTTATGCAAGTAGTGCCTTGCCTAAGTCTAGGCAGAACTATTGTACAACGTACAGGGAGCTGTACGCTGTAGTGAAGTTTGTGAAGTATTTCTCTCACTACCTTTGGGGAAGGCCGTTTTTAGTTCGTAGCGACCACAGTTCACTTAAATGGTTAAAGAACTTTAAGCAGCCTGAGGGGATTGTAGCTAGGTGGATAGCTACTTTGGACACCTATGATTTCCAAATAGAGCACAGAAAAGGTGTTGCGCATGGGAATGCTGATGGGTTGTCGAGAATCCCAAGGAGGTGTTGTCAGAGAGAAGAGTGCAGTCAGTGCTGCCAGAAACAAGTTAGAGTAGTGACACGCGCGCAGGCGTGTGGCCAAGACTTAGCAGACAGGGGTGTAGCTAGCGGTTCGCAGAGAAACTCTGGCTCGCGTGGAAGCGAGAAAGTCCCGTGTGTTGACACCGAGGTCGCTGGTCAAGGTGATACTACTGAGAGGGAGGGAGGTGTATTGGTCAGGGGAGATAAGGAGGTACAGAGTAATTCTGCTTCGTCGAGCTACGGAGAAACTCCCAAATCTTTTCGGTCCTCTACATTTATTCCCGGAGTACAGAGAGACAGTAATGGTACGTCCCTAGTGGATAGGGAGAGGGAGGAACGAGGTGGCATTCAGACAGGGACCGAACCCGAGAGCGTGGGTTTTAGTGGGTCTGATAGTGTTCCTGGGGTACCTAAGTCTGGTCACTGTAATAGTAACTGGTTTTCTGTCTGGTCTCATGAGGAGTTAATGGAACTTCAACAGGGAGATTCAGTGACAAGCACTTTACTGACTCTGAAAGGGAGGGGAGACAAACCCTTAAAAACTGAAGTTTCACAGTACAGCTCTGCTATCAGAACGCTAATAGCCCAGTGGGATAAGCTGAGGGTAGTAGATGGGTTGTTGTACGTTGTGTCCGAGAAAAGTCTTACAAAGGAAGAAACATTTCTGTTAGTAGCTCCAGCCGAAGTTAAACAGAAAGTGTTGATAATGTCGCATGACGATAGGTCAGCTGGTCACCTTGGTCGTGACAGAACACTAGCGAACGTGAAGCGTCATGTGTACTGGCCAGGTATGGCAGACGATGTCGCCAGGTGGTGCAGACAGTGTGACATGTGTGCAAGAAGGAAGCCAGGCCCAGGCAGGGCTAAGCTTCCAATGCAACACGTAAATGTGGGGATGCCTTTAGAAAGGGTTGCTATTGACATTCTGGGTCCTTTGCCTATGTCTCATGATGGTTTTGAGTACATAATGGTAGTTGAGGATTACTACACCAAGTATGCAGAAGCATACTGCCTGGTTGATCATACAGCTCAGACTGTAGGGGATAAACTTCTGACAGAATTCATCTGTAGATTTGGTGTCCCGTTGGCAATTCATACTGATCAAGGGAGGGAGTTTGAATCTCATTTGTTTCAACACCTGTGCAATGTACTAGGTGCAGGTAAGACCAGAACTACTCCTTACCACCCACAAAGCGATGGGATGGTCGAGAGACAGAATCGTACAATACAGCAGATGCTGTCAGCTTATGTAAATGAGCAACGAGATGACTGGAGCGATCACTTAGACTTGATCATGATGGCCTACAGGGCGTCTGTTCATCAATCCACTCAGTGCACACCCAACCTTGTTATGTTCGGTAGAGAGATCAATCTCCCCTTAACAGTAGAGTTAGGTGTTTTCCCTATGAGCGACAGGCCACAGTGTCCTGTAGAATACGTGGAGTGGGTGAGAAACACACTGGAGAAAGTTTTCCGCTTCGTACGAGAGAACTCAGAGGCCAGTGTGCGTAAACAGAAGCATTACCATGATCAGGGCTGTAAACAAAGGGACGTAGAACCAGGGACGTGGGTCTGGAGATGGTATCCCCCGAGGGCAAAACAAAAACTTGGTCTAGGATGGACGGGGCCATTCAAAGTAATAGAAAAGGTGGGAGAGAGCGCTGTGAAGATCAAGGGGGGTGGTAAACTGTTGATTATTCATATCAACGACACCAAGCCTTATGAGGGGAGGGACCTACAAGACGGTGAGACTGAGACTGAGAGTGAAGATGAAGAAATTAACTTAGTGTCTGAGGGGGAGACTGAGGATGACGGTGGGGATGTGTGGGGTAGAGAAAGTGAAGTTCCTGTGAACACCAGGGTGGGAAGAAAGATCAGACCCCCTAACAGATATTCTCCCTCATAATCATCCCCATTGATCATCATCATATCACCCCCATCTCGTTAATCATTTCCAGTGGCTGAGATCGTGATCGAAGACCAGGAGTTAAGCTGCCGGAGCTTCCGGAGAAAGGAGTGCTGTCCTGAGTGCGGGGACTGGCTACGTAACAGGAGCCAACTAAAACGCCACAAGCGGAGGCACCACGGGGGTACTGCTGAGCTGAAAAAGCCCAGTAGTTGCCATCCTACCAGTGCTGCCCGAGCCCAAGTCCCGCCCAGCAAGACGCCGGAAGCTCCGAGCAACACGGCCCCACTGACCTGCGCCGACTACGGCCTCCAGGAGCTCCTCGAGGAGTTCGGTAAGGCTGTAGAGCCAGCTGAGTGCTAGCCAGCCAGGTCTGGAACCCACCATGGCTCAGTCATCTTTACCATCATCAACAGGCTAGGGTGCAGTCGAAGGCTCTTTTGACGGCCCTATGTCATCATTTCTACGAACTTCAGCAGGCTAGGGTGCAGTCGAAGGCTCTTTTGACGGCCCTATATCTTAATTATACAATAATAGGATCACTGAGTCATCTGCGTCTTCCATCGATCTCTGCCCACTGAGAAATTACTACAGACTTCATTTCTCTGAAATATCATTTTTACCTTTATTTTGTGATTCGTCATGTACGAATCTGGATTGAAAAGCACAACTTGGTTGTGTGGCTTCATTGGTGCTGTTGGACTTGAACTAACATATTTTTGTTGATGACATTTTTTTTGTGTGTGTATACTTGTATTTGGAATGCTTCAATGAACAGGAGGTATGCATTTCTGTATGTACACGTAATCTGTGTACATGTTTTACACGGTTTGACTCTTGTTGTTATTTCATGTGTATGCTTTTGCTAATGCTTCATTTATCTTGATGATTGTTTGGAATTGCACTGATTTTCTTGATTGATTGATTGACGATTATCTGAGTTTGATGATTTTTAATTGGATTTCTCTGAATGTATTTCATGTTTTGTTATTTTTTTTTCTTTTTGACTAATGTGACAGGCACATTAGGTTTAAGGAGGGGGGAGTGTAGCAGGAGGGCAGTATCACTAGCGTAGAGTTGCGGGCCCTTGGTTACCCCCACCCCCACTCCCCATTCTCTTTGCCAGAGGCTGGGCCGTATAAAAAGGGGACACGGCTGCTATGCCGGCAGTCCGGTACTGAACAAGTACCGACTCTTTAGCTGTCCTCAGTTATGTAGAACTTTAGTTTTTTGTCTTCTGTTGTGAACGTCCTGTGTTGTGCAGTGTATTTTAATGCACGTATGTTACATGTCATATATGGCTGAAAAGCCTTAAGTTGTTGAGTGTTACGTTTGTAGTGTTTTACTGCTGCAAAGCAGTGTATTGTAATGCACGTATGTTACATGTCATACACGGCTGAAAAGCCTTAAGTTGTTATGTTTGTACTGTTGCACTGCTGCAGAAGCAGTGTATTGTAATGCACGTGTGTTACATGTCATACACGGCTGAAAAGCCTTAAGTTGTTGAGTGTTTGTAGTGTTCTACTGCTGCAAAGCAGTGTATTGTAATGCACGTGTGTTGCATGTCATACTCGGCTGAAAGGCCTTGAGTTGTTATGTTTGTACTGTTGCACTGCTGCAGAAGCAGTGTATTGTAATGCACGTGTGTTATATGTCATACACGGCTGAAAAGCCTTAAGTTGTTGAGTGTTACGTTTGTAGTGTTTTACTGCTGCAAAGCAGTGTATTGTAATGCACGTGTGTTGCATGTCATACTCGGCTGAAAGGCCTTGAGTTGTTATGTTTGTAGTGGTCTACTGCTGCAAAGCAGTGTATTGTGATGCACGTGTGTTGTATGTCATACTCGGCTGAAAGGTCTTGAGTTGTTATGTTCGTATTGTTGTTGTGCACGTACGTTATACGTTATGCTCGGCTGGTTGGTTGGTTGGTTTTTGGGGTTTAATGTCTCTTCAGCAGATGCTAGCTGCTATTCGAGACCGATGCAGTTATTTTCTTTTCCCTTCATATGGCAAGTTCTACGTTTCAGACTATTTACATTCAAATCTATCACTGTAAAAGAAGGTTCTAAAAATTAATCATTTTCACTTCTGGTACTTTAAATCTTGTAAAAAATCTTGATCTCTTTTAAAAAGTTAAAAATCTTGTCCGGGGGAACATCCCGGAATAAAACCTTCAGTGTTTCCGCATTGTAGTGTTTGTCTCGAAATTCTTGAACGTCTACACATTTTGTGAGAACATGTTCTATTGTCATCATTTTCACGAGTTTTCATTCACAAGCACCTGGGAAATAAATGTCATGTTCCCCGGGGAATAAATCCCCGGTTACCATAGTTGCAGGAAGCCCTATTACATGGATAATCAAAAGCAAACCCAATAGAAACGCTCGAGGATTCTTCGGCTCTTTTCATTGGCGTTTCCCCAGACCTAAACAGACGACACTGCTTCGCCAAGTTCCAAATACGAACTGGCAAACTGGCAAATGTAAACAAAAAACAAAACTACCTCATCAAAGGTCATACATTTATGCTTTATCGCAAACAAATGAAACCTATCGATATGTTTTATCTTCTCACAAAGTCATGGAGTGCGTGTATCTCTGTTTGGAGAAACACGAACGTCAAATCCAAGTCAAACCAATTGACCCCTGACACACACATTTTGACCCGTGCACAAGACGTTGTATCGATAAACTAAGCGCAAATAAAAAAATAATAATAAAAAAGCAAAGAACATAGCAACAAGAAATGAAGACATCTGACAAAGCCGAGCAAGCAGAATGACAAGTCTAATGAAAAACAGAGAGGCAATGAGAAACAAGATCGCGATTATCTTTCCTTCGCGGCACGACGCAAATCGTTTGTGTCCTTTGACCCAATTCGTGCAGTGCTGCAGGATGCAAATCTTCTGTGACCTTTGACTCAACGTAGCTCTTCAATATTCGATTACTAATATTTACCACTGAAAACCGAGGGGTGGAATACCGAGAGGGGCAGGGTGGTAGGGCGATGGTGAAATGTAATGAAGAGACACGTGTAGCAATAAGAGAAAACCGATTCTGCAATAACACAAACAAGAACAAACCCAACATTGACCTATATGAATATTTAATCAATAATATGATCGTCTGCGTTGCAGGTGTGCAAGTGAAGGGTTGGGGGGGGGGGGGGTAACTTGATCATTAATTTGTGTGTGTCAGTGTTTGTGTTCATGGACTGATTGTGAGGGAGGGGGAGGGTGGGGTGGGGTGTGTTTCAGGTGTTGGTGTGGGTATGAAACGAGCAAAACAATACCCACACCACAAAATCTTGGAGGCAAAAAACACTCGCCGTCGCATCATTTTGTCCGCACAATATTATATGCACCAACAACCGGAAAGAAAGGTGACAATGGAAAAAGACTCATCTTTGCTTCCTGCGATTCCTTGCCCCCGACTCGAACGTCGCACGATAATCCACATAACAGATCTGTTGTGAGATGGTCAACGCTGACTGTGCAAGCAAATCACCTCGTTTGAAATACGACAATCCTATCGCTCGAATGCAACATGTGGGCACTATCGTCTCAAAGGCGCTTACTGTTGGTTTCACACACCACTCTGTTGTCGGAACCTACAGAACTTCGCATCCTCAAACCTGACATACTTGTCTCAACATTATAAACTCAAATCACACACAGTAAGTTGCTTTCGCACGCCAGCTTTGAACAACGTGCTGGGGCCCCGAACATGCATTATAATAACAGAACTCGCGTTTCAAACCATGGCTCCCTGTGTTGATTTTTCACTTAATGTTGAACCACCAAAATGATGACAAAAACGATGTTTGAGGGTTTGTTGCCAGACCAGCTTTTTTGTCGGTCCTCGGGGGGCATATCGACTTTTGTTTCATATTTATTGACCGCGGCCTTCGGCCTTGGTCAATAAATATGAAACAAAAGACGATATGCTCCCCCTCGGACCGACAAAAAAGCTGGTCTGTCAACAACCCATCAAACATCTTATAATGTCCATGGTTCGTCACATCCAAAACAGTATGGTGGATCTTCACCTTTCAGCAGATACGAATGTGTAATGTGACTGTGCCCAATGTGTAAGCGACAGAGAACTGTCTCTTCTTTCCTGTTGAGGCGACATTGGGGTAGGCTGTCCGACAGCTGGGGGACGATCTTATGAAGTTTATTTTCTTCACATTCGTCCCATTCACTCTGCCATAGGTACTTTATGTACATGTTGGTGCGAGTTCTGAAATCTGAATGCTTTGTGTGTTTGTCAGTGATGAGTCTTTCTCTGGCTTCTTTAGCAGCTTGATCAGCTGCAGAGTTGCCTCTAATTCCAACATGGGATGGCACCCATGCAAACACAATCCTTTTGCCTTCTTCAATCAGAGATGCATGTAGCTCTTGGATTTCGACCAACAGTGGGTGATCTAGCTGAATTCTCTTCACGGCGGTAAGAGCCGATAGGGAATCCGACAGAATCAGGAAGTCTTTCTTTTTTGACTGATATACCTGTTTCAGAGCTAGCTGTAAAGTTATGCTCGGCTGAAAAGCCCTGCAATGTTATGTTAGATTAAGGGGTTGTTCGTTCGTTTGCTCTGTGCTGCAAAAGCTCAGGCTGTTTTGTGTGCGTAGTTAACAGTCTTGTACTGTAGAGTACAAGCATAGGTGATTACCTTAGTTGACTAACATGCTTAATAGTACTGAAAAGTACTGCACTCGGGTAACAAAGATAGGTAGGTAGGCTAAGACTAACCGATAGGTAATTAATCGTAGGCGGGTAGTTAAGGTTAGGTAAGGACTAGGGTTTACCAATATTTGTATCATGATGCATTGTTTGACTCTGTTTTGTCCTGCGTATCGTGATATCTAAAGGAATTAATAAAACCATGTAATTGTTTTCCTTCGTTTTAGTCCATAAAGTAGTAAAGGTGTGAGCGTGAGCGTGCGTTGCGTCGGCGACTGGATGCAAGTGGGTGAGCCTGATTTCATGTTGTATGTCGTATGTAAAAACCTCTCTCTCTCACCTTAACTTTTGTTGTTGTTGTGTAATCCATGTAAAAGCTGTACGTGATGAAAACATTCACACATAACGCACATACATTCTAGTGGTCCAGTAGAGAAAAACACACAAGGTTTCCTCTGAACACCGAGGTCGGTCAGCGGGTGTAGTGACACTAAGTTTAGATTGAACACAACGCGAGGTATACATTTTCACACACCGCATATTTTAGGACCAGAGATACTGACATCTCTCCTCGGTAATCTTCAGCCTCCCCTTGCAACCTAAAATGTAGGATACGGACACGAAACAAGTCCGGTTACAGTATGTTTATTCTTGTGCGATTTGCTCCAGAGAAGTCTAATATTAAAGGTTGGTTGGTTTTTGGGGTTTAATGTCTCTTCAGCAGATGCTAGCTGCTATTCGAGACCGATGCAGTTATTTTCTTTTCCCTTCATATGGCAAGTTCTACGTTTCAGACTATTTACATTCAAATCTATCACTGTAAAAGAAGGTTCTAAAAATTAATCATTTTCACTTCTGGTACTTTAAATCTTGTAAAAAATCTTGATCTCTTTTAAAAAGTTAAAAATCTTGTCCGGGGGAACATCCCGGAATAAAACCTTCAGTGTTTCCGCATTGTAGTGTTTGTCTCGAAATTCTTGAACGTCTACACATTTTGTGAGAACATGTTCTAATGTCCATGGTTCGTCACATCCAAAACAGTATGGTGGATCTTCACCTTTCAGCAGATACGAATGTGTAATGTGACTGTGCCCAATGTGTAAGCGACAGAGAACTGTCTCTTCTTTCCTGTTGAGGCGACATTGGGGTAGGCTGTCCGACAGCTGGGGGACGATCTTATGAAGTTTATTTTCTTCACATTCGTCCCATTCACTCTGCCATAGGTACTTTATGTACATGTTGGTGCGAGTTCTGAAATCTGAATGCTTTGTGTGTTTGTCAGTGATGAGTCTTTCTCTGGCTTCTTTAGCAGCTTGATCAGCTGCAGAGTTGCCTCTAATTCCAACATGGGATGGCACCCATGCAAACACAATCCTTTTGCCTTCTTCAATCAGAGATGCATGTAGCTCTTGGATTTCGACCAACAGTGGGTGATCTAGCTGAGTTCTCTTCACGGCGGTAAGAGCCGATAGGGAATCCGACAGAATCAGGAAGTCTTTCTTTTTTGACTGATATACCTGTTTCAGAGCTAGCTGTAAAGCTTTCAACTCTGCAGAAAATACAGAACTGTCATCCGGAAGACGGGCCGAAAAGGCCCTATCGAGTTTAGGACCAGTGACAGAAGCTGATGCCACTTTACTTTCAGCTTTGGACCCATCAGTGTTGGTTGGTTGGTTTTTGGGGTTAAATGTCTCTTCAGCAGATGCTAGCTGCTATTCGAGACCGATGCAGTTATTTTCTTTTCCCTTCATATGGCAAGTTCTACGTTTCAGACTATTTACATTCAAATCTATCACTGTAAAAGAAGGTTCTAAAAATTAATAATTTTCACTTCTGGTACTTTAAATCTTGTAAAAAATCTTGATCTCTTTTAAAAAGTTAAAAATCTTGTCCGGGGGAACATCCCGGAATAAAACCTTCAGTGTTTCCGCATTGTAGTGTTTGTCTCGAAATTCTTGAACGTCTACACATTTTGTGAGAACATGTTCTAATGTCCATGGTTCGTCACATCCAAAACAGTATGGTGGATCTTCACCTTTCAGCAGATACGAATGTGTAATGTGACTGTGCCCAATGTGTAAGCGACAGAGAACTGTCTCTTCTTTCCTGTTGAGGCGACATTGGGGTAGGCTGTCCGACAGCTGGGGAACGATCTTATGAAGTTTATTTTCTTCACATTCGTCCCATTCACTCTGCCATAGGTACTTTATGTACATGTTGGTGCGAGTTCTGAAATCTGAATGCTTTGTGTGTTTGTCAGTGATGAGTCTTTCTCTGGCTTCTTTAGCAGCTTGATCAGCTGCAGAGTTGCCTCTAATTCCAACATGGGATGGCACCCATGCAAACACAATCCTTTTGCCTTCTTCAATCAGAGATGCATGTAGCTCTTGGATTTCGACCAACAGTGGGTGATCTAGCTGAATTCTCTTCACGGCGGTAAGAGCCGATAGGGAATCCGACAGAATCAGGAAGTCTTTCTTTTTTGACTGATATACCTGTTTCAGAGCTAGCTGTAAAGCTTTCAACTCTGCAGAAAATACAGAACTGTCATCCGGAAGACGGGCCGAAAAGGCCCTATCGAGATTAGGACCTGTGACAGAAGCTGATGCCACTTTACTTTCAGCTTTGGACCCATCAGTGTATATTCGTTGATGGGAAGGAAACTCGGTACAGAACTGGCTAAAACACTGTTTAAAAATCAAATCATTTGTCTCTGACTTCTTTAACCTTGTCAGATCGAGTCGAACAACTGGATCTGGCAATGTCCATGGAGGTGTTTCTGTCCATCGATTTTCACTAACATGATCGAGTTTTATCTTTGATTCGGCCAGATGTGACTGAATCCGAGAAGACAGAGGTGCTCGATCATTTGGGTGACTTTCAAAAAATTCAGAGCATTGTGGTTGAAATACGCATTGGTAGGCTGGGTTTGTAGGCATAGCTTTCAGTTTCAACACATAATTTAGGGTGAGTTTCAGGCGTCGCAGCCTCAGAGAGGGTTCTTTGGCCTCAAAATATAAGGACTGTACTGGAGACGTCCTGAAAGCTCCCAGACAAAGACGTATACCCTGGTGGAGTATTGTGTCTAATAGCCTTAGGTTGGATTTTGCGGCTCCACCATAGACGACACAACCATAGTCCAACTTGGATCGGATTAAAGCACGGTAAAGTCTGAGTAGGACTGTGCGGTCAGCACCCCAGTCCGTATGAGAAACCACTTTCAATACATCCAGAGCTTTCAGACATGATGTTCTCAGATACTGGATATGTTTAAGGAATGTTAGTCGACGGTCAAAGGTCAGTCCTAGGAATTTAAATTCTTCAACAACCTTGACAGGATTACCATTCAGGACCAGAGAGGGTTCTGGCATGGCTCCCCTTTGTTTGCAAAGATGCATACAGACAGTTTTGCTGGTGGAAAATTTGAAACCGTTCTCTGTTACCCATTTTTGCACCTTGTCTATACATAATTGAAGCTGCCTTTCCACTCTATGTAGGGATTTACCACGCACACAAAGTGCAAAGTCATCAACAAACAAGGATGACTCGGATCCTTTCAGTACTGCCTTTACTATGTTATTGATTTTGATGTTGAACAACATGGGTGATAGAATGCTTCCTTGAGGAACACCCATCTCTTGTTGACAAAACTCTGATAGGTTGGGACCGACCCGTACTGTAAAAAATCGATTACTTAGAAATCCTTCCACAAAAACAGGGAGACGTCCACGAAAACCCATTTCATGCAAATCAGCTAAAATACCGTGTTTCCAGGTCGTGTCGTAAGCCTTCTCGAGGTCAAAAAATATAGCTAGTACATGTTCAGATCTCGCAAAGGCCTCTCGAACGAAGGTCTCAAAACGTACCAAATGATCAGTGGTGCTGTGTCCCTTTCGGAAGCCACATTGCACATCACTTAAGAGGTTTTGTTTTTCTAGGTACCACACCATCCTAGCGTTGACCAATCTCTCCATGGTTTTACACAGACAGCTGGTCAAGGCTATCGGACGGTAGTTGCTGGGGTTTGTATGATCTTTACCTGGTTTTGGAATGGGGACAATCATCGCTTCTTGCCATGAAGGTGGAAAGGATCCACTCTCCCATATGTGGTTAAAAACCTTCAGCAAGACCAGAAGACAACTTTCTGGTAGGTGTGTGAGGAACTGATAATGTATTCCGTCCAGCCCCGTTGCTGAGTTGTTGCATTTTTGTAAGGCTTGTTTGAGTTCAGTTATACTGAACAACTTGTTGTAGTTCTCCTCATTCTGAGATGAGAAGTTTATGGGTTTACGTTCTTGGGTGGCTTTGATTTTTTGAAAATCTGTGCAATAATTTTCTGTTGATGAGTTTTTTTCCAATGTTGAAGCCAGAACGTTTGCTACTTCATTCTTTTGGGTTATAAGGGATCCATTTACCACAAGGTGGTTAATTGATGCAGATCCTTTTTTCCCTTTGATTTTACGAATAGCATTCCAAACTTTACTTGATGATACCTTAGAGTTTAAGTTTGAGCAAAAAGACCTCCAGGATGTTCTTTTAGAATGTTTTATGACAGTGCGACTCTTAGCGCGAAATCTGAAGAAAGTCAACTTCTTGCTAAGGGTCGGGCATCTGTAGAACCTGTGTAGACTTCTCTTTCGCTCAGATCGGGCTTCTTGGCATTCTTGATTAAACCATGGCACTTTAATGCGGTTGTTTGAAGATGTTTTTGGGATGTACTCAGTGGCAATGTCTTGTAGAGTGTTTGTAAAAATAGATGATGGGTCGTCACTTCCATCAAAGACAGTGTCTTCTGTGAGTTGGACAGAACATTCGGCAGTAAAAGACAGCCAGTTTGCCTTGTTCAGGTTCCATCTCTGGGGGGAAGCTTCTTCCAATCCATCTATTTGAGACATCAAGATAGGGAAATGATCGCTACCACATGTGTCATCATAGACTTTAAATTCAAAGTCTAGAACAAGAGAGGTGTCGCAAATAACTAGATCTAGTATGGACTTGCATCCTGTTGCTGGATGGAGATAGGTTGGTACTCCATCGTTTAAAACGCATAGATTACGATTGTCTAAAAAATCTTCTAGAATTCGTCCTCTCGTACTTAGAGAGTTGCTGCCCCATAAAGGGGAATGAGCGTTAAAATCTCCCATTAAAACAAAGGGAGCTGGAAGCTGATCAATAAGATTTTCAAGATCGTGCTTCGTGTAACATTTTGATGGTGACAGATATACACTGCAGAGAGTGATGGTTTTATCTAATGTCACTCGTGCTGCGACAGCTTGAATGTTTGTACATAGGTTGATCTCACTACAAAGTACACTTTTCTTAATCAAAAGAGCAACTCCCCCAGACGTGTTATTGTCTGAATGGTTTCTAAAAACATTGTATCCAGATACATTAAAATCTTTGTTTGGTTTCAGCATTGTTTCCTGTAATGCTGTAGCAACAGGATGAAATTTGTGTAAAAGTAGACATAATTCTTCATAGTTAGCTTGGACCCCTCTACAATTCCATTGAATAAAATTGGCTATGTTTGTTTAGTTTTAAGAAGTTTCTGCCTCCATACCCTCTTCGTCGGATAAACTCCCAAAATGATTGTATAATGTGATGGGATTTCTCTCCATTTTTGGGGTGCGAGGCGATCTTTGGGGCAGAGTAACTTTTCCCTTGTCCGGAGGTGTTCGTGGTGTGGATTTAGTAAGGTCCACTACCTCCACAACCTCGACGGCCCCCTTCCTGTGAGTTGCCCTGTGAACGGGCTTCTGGGTTGGGGTGGTGAAGCGAACCTCACCAGGAGACCCCATAGGGTCCTCAATTGGGGTGGTGAAGCGAACCTCACCAGGAGCCCCCACAGGGTCTCCAGTTGGGGCGGTGAAGCAAACCTCACCAGGAGACCCCATAGAGTCTCCAGTGGGGATAGCCCCACCTGTGCTTTCATCTGTCTGTGTACAAATACTTTCGTTTCTTGTGGGCTCTGTCCTTTTCAACATGGACGGGCCTGCCTGGACACCCACAGACCTATACGAAATACTGGTCTGGGTGGGTGTTGACTTTGTTGCAGGTCTTTGACTGACTGCTGCCGCAAAACTTTTCTGGAAGGAAAAAACATTCGTTTTTTCAACCTCCTTCCTGGCGTCTGAGAAAGACATCTTTTTCTCCGTTTTTGTTTTTTGAATGGCCTGTTCAAACTTGTATTTTGGACATTCTCTGGAGGACGGGGAATGGTTTCCCTTACAGTTTGTGCAGGTGGGTGGTGATGTGCAGGGACCTTCGTGAGGATCTCCGCCACACCTCTCGCACACTGCCTTCTGTTTACATCCAGCCTTTGAATGTCCAAATCTTTGGCATTGGAAACATCTCATTGGTGATGGAATATACAGAGTCACTCTTATTTGAACAAATCCCACTTTGATTTTCTCAGGGATGGTTGGGGTACAAAAAGTGACGAAAAGGGTGTTGGTGGGTACTCTGATATCGCCCTTCCTGATCAACACCCGGTACACATCAATGACACCTTGATCCTTTAGACCTTCTTTTATTTCAGCCTCACTGAGGCCCTCCAGCTCTCGGCATCGGATGACTCCTTTGCTGGTGTTCAGGCCTCTGTGAGGACTGACCTTGACCGGTCTATCAACAAATTTCTGACCATTCAGACGGAGAAGACCATCTGATGCCTTTTTTGAAGGACATTCAATCAGTAGAGAACCATTACGAAGTCTCTTAATGTTGTCTATCGTTGATGATACTCCTGCAATAACCTTCTGTATCGCAAAAGGCGAAAGTTTGGAGATGGGCTGTGCCTCATCTGCTGTCTCAACAACAATGAAACGGGGCCAGGCCTCGCTGATGTTGTTCTTTGTTGCTCTGACTCGGACTTCATCGTCAGAGTCAGAGTCAACGCAGTATCTTCGTTTGTTTCCGTTTCGGGTGCTTGAAAAAAAAGAAGAAAAAGAAGAGGTGGCCATGTTTGGGGCCTTTATCTTCGTCGCATCTGATCCCCACCCACCACGGAGCCCAACAAGGGGACGCTTAGGTGGAGCGGTTATCCAACTCCAGAGCGCCAAGGATACAGATGGATATACGCAGCGATAAGAGGAAACATATGGTATCAATCTGTAATAGGAGATTTAACTCTTTCCAAGCGGAAACGGGTTAGGTAACAACTTGGCATAATGTTCGTCAACTCTTTCCAAGCGGAAACGGATTAGGTAACAACTTGGCATAGTGTTTGTCCCGACTACCGCCGCCCCCTCCTACCGCCGCTTGCTCCTTTAGCCAAAGGTCCGATGCAATATGCTCAAGACATATACCCAGACTTGACCAGCCGATTGATTGAAGCGGGTAAGCCTTTTTCAACCTCCTGTCTTAGATAAAGACTGGGCCAAAATGATGTGTTGGCGCTACAAAGTCGCAACTAAGTAAACCCCTCAATCATCAGGTCACCAGCCCAAACCGGTACAGGTCGCAGCGCACGGCAAACACGCTGGGTCTTAAGAAGACCACAGAGAAATAAGGATGTGGAAAAGAAGACTTTTGGGAAGTGAAATAAAGGTGACGGATCCAGTCAGGTAGAAATAAGACAAGAAAGGAATCAGAAAACTGCAGGGAATAGTAGGGAGAGTTTTTTGGAAGGAAATATTTCTGCCTTACCAGTCCTTTCACCTATAAGACAAAAGAAGAGAAGTAAAGGGGTGGGGTAGCTTAGTGGAAACACTCCCGCCGCGTGAAGGCGACCCCATGGGAGCGGTCTAATATTAAACTTGATGCGGCGTTGTATAGTCAACACAAACTTTCACATGTAGACAAATGTCATGACATTCGGCGCATGCGTACAAGTTGATTGGAAGAGAAAACGTTGACCCGACGCTAACTCGAGCTGAGAAAAGACAAGGAACTGCGCAGACTGAAAATGGTTTGTATTCTTTTGTGTGTAGGCCTATATTATGTTAGCATGTACGTCTGTCATTACATATACTAGTTCGAAGTCGTCATTTTGTGTTCTGTTTTCTTGCTCTCACCCTGTTGTTACTGTATATCTTTTCCTCCAAATTTTCTAACAGGGAGATCTTCAAACTTCACACTGAAAGTTAATTCTTTGTTTTTTAATACTGCAAGTGTTACCTTACTTGTGGTCTTTTGCTGAAACAGTGAAAGTTCTTCACCCTGGATACACTGTTTCTGCCATAAGTGTCAATATTGATACATTCATTTTGGCTGTGTATGTAAGTCAGGCATTCTTACATGTGTAACCAAGTGCGGGGGATTTGCGGTGTAGGGGAAACAACTACGTTAGTCAAAAAGGGATTGGACCGCGGGTTTGTTTCCCTTTGCGTTGTTGAGGTTAAAATGTAGATTTGCTGCAAATTATGTTTTGACAACAAAATACGTTTTTGTGTTATTAAGATTTTATTTTGATTGACAGGGTATGAGTTCACAAAGGATTTGTGAGTTGGAAAGTGGTTTGAATCACGAGTACTGAAGGATTTAGGTTTTTGGCAGGAGAGTATTTTTGGGTCATGTGATTGGAGACGCGTGCGAAGATGTTCCTTTTCCGCCTGACTGAGAAGTCGAGAAGACATGCTGGCGTAGTATTGAGAAAAGAATCGGGAAAGAAATAGAGATTCTTGGCAGAATCCGGTGATCTAATGTGGTAGATTGTGATGCCAGACGTGGAGGTAATTTTGATTTTATATTTGTATGATCGATGGTGAGATTAAGGATGAAAATTTGTTGGATTTGAAGTGGTGCTGTTGTGAGAAAAGCCTGTTTGTGGATGGCGCCGGTGCAAATCATATTTTTGATGAAAATTGATGATTAATCATAGGTATATTGGTAAAATAGGATGATATTTTGGGAGAATATTATGTTGGTAGTTATAAGGAATGGTTTTGAAAACGATTGATCAGAAGATTGAACTTTTAGTTGAGTTGTGAAAGACAGTCTATTTTTGACGTTGTGGGATCAAAAAGGGAAAGATTGAGGGTTTGAAAGTTTGGAGTTGTGTGATGGTTTGTTAATATATAGTATAAATAATAGATTATGGTGGGGAATCAGGACGCTTAATGTCAGAAACTGGTGGGTAATGTATGTTTGGACAGATTTTGATTGTGTAATTAGGAGGCGGCATGTATTGCTTTGAACTTGCATATGACGAGGTGACGTCACAGGGTTGATTAAGAGTTGAAGTGGAAGCGTGATGTGACAGCCGAGACTATGTTGTTAAACCGTGTTGTACACAGTATTAGAAGAAAGTGTACTATGATAAAACATAAATTGTGGTAGATTTCCGGAAAAGTATTAATTTCATAGTGAAGTCAGTCAGTAATCTGAGATGACTAACGATTTTGATTTCCTGTCGTATCCAAGATGTTGTCATCTCAGATTACTGACTGACTTCACTATGAAATTAATACTTTTCCGGAAATCTACCACAATTTATGTTTTATCATAGTACACTTTCTTAGTCGCTATTGATAGTTCCGTAATAATTGCAGATGGAGGAGGATGCCGCGGTTTTCATGTTCGGCCAGAGGTAGCGTGACCGAGAGAAAAGGCATGAGAAGAGGTTCGTACATCCTTTCCTTTGCTTTTTCAGTGAAGAACAAGATGGCATTAATGTGTTATTAATGTAGTGTTAGCTTTGTTAATGAGTTGTATTGAAAGAATTACGACAGACATTGTGAAGATTTGATGATAAAATCGCCATTTAAACTTGGTGAAAGGGAGTGAAGAAAATTATGTTCTTTCTAACACAGAGAAAGCAGGTAAGAGGTTGTAATACCTTGATGTACATACCCACTGTGAAACAGGCAGTAATGTACCCTGGGTGTGTGTGCTTTTGTGTTTACAGGGAGCAGACGTCGTTTGTAGACTACTCTTTCCTAAGGGGTTTTAGGTTCAGGTTTCAGTTTCATATTTCAGTTTCATAGTTTAGTTTTAGGTTTTATTTTTTTCATTTTTATTTTAGATCTAGTTTTATTGTCTTACGGGGTTCTCTCGGTAATCATTATTTGTGACTGTTGTGAACGTCAAGTGTGCTCTCCCCGTATAGTGTAATCCAAACTTTAACCGGAAGTTGTGATGACATTGTCCATGGTAGGGGTGTTTGTAATAATTGGCATTGTGAAGAGGACAGTGTATTGAATTTTTTGATAAAAGGATGGTTGTGTGATCTGCTAGTATTGGGGTCGGTGAGTGCCCTGTAGATGTATGAGAATGATCTAGCATGGGATTAACCCTTTTGTCGCCCGACAGAGATATTGTACGCTCAGGCTGAAGCCCACCAATCCTCTGAGAACTCGTCTTGTCTGTACGTATGTGTATTAGCTGCCATTATATTAAGAAATAAAGTACAAAGTGACAACATTTATTGTGTGTCGTGGTGGTGAAAGCAGACGCGAGTTTGTGTTGTAATTGTTTTCTACGTTTGTTCTGTTTTGTGAAATTATTTTATATTATTAATTAGTTTCAATTGGCCAAGTCTTTCCTGGTTCTTGTTTTATTCTTCAACGGGGTCTCGAGACACGAGCCCACGGCAGGCCTTGGGTTAGATCTCCCCCCAAGTAAATATTGGGAGTTCAAAACTAGTTCCAACCACTCTTCTTATATTTTTATCACATATTTGAGTGAGAGAGTGGAAGTTGGTAAGTTCGATCCGTGCAAGTCTCGCAAGAGGACGTAGGAAATCCTCTCCCAGGCATAGTTCGTATGGAGAGAACGGGGCTAACTCAATAATGTGATTGGCACCTCCTTGTTTATTTTAGATTTCTACTTAGGTCTTATTTGACCCATTGGGACCTTTGTTGGGCATATTTGGGCTGTTATTTGACCGTGTAAGGTCTTACATGCATATGCAGAGGTCCACACAGTTTTTGTTTCTGCCACAAGTGTCAATATTGTTACATTCATTTTGGGTGTGTATGTAAGTCACGCATTCTTACATGCATATGCAGAGGTCCATCGGGTTTTGTTTCTGCCACATGTGCCAATATTGTTACATTCATTTTGAGTGTGTATGTGGGACAGGCATTTTTACATGCATATCCAGAGGACCACAGGGTTTTTGTTTCTGCCTAAGTGCGAATATTATTACATTCATTTTGAGTGTGTATGTGGGACAGGCATTTTTACATGCGTATGCAGAGGACCACAGGGTTTTTGTTTCTGCCTAAGTGCGATTATTATTACATTCATTTTGAGTGTGTATGTGGGACAGGCATTTTTACATGCGTATGCAGAGGACCACAGGGTTTTTGTTTCTGCCTAACTGCCAATATTGTTACATTCATTTTGGGTGTGTATGTGGGACAGGCATTCTTACATACGTATGCAGAAGTCCACAGGGTTTTTGGTTTATGTCATGAGTTCCAATATTACATTGTTACATTGATTTTTTCGTGTGTATTTGGGCACGCATTCTTGCATGCATGTGATATTTGCCACAGTAAACAGCTGTTCCTCCATACAGATATGACTTTAGCACCAAACACACCAGTCACTAGTTCAATCCCCACATTGGGCAACACAGGGGTAGGAGTAGTTATGTATAATTACGGAATTCTGTATAGCAAAAATTTCAAAAACAAAAAAAGTTAGCAACAAAACCTGAATCCTAACCACGGCTTTATCGCTTTCCGTATCAGGCCCCTGGACCCTCAGATTCTACACTTATTTTTCCAATTTTCGTTTTTCTTACATATTTTTAAAGTGTGAGTTGCCAGTATTTTAAATGTCACCTTGTGTTTTAAAATTCTAAATTATCACACACACAGACACTGTTCATAAAAACAATCTTCAAAAACTATCTCACTCTGTCATGTCAAGTATAAAGTAACTTTGTATTTGCACTCATCCTTCTGCCTTATAGCCCTCCTTCAGTCCTTGCTACATCAAGTGCAAATGCACACAAGAACATAAACAAAGCGTAATTTTATTCCATGAGCTCTAGTATTAGATTTTTGGCGAGTATGTCGAACTGATGTTCCTCCAAGTGCATACGCTATTGTCCACAGACTTTATCTTTCTACAATTCTTCAAAACATACAAAAGTATATTATCATTCATGCACTCATTTTCCCTTTTCATTACACTTGTATTACTCAAATCTCACATCAACTAGCCACACCAAGACATCTCTTTTTGACTAACTTTTACAGTAAAATATTTTACCTCAAAACCAAAACAAATAGTCAATAGACCTCACAATATCAGATATGGCTTCCACATTCCTTCACTTACTTTATATTTATGTCTCAAAGTTATGCAAAAACATATTTTTTACATTTTTTCTCTATATGTATGCACATTATAACAGACTAAAAGCTATATTTCCATTTTTTTTTTTTAAACATACCTCTTCTGGTTGAATAGCTACTGTGATAAATACATGATTTTTTTACAGGTCAGAACGTACCTTACAACTATGGTCATTCTAGTTTTTTTCATTTTACATTTGTTTCAAATAAAAACATTTGTTCCCATTTCTTGCGCTTGTTGTTTTGTTACACTTGATTACCTTCACACCATACACTAGCATACCAACTCAGACACCAATCAACAACAACTAACAGAACATGCACTCAACATTTCTACTCCTTTATCTTACCACAGTCACGTTTTCAAAACAATCCATGTTAACCACTTCTTACAAACTTTCTCACTCACTGACTATCGCTCTTTGTCATTACCATTCTCTTTATCCAAAACTTGCACCATCTTCAGCTGATCTAACCTAAAATATGACATTCCCAGCGATCCATTCTATTTATTACAACACCTAATTATACCACAGGCCTAGTCTACACTCTTTCATCGCGCACACACACACATACCCATGTTCTACAACATGTTTTGGCCCTGTTGATCAATGATCAACCCAATTTCTTGTATATATATATACACACACAGAGAAAGTACACATTTGTCTCTTATTATGGAGCCGCATATTTATGATATTAAGTAAATGCAAAGACATAAATCCTCCACTTGTCCACACCAGTGAGAAGGAAAGGTTCTTTCTTTCTTTATTTGGTGTTTAACGTCGTTTTCAACCAAGAAGGAAAGGTACAAATTCCCCTCACGGCTCTTCTACTCCTTGTATTTTTCACTGTTCTTTTGGTCGTGTTAATCAGCTATTATTGGCTGCATTTTTTCCTGTTTAATGGAAACCAGGTGTACAATGGGGGGTTGACTGTTCAAGCTGTGAGAGCTCAACAAGATGAAGCATACAACATGTCGCTGCTGACAGACAGGAGACGGGTTGGTTTTCTCCAATTACCATCAGCTTTGGTTAAAGGCATCTATCCATTACGGAATCAAGAATTAATTTGTTTTGTTTACGTGTGTAAGTGAAGTAATCAGTGTAAGCGTTGAAGGGTAAAATAATGATTGACTGTAGTGTAGGACTATAGAAAAAATTGTTGAAGCTGTGCCGTCAATGAGAAATTTGAAAATATACACTGAGTCACGTGCTGTGCATTGCCATGCCAGAGCGTGCGTTGTCAGTCGCTCAGTAGTGGTCTAAAAATCAAATGTGAATCCTATTTGTATATAGTAAATGTTTAGTTATTGATTCTCGCAACCGGTAGTGATTTTAACTACACCAGTGGGGTGCGTGATTGTCTGGTTAGCATACTGGACAGGTGGCCAATTTTACGGTGACAGGCTGCGGTTCGCGCTTCGATCCCAGCCATGGACACATGTATTATGCAGGGCTTGAAATCTTCCTCTTTTCCGCGGAATTTCGCCGAAACGTTTTTAAAATTCAGCATCGGGTAAATTCTTCCCCCTAACCCGCGGGGGGAAGACAACGCATGATCAACAAGGTACTTTTCGAACATACCTTTTGTTCTATGTTATATTTTTCTTCTGTTCACATATTAACTTACAACTGCTGGTGATGTCGCTGACACCAGGCAGCATGTCGTAACACCGATACGATTTCTACAACAGGGAAGGCTGTCACCGACCTCGTGGCGTGCATGAAAAACGACCACCTCTTCGTATTGCTTGACGAGGCGTCTTGTGATAGCAGCTTGGTGTTTATATGTGTGTGTGTGCGTGTGTGTGTGTCTGTGTGTGTGTGTGTGTGTGTGCGCGTGTGTGTGATTTGATTTTTTTTTCAAAAGAGGGAAAAATGGACCGAACAAAACAGTATGGTTGGTTGGTTATTATAGTTCATCGTCTCTCCAGCAGGTCATGCTTTTGGAGACCGATGCACCAGCCGGGAGATTGGTTATTATAGTTCATCGTCTCTCCAGCAGTTAATGCTATTGGAGACTGATGCGACAGACGGGAGATTGGTTGGCTGGATATTATTGTTCATCGTCTCTCCAGCAGGTCATGCTATTGGAGACCGATGCACCAGGCGGAAGATTGGTTATTATAGTTCATCGTCTCTCCAGCAGTTAATGCTATTGGAGACTGATGCGACAGACGGGAGATTGGTTCAATTTTAATAATAAATTTTCATTTGATTAATATTCTTTCTTTCTTTATTTGGTGTTTAACGTCGTTTTCAACCATTCAAGGTTATATCGTTAATATACTTACCCAACTCACATATGCTGTATGCGTCCCCTTGGTAACAAGGAAGACGCCTCCAAAAAGAGTGACCATGACCCGTCAAGAGGTCAAGGCCAGACCGGGATCGAGGCTGCCTTCCGTATGCGCGCGCATACGCCGCCATTTGTAGTCATTCCAAACTCAGCGCTCAGTTGAGCTGGTCGCATATTCTGTACTCTCTGGCTGTGAAAAAGGGATCGTTTCAGTGACTTGCGCTTTGGATTATGTTCATCTTGTATACCCTCCTCCTGCTGTCGTGATGTTGCCGAAGGAAATAAGACTCATCGCTGAAGACAACGTGGCACCAGTTGTTGGCAAGGGTCCACTGGAGGTGCTGGTTCGCCCACTGCATCCTGGCCTGGCCCCACCGTTCTGTCGGTAGGTCAGTGGAGGATAGGAACAAAGGCCAGGTTTTATCAGATGGGAAGCCAATAGGGGGTCAAAGAAGACTTACAGATGCTGTGTGTGATAAGCTGCAGACTTACTATGGGAACGCAATCAGGGGCAATAAGGGAGACCCGGTAGAAATGAGAAAAGCGGTGTGGGCTATTTTCTTTCACAAGGGGTCAACTGATGCCAAGCCTACACACCACTTGTGCAGTGTCCAGTGGTGCCCCTACCTACAGGCACAGAGGGATGGCAGGCTTCATACTTTGACCCACAAGGGAAATCTAGCCCCAGCAATCATGGAGGCCATCAAACCTACCTTCAAAGACGTGACCAAGACTGAGCTGCTGAACGCGAACGAGTCACTGAACAGTACCATTTGGAAATATTGCCCCAAAACAAAGAACCAGGGCCCAAGAACTGTGAAAACTGCCCTTGCCATTGCTGTCAGTGTCTTTAATGATGGTGCTACATGCTTTGGTGCCAAGCTGGAGGCGGACATCCGCCCTGGTGTGTTTGCTGCAGCTTTCTTTAAACGGCGGGATACGCCGCGTATCTCAAATGCCCAGAGACAGGCCAAATCAGCTTCTTTGGAGGAGAGGAGGGATAGAAGGCAGAAGAGACTGACCCACAATGATAACTGTGCTGCTAGGGAGGGCCAGCCATACCTTTCTTTCTATATGGTGTTAACGTCGTTTTCAACCACGAAGGTTATATCGCGATGGGGAAAGGGGGGAGATGGGATAGAGCCACTTGTTAATTGTTTCTTGTTCACAAAAGCACTAATCAAAAATTTGCCCCAGGGGCTTGCAACGTAGTACAATATATGACCTTACTGGGAGAATGCAAGTTTCCAGTACAAAGGACTTAACATTTCTTACATACTGCTTGACTAAAATCTTTACAAAAATGGACTATATTCTATACAAGAAACACTTAACAAGGGTAAAAGGAGAAACAGAATCCGTTCGTCTCTCTTTACAGACATGCTGGGGAGCATCGGGTAAATTCTTCCCCCTAACCCGCGGGGGGCCTCGAGACACTGGCAGGATTTTGTGACATTGACATCACCTGCACAAAGGTATACACTCACCTGTTGGTTGGTTGGTTTTTGGGGTTTAATGTCTCTTCAGCAGATGCTAGCTGCTATTCGAGACCGATGCAGTTATTTTCTTTTCCCTTCATATGGCAAGTTCTACGTTTCAGACTATTTACATTCAAATCTATCACTGTAAAAGAAGGTTCTAAAAATTATTAGTTTTCACTTCTGGTACTTTAAATCTTGTAAAAAATCTTGATCTCTTTTAAAAAGTTAAAAATCTTGTCCGGGGGAACATCCCGGAATAAAACCTTCAGTGTTTCCGCATTGTAGTGTTTGTCTCGAAATTCTTGAACGTCTACACATTTTGTGAGAACATGTTCTAATGTCCATGGTTCGTCACATCCAAAACAGTATGGTGGATCTTCACCTTTCAGCAGATACGAATGTGTAATGTGACTGTGCCCAATGTGTAAGCGACAGAGAACTGTCTCTTCTTTCCTGTTGAGGCGACATTGGGGTAGGCTGTCCGACAGCTGGGGGACGATCTTATGAAGTTTATTTTCTTCACATTCGTCCCATTCACTCTGCCATAGGTACTTTATGTACATGTTGGTGCAAGTTCTGAAATCTGAATGCTTTGTGTGTTTGTCAGTGATGAGTCTTTCTCTGGCTTCTTTAGCAGCTTGATCAGCTGCAGAGTTGCCTCTAATTCCAACATGGGATGGCACCCATGCAAACACAATCCTTTTGCCTTCTTCAATCAGAGATGCATGTAGCTCTTGGATTTCGACCAACAGTGGGTGATCTAGCTGTCAGTTGCTCGCAGGACATTGTGGCAATACACTCACCTGTCTAATGTGCTGCTACATGGACTACACAAACTGGATCGAGACCAGGAGAAGGAGACAGCACTCTACCAGACATCCCTGAAGAAGGCCCGGATGATGTAGCTCACTGGAAGGTAGACCTTCTTACCTACAGGCCATGCGCCAAACAGTGTGTCTGGCAAAGTCCCACCCAGCAAATTGTCAAGAACAGGCGCTTGCATTTGGATGTGTCCAATGGGGATAGTAGGTTTGGTTGTGATCAATCAGAATAATGTAGGAATAAAAATGTATGACAGTTTGGTATGATGACATGTAATTTACATATGCTGAAATATAATATTATACATTATATAATATTATTATGGCTGTTGCCATGACCGTGAAGCCCAACTAAGGTTTAATGTTATGTAATTCAAAATACCAAAATCAAGCACCTATTAATCTGGTCTACGGTTTTTGCGCGTGAAGATTGAGGCCTTCGTAAACGTTCAACGTTGGCCAATCCTGATTTTAACAATGTTGTGTCGTTTTTTATTATGTTTTATTTTGTTGATCAATTCATAAATATGTCTTCCCAACATATTACAAATGAAACAGAAATAAAGTCTTTGAGAACTACAACAATTATTGTTGCTGTCAAAACCTTGCAAGGCCTCAACAACTGACAAAAGCTTTGTGTGGAAGAATGTGGAAGAATCTATTTTTATGCACAAGGGGTCTACAATAATGTTTGCGCGTCACCACGTATAATGTAGTCACCACTTGCATAGAAATGCTCTCAAGCGTGACAAAACGTGTTTTTTTATGAGAACTATTGTCAACATAAGTGTTGTACATGTCAATGTTTGCTTGGTTGACAGATGCGTTCGTTATAGTGTACACCGACGCACCCTTATATCATAATAGGCGAGTCTTTTGCACAACATCCGGTCACTGGATACTTTTTGCGCGAGAAGATTTTGTTCACGTGGAACTACAAACTTCAAGTACAACAAGGTAAGAGAAAAGTGTATATGTGTGCTAACGTACATCATCAACTTGAACATTTTATGTTGCTGTCATGCGTGTTGTCGAAATAGTAAACATTGCGAGCGCTGACAGCTCAGTGACAGTGTTGTGACTGTCTCTACCTTCAGATGACCGTGCAGTACATAAATGAAACAGAAATAACGTCTTACAGAACTACAATAATTATTATTGTTGCCGTCAAAACCTTGCAAGGCGTCAACCGTTCTCACGAGATCAGTTAAATTTTCTCTCTCTCTCTCTCTCTCTCTCTGTGTATGTCTTTGTCTGTGTCTCCCTCTGAGTCTCTCCGCTTCTGTCTTTCTATGTCTGTCTCTGTGTGTGTGTCTCTCTCTCTCTCTCGCTCGCTCTCGCTCTCGGTTTGTCTCTCTCTCATCCGACTCTTGGCACACAGGTCAAACCAGAGGTTAACTTTAGTACACGTGTACCTAGCAGCAGGGGGGAGGGGAGTGGGGTGATTTCTTCAATTAGCTAAGGGCAGTCAACATGTGTCGTTGTTTGCCGTTCTCATGAGAACAGTTACTTTTGTTTTGTTTGGTTTTTTGCTCCAAATTTGTGCATTTTCACAACAGGCTTTTCTGTTTCATCTCTCATACATGGTGTCAATTGGACACAAAAAAACACGGAACAAAACAGAAGTAACTTATCTCGTGAGAACGGTAGTGCACTAGGTTTGCAAAAAAACACGATAGTATCATAGTACCTTATCTCTTTCAACCCGTATGGGGCCCTTCAACATGTGACAGACTCACAAATGCACCGAACCCATTTGGTTCTTCGAGAGAATTTTTGCGTGAAAACCTTTTCAGGGCCTCAGGGTCAGCTCAGGGTCAGTGTCATAAGAGCCTACATGTATGGCCGGACGAAACCATGTTAACGGAAGGGATATATAAGACTGTTTTTAGCAGATTTCCACACTGCTAAAACCTCACTTTCTTGCAGTTGCTTTGTCTGCAATGCCTTACAACTCTACAAATAGTTAAGTTTTTCGCGTTTGTGTTGTAATTTGCAAGCAAACGTCGTGCATAGTAAAGTTAGTCGACTTTGCTACAATTTGTAAAAACTATAGCATTACCTGATACCCCCTTTTCAATAATGGAATCAGTGTTTTGTTATAATCGTTTTGTAAGCAGTTCTACTGCGCACTTGCATTCTGCGTTAGGACGGAACCAATCCGTCTACAGAGTCGTCTGAGTCAAGGGCCGTCTCAAGTCTAAATAATATTAGTATAAATCATAACTAATTTTCTTCACACCATCATAGACATAATGTTGCCTCACATGTTCTTTGTACAATCGTTGGTTTTCACAATAAATATTGCATTACTGTACTTGTCTTCTTTTTCTTTAAACAAATGTTTACTACTACCTAACTTGATTTCAGACCCACACCCATTATTATACACACATTTCACATTTAAACCATTTGTCGGCCCCCTGTCGATATTTTTCGACTAAGTTCCCTGGTCAATTTGGTATTGATGAAAGGTAGTTGACCTTCTGTTCACACAACGGAGTGTAAACAACAGGTGCCAGGGATTAACAAAAAAAGTATATAAAAAAAAAATCTAAAATTCTTCCTGGGACGAAAATCCGTCAGGGACAGAAAAAATCCCACCCCTGTGACTGTCTAACCATTATGTACTGCAATGTACAGCCATGTAACTGTCTACCCAGCATGTACTGCTATGTACAGACATCATGTCACTGTCTACCCAGCATGTATTGCTATGTACAGACATCATGTCACTGTCTACCCAGCATGTATTGCTATGTACAGACATCATGTGACTGTCTACCCAGCATGTACTGCTATGTACAGACATCATGTGACTGTCTACCCAGCATGTATTGCTATGTACAGATATCATGTAACTGTCTACCCAGCATGTACTGCTATGTACAGACATGTTTCTTTCTTTCTTTCTTTGGTGTTTAACATCGCAGACATCATGTGACTGTCTACCCAGCATGTACTGCTATGTACAGACATCATGTGACTGTCTACCCAGCATGTACAGTTATGTACAGACATCATGTGACTGTCTACCCAGCATGTACTGCTATGTACAGACATCACGTCACTGTCTACCCAGCATGTACTGCTATGTACAGACACCATGTCACTGTCTACCCAGCATGTACTGCTATGTACAGACATCATGTGACTGTCTACCCAGCATGTATTGCTATGTATAGACAGCATGTGACTGTTTACCCAGCATGTACTGCTATGTACAGACATGTCACTGTCTACCCAGCATGTACTGCTATGTACAGTCATCATATGACCCATCGCTTTATTTCCGTTTGGCTTGTTACAGGAATGGCCATGCTAAAAGTATTACACTTGTTAATGGCACACTAGTCTTGTGGGTAGACAATGAGGTTTCCACCCATCTGGCATCTTGCCACCGACATTGCCCACGCCTAGCATGTAAGACTGAAGTCGTCAAGTTTGAGGCCATCCAGACAGACACATTAAGTCACATTTTATCTTCTTAAAACAGGGAGAAAAAATTCACTCAAAACAGAGCTTCTTCACTGACAACACCTCAAGTGACATTTTCATCTTCTTAAAACACCGAGAAAATTCCTTTTAATTCTTAACGTCCTATACCGCGCCATACCGTATCATCCTATACCGCGTCATACCGCTCGTTCTCTACTAGTGTCATTAAACAAGAGTTACCAGCCTTGCGATGCTCTCCTGCATTGGAAAACAGCTTTAGTCCTTCGACACACATGCCAATGCTGCCGGTGGATTTTGTTCAGGACTTTTGAATGTGATTTTGATTTTTGTGGACAGATTTTGTTCGGATTTTTTTTGTTAGCTTTGAAAATTCGAAATGGAGTCGAGTGATAGTGATACGTCTTTTCACGGGTTTGAGGCAAGAAATGTGGAGAATGCCTTCGATGGTGGTGATGCTGATAGTGGACAGAGTGATCTATCAATTTTGGAGGTTTCAAGCGTTCACACAGTCGATTTGAGTGATTTTAAACCTCAAAGTTCGGATGAATCATCCGCAGATGATGACATTGACGATAATGCACAATGGCGTGGAAACATTGAACAGTGGGAGGAAGATGCATTCCTAGAAAGTGTGGGCCCTACACAACCTCTTCCATACAATGCTGAAGCAGTCGACTATTTTTACCAGCTCAGCTGTTTCCATTGGCTTTCATTGAGAAAATCAAGGATGAAACTGAACTTTACGCTCGCCAAAAACGAGATTCCTTTTTGGATTTTACGTGGATACGTTACCTGGGATTTTTACCTGTGAAAACTACCTCCCCAAGAGTAAAGTTGGTGTCATTTTTAATCATGAGATAACAGTGCATGACAACCAACATAAAACACAGACAACACCTTCATTGCATTTTGTTTTATTTTATTTTATTTCATAATTTATTTTTTACCTGAAATTATGAATTAGATTTTTTATGACAAGTAATTATCACAAAAAACCCGCAAACCTTTCATAAATGCAAAGTACATTCATTCCCCAATGGTCAAAAAAAATATCAAGTAAATCCATCCATAAAGAATAAAAATAGAACACACCCAAATTTTGTCTCTTTTTCCCAAATCCTTATGGGATTTTGCACTGGGACATGCAAAAAACGTTACAGGCTAATAAGAGTTGAGCAGAGCTTCTTCACTGACAACACCTCAAGTGACATTTTCATCTTCTTAAAACACGGAGAGAAAAATCACTCAAAACAGAGCTTCTTCTTCACTGACAAAGGCTGCATGACAGATTGTTAGACTGAAGTCAAGTCAACTTGAGACCTACCAGACAGACACCTCAAGTGACATTTTCATCTTTCTTAAAACACGGAGAGAAAAATCTCTCAAAACAGAGCTTCTTCTTCACTGACAAAGGCTGCATGACGGATTGTTAGACTGAAGTCAAGTCAACTTGAGACCTACCAGACAGACACCTCAAGTGACATTTTCATCTTTCTTAAAACACGGAGAGAAAAATCACTCAAAACAGAGCTTCTTCTTCACTGACAAAGGCTGCATGACAGATTGTTAGACTGAAGTCAAGTCAACTTGAGACCTACCAGACAGACACCTCAAGTGACATTTTCATCTTTCTTAAAACACGGAGAGAAAAATCTCTCAAAACAGAGCTTCTTCTTCACTGACTACCTCAAGTGACATTTTCATCTTCTTAAAACACAGAGAAAATTCACTTTAAAGAGCTTTTTCTTCACCGACAACACCTCAAGTGACATTTTCATCTTTCTTAAAACACGGAGAGAAAAATCTCTCAAAACAGAGCTTCTTCTTCACTGACAAAGGCTGCATGACGGATTGTTAGACTGAAGTCAAGTCAACTTGAGACCTACCAGACAGACACCTCAAGTGACATTTTCATCTTTCTTAAAACACGGAGAGAAAAATCACTCAAAACAGAGCTTCTTCTTCACTGACAAAGGCTGCATGACAGATTGTTAGACTGAAGTCAAGTCAACTTGAGACCTACCAGACAGACACCTCAAGTGACATTTTCATCTTTCTTAAAACACGGAGAGAAAAATCACTCAAAACAGAGCTTCTTCTTCGCAGACTACCTCAAGTGACATTTTCATCTTCTTGAAACACACAGCAAAAATTCACTTAAAACAGAGCTTCTTCTTCACAGACAAAGGCTGCATGACGTATTTGCAATTCTGCAAGAAATGACATCCCGACAGACAATCCAATTTTCTGGGGACACAAAACTGGCTAAATCCATGAACCTGCTAAGAGAGAGAGAGAGAGAGAAAGGGGCAATTTGTTGTGTCTTTCGTTCTCGTTTTGTATTTGTTTTCGTTTTCGTTATTGACACAGATTGTGTTCGATAATTCAAACTAAGTTTTCCTTGCTGTTTTTCTCCTTTTCTTTTTTTTATTTTTATTTTATTTTATCTTTATTTTTTGATATATATTTTTGTTTTGTTTTTTGTCTCCATAAGTTTTAAACTTGTTGTGCTCCTTCTTAATGATGTTATATTATCATGTGTCTGTTTATGAATAAAATACTGCTTAAAGGAAAGGGGCAATGGTTTGCACAACTGGGTCAGAATTAATTTGGCTAACAATTGAGACTAAGGAGAATGCAAAAATCGAAAATGTCAATAATAAATTTTCATTTGATTAATATACTTTCCGCAATTCTCATGAATGCATTGACCAAGATCTCATATGCTAGATGTCGAAAAACTACTTTCTTTCTTTATTTGGTGTTTAACGTCGTTTTCAACCATTCAAGGTTATATCGCGACAGCGAAAAACTACTCAAATTACCTGCCCTTGAAAGGGTGGTAACCAAGCTAAAAAAACAGAGACCATAGCCGTTGCTAGGGTCTGCACCTACTTGGTTACCCATAACCCCCCGTGCGCCACGTGGGCGCCGGCATCCTGTCTAGTCATTCTCGACTTTCGACCCCTCATGGACGGACGTTCGAATCTTGCCAGTCTCACGCGGCCTTCACATAGCCACTGTCTGAGGACCAGCTGTGTGGGAGGCTTTACCTGTTCACCCTCGCCCTTTTTGGTGAGATCTTTCCTTGTTTTCGTTTATTGTTAACGTCTTTTGCTTCTGTTGCTAGTCACTCTGAAAAATTTTGTGAGTGACTTCATGTCAGCCATTTCAAGATGGCCGACAGCACTAAACAGAAGAACCTTAGTGCGAGGCTGGAGGGAGATAAAGCTACTAGCCCTAAGAAAACTAAGGGCAAATCTAAAGGTAAGAAGGAGACCGATCTTCCCTCTATCAGGGTTGATGATCCAACAACATCTTTTACGGTCACAATTCCTTCGAATTCTGATAGCGTCTTGCATGCTCCCCAGCCCGTGACTCCTAAGGATAAGCAGTCCTTTGACTTCGAGTTAGGGTTTACAGACATCATGTGACCCAGCATTCACTGCTATGTATCGAATTCATACGACTCTCTACTCAGCATGTACAATGTACTGACACTGTGCAACATTTGACTTTATGACTTCTTAGTTCCTTGCACACACATACAAACTTACAGGATAATGTGCAACAGCGTTTTCAGTTTTGTTATATTCTTGAATCGCGACAAGTGACGTTCCGTTTAACAACGATATTATTCTAGTCAAATGTTTTGGTTATGCTAAAGAAACCCAGAAAGGGGGATGTAATGTAATCCAATGTTAGTCTGGATTCTAGTATTAAGATACCTCATATAGTTTCCGGTAATTGGACAATTCCTGTCAACTCGACAGCATCTTTTGATTTGTGTATTGAACAATGTGCTCCTCCCAATCCTGGCAGGACTGACAGTGTCCCAATGAAAGTCTCCTGAAACGACTCTCAACCATCGTATAACACCACACAGACTTACTTCTACGCTGCGTGAAAGGGATAAACCAAAGCAAGTCACCCCGCACTACCAGTGCAAAGGCCACAAGGACTGGCCATAACAACTTGAGGCTGTGTTCAGATGTACTGCTGCCCTTTCTCATCCATGTTCACTCATGATGCCGCCCTTCGGGTTGACAAGGGAGTCTGTCAACATACACAAACATGTAATCATTGCATTACAAAGTCCAGTAAGTTATTTCTACATCCATACATTACATGTTCTGATTATTTCTACACCCATACATGCCACGCGACTGTAAGCCAAATGGTCAACAGCGAAAGAATTGATTTTCGAAATTGCATTGAAAACCATTGTTATCTCAAACTTTGGACAGGGCTCCCCAAAGTGCGCGTCCCTGCGTCCCATACGCACTAGAAGTCGAAATCAATTGAGGGGGTCCCGGGACGCACTACATTTGCGCTATCGTGCGTACTGTAGGTACTCTTTTCAGACTGTAGTTGTCAGTCAATTGTAGTGCAAGCACAAATGAGAGCTTCTACAATACTAAGCAAATGTGTGGTCAGTGTGCTGCACTAAAGATTTTGTTCAAAATTTGGCTTGTTCTTTCATTTGAATGATGGAAATGCATTAAGATAATGTTCATGTATAAATTTGTATATTATTGGCGATCTGCATGATGAATTTAATTGCAAACTAATAATAAAATCTCGAAAATTCACCCAAAAAGACGTCCGTAAAGTGTGAACGGCTTCAGTGGGTCAACTCAAACAGCTATTGTGACTTCATCCGTGCATTATCACAAGAAATAGTGCTTTTTATTTAGGCTTCATACATTGAAAAGCCGGGGCTAAACTTTTTTTCTCTCTTTGGACCTAGATATTCACGCAATTGTGGACCAAAATGTGCATTTGGGATGCATCATGAGGTGTCCCGTTGCGATGTATTTTTTAAACGTTCCTAAGTCGGCGACAAGGTAAGATCAGCTTGTCCACTATGCACATCAGCAAACTATACCCAAAGTACTTCATTTTGCACCCTAATAGGTTGCAAATATTAAAAGGAGTTTGATGCTGAGAATATTTGTACACAGAGGTGTCCCAAATGTAGCGTCCATAATGCATCCGAAACGAGTTCATATTGGAGAATCCAGACCACTCTGTGTCATATTCTAAGTTTTCACAGCTGAAGCCGAAATCCACCAAGGCTACTCAGCACAACAAGCTCAAGACATGCCGCTGCGAGTACTGCATGAAAGTGGAGCTGAGACTGAAGGGGATCAACAAGTTTTTGGCGCTGAAAGGATTTTGCCAACTCACGCTGGCCAACAAAGATGCCGCCCTAGACATGACTTTGTGTGCGAGGACAAAAGCATTCCACCAATCCAATTGTGTGGAAAGGAAGTGTGGAAGTTGCGGTGTGACTGCACTGAGTGCACATTTTCAGCCTGTCCTCGTTGACCACGGTGAAAGTCCAGCCACTTGGGAGATTTGGTCCAACGTGACCGAGGAGTACCGTCAGAATGATGGTACTTTGCGATCGACAAAGAAATGGAAACCAGTGGCAAAGGAACGACCATTCAAGGACCTTGTCAGCGAGCTGGAAGATGAGATGAAAACTTTCAGCCTCCACCTCTTCCAAGCTCGGTGGCAGCACTACCAATTTTCTCAAGTAAAAGACAATCTTCCAGACAACTGGCTGGTACTGGTGTCAGACTTTGGTCAGAACTTCACCTGTCACCACCAAGACGAAATTCAGGGGGCGCACTGGTGCCGTTCTGAAGCAACGATCCACCCAACTGTTGCCTACTACAAGAAAGAGGGGAAGGTGGTGCGACACAGCTTCGTGTTTATCTCGAACGACCTAAAACACGACGCACATGCAGTTCATCACTTCCAGATGAAAGTTACGAACAAACTCCTCAGCGAAGGATTGAGCTTTGTCCGTAAAATCCACTTCAGTGATGGCTGTGCCTCTCAATACAAGGGCAAAACTAACATTGTTGACCTGTCCCATGCTGAGGAAGACACTGGCATCCTGACGGAGCTGCACTACTTTGGTAGCCGGCACGGAAAAGGGCCATGCGATGCTGAAATTGGTGTGGTGAAGAAGAGTGCTAACCTTGCAATCAAGCGACGGGCAGCAGTCATGTCTGATGCTCGCAGCATGTACCTGTGGGCTCAAGGGTCTTTAACGAGAGACTCAGATGTCAGCAAAAGAACATTCTTCTTCGTTCCTCAGGGGGAGATCAACAGAGAGCGGGAAGAAAGATCAGGCAAGGACAACAAGAGCCTTCCAGGAACAAAAACTCTTCATGCCCTCAGAAGCCAAGCTCTTTATGTGGTTACATGGAGGAAGAGAAGCTGTTTCTGCCCTCCCTGCAGAAACATGGAAGGGACCTGCGACAACATGACATGTGGACCATGGCATGTCTTCAATATGCAGAAAAGAAGGGGTGAGTGATTTATGGTCTAGTGTAGCATTGTGAATTTGAATCGACTCTTGAATGTAATTTGAGCAACCAAATCTCTTTTTTTCTAAATCTTAATTTGTTTGTTTGCTTGTTTGTTAAACAGCTCGTCAAACAGCCACCATCCAACGACCGTCTCATTTCTTGCGGCGTTCGTTTCCACTCTCTGATTGCTTTTCTTTCCTTCTGCATGCCTCTTCAGTGTCTTCTTGTTCACATTCAATAGAAGTGCCATGTCACCCATGGTGCCCGAAAAACCCCTTTTTGCAATTTCAAGAACAATTTTCCTTGTATTTCGGTTGTCCACAAACTGCTTTGCTCTGAGTTCTCTGACTGTTTTTATGAAATTCCGGCCTATTTCTGCTTCGTGGGTCAGGTCTGGATTTCTGGAGTAAAACAGTAGCTTCTTTCTGGGTGTGTACATTTTCTGGAGGAAACTGCGACAGTGCTACCAGATAAGAAATTAGTCAGCAAGAAGACTGGAACGGCAGCTTCTTTTCTTCAAAGACCTTTGCGAGAGCTCCACAAGGATTTCACGACAGCAGGAGGTAACATTCCCTTTTCGTCGTTTGCAAAATGTCGTCCAAGCAATGTCCGCCTTATGTCCCAAGCGAAGTTGCGTCAATGCTTGTGCGAGTACTGCACGAACGTCAGCCTCAAACTGGACACAGTGAAAGCAGTGGCCACCCAGCGCCGGGAATACCAATGTGTGATCACCAACGAGCGAGCTGCTGTAAGGATCATCACCTGCGACCCGAAGCAAAAGTCATGCTGTTACAGCACCTGCCAACAATGTTCAGCGGATCTGATGGACGTATACCTGCAGCCTCTGCGTGACGCAGATCAAGGCGATCTGATGAAGTGGTACCGGTGGGAGAACCAGATGAGAGTGATCCGCGGACAACCGGTTAGCCGCAAGTGCCTCGTGACAAAGGTTGGAGACCTCGCAACTTTGCTGGAGGAACTGAAGGCGGAGGTGAAGTTCTTGTCGCAACATTTGTTCCGAGCTGACTGGCAGCACCGACAGTTCACCACCCTGCGTAATGCAACACCATTTCCCCAGGAAACAGTCATGATGGTGCTGGACTTCGCTGAAAACTTCACTTGCCAGTACCAGCAAGAGGTCCAGGCGGCCCATTGGCATCATGACACCGTGACCCTCCACCCCATTGTGGCATACTACAAATGCCCAGCCTGTGAGACAACGACAACAGAGTCACTGGTGTTCATTTCGAATGATGGCAAGCACGACTTCCATGCAGTACAAGCCTTCATGGTGAAGACTGTGGACCACCTGCAGCAGGAGCGCGGCCTTACTATCAACCATATTGTCCAATGGACAGACGGATGTGCGGCTCAGTACAAAAGCAAGGGTCCATTTGCCGACATATCGCGGGCTCTGGAGGATTTTGGTGCCACATTGGAGAGAAATTTCTTCGGTTCCCGTCACGGGAAAGGGCCATCTGACGGAGAGAGTGCGGTTGTCAAGAACCACATGATGACTGCAATTGTGGCTGAAAACGCAGTGGTCACCAGTGCAGAGGATGTCTACAACTACCTCCAGGGATCGTCGCTTCGGAAACCGCCACCTGTCCATGGTTGCAGTCACTTCCTTCGCACATTCTTCTGGGTTCCCGAGGGGACCATCAATCGAGACCGACCTGACAGGCCAGCAAAAACTGTCAAGGGCACCCGCATGTTTCACTCTGTTAAATGCGTGGAACAAGGCCAAATCCAGTCTCGCCATCTGACCTGCACATGCCATCCATGCATGTCTGGTATCGGGGACTGCACTTTCCTGGAGGTTGTTGGTCCTTGGTCCTCGCAGACACTCTGTCCCCAAGCACGACAACGGCAGCCCTGTGTTCCCCAGCCAAGAAGACAGCAACCCCGTGCCCGTCGTCAGCAGCCGCCTGGCCGTCGTCAGCAGCCTCGTGCCCGTCGTGTCATCGTCTTGCCTGATGTCGCAGAGCCTGCCTCCCCTCCCCCTTCTGACAATGACGAGCATGCCTCCCCTGCCCCTTCTGACCATGATCATGCCTCCCCTCCACCTTCTGAACATGATGAGCCTGCCTCCCCTGCCCCTTATGACCATGATGAGCCTGCCTCCCCTGCTTCTTCTGACAATGACGAGCATGCCTCCCCTGCCCCTTCTGACCATGATCATGCCTCCCCTCCACCTTCTGAACATGATGAGCCTGCCTCCCCTGCCCCTTATGACCATGCTGAGCCTGCCTCTCCTGCCCATGATGAGCCGGCCCCTTCTGACCATGATGAGCCTGCCTCCCCTGCTTCTTATGACCATGTTGAGTCTGCCTCCCCTGCCCATGATGAGCCTGTCAATGCTGACCATGATGAGCCTGCCTCTCCTGCCCATGATGAGCCTGACAGTGCCGAGCCAGCCATTTTCATGGACCTTGGTGTGCCTGTGAACACTGCCCCTTCTGCCATGGACCAGGAGGGGATCACCGCCCCTAAGAGGTACAGTGGGGCTTGTTTACCTACAGTAATTTGTCATGAATGCTTTCACATTTTGCATTTATTTGATAAATAGCTGTGTCACTATTCTCTGTATTGACCGTTTTTAGATGTTTTTGGATAATCAATCACTGAAGAAACACAAATATAAAAAAACATATTTCAAACTCACATTTTTTCATACAGAGAGGTTCAATTGTACAAATTTGAGCACAAAGATGTTTTTTTTTTAGGCTTTTATTGACTACATCCATTACAATTTTGAACATTGTTTACAGGACTGTGACCAAGGGAGACTGGCTGAGGGTGGTGTTCCACAGCAGCAAAGGTCAAAGTGCCATGGAATATGTTGCGAAGGTAGGCTTTGTCCTCTTAGGTCTTTGTCCTCAGTTGTTTGTTGTATAAGTTATTTAGAAGCTAATCTCATGTGGTAAACAAAGGTCTTTTTTTGTGTGTGCATAGTCCACATTAGCTCATTTCACAGAGGCAAGGTAATGACAAAAGAAACACATAACTCCAGTAACTTGGCTTAAAAATGTTTTAAAAAGGCAAAATTTGCAAGGTTTTTGGTTAATATTGTCTCTGAGAGGTTTCTTCGAATATTATTGTTAATCAATTTATAACTGTGTGTTTTAGGTCCTGGACACTGATGGGACAGAGACTTTTGTCAGCTGCCTCAGGCCCCCGTACACACCTCGGTCTAAGCAGTTCACTTACCCGAAAGAGCCTGATGAGACCTGGATTTCTCGGGACCAGATCACAGCATTTCTGGGACACCCGTCCATCTCCCGGGATGCATATTCATTTGACAGCCTATAAATGTTGACCTTTGTCATGAAAAATGTGTTTGTTATGTCTGAATGGCTGTTTTAGTACACATTACAGAAGTTAGTTACTTTAAGGTGATGCAGCCCAATGTCTTGATGTGCTTTTGGTGTCCATGTTTCAACTGCGCGGTCCTCGTTTCAACTGCCCGTCAAACCTGATTATGCAACATTATTTGTCAAACACTAATTTTATCTTTCTAAATGGGGTGTTGCAGGTAGCTTTGTTTCCTCCTTGGGGATGAAGCTACCAGGGGAAGGGATTGTGTTGGAGGTGCGGGTAGAGGGGTAGCCCTCCCGGTGCTCCCCCTTGGACCTCCCTAGTCTAGGACCCTGGGTCTTCGCGAGGTGGCCATTGTGGCGTAATCCCTCCGGACTAGCATAACGTTTCCCTATCCCAAGACCGACCGTGCGTGGTCTATGACCACATCCTCTACGAGGTGACCCTATCAACTAGGCAGCGAAAGCCCCTAGGCGAAACACGGCGGATCTAGAGGAGAGAACCTCGATAAAAAATTTGAGCTGCCATGAAGACGGAGCATGTTGGCTGAGGACAGCGGGCAGACCTTCTGTGCCGACACCCATCTACAGGAGAAAACCAGGCATGCACGCATCAAACCCAACATGGCCATGGCCGGCCATCTTTCTAAATGAAATTCACATGTAACAATATCTTGATCTACAACTGAATTATTACATTTACTTTGATCAAGATTTCTTTTCAAGGTCCTACAGAGAAGTTTGTTGACAAAATTGTGAGTCCATTTTACTGATCAACAAACTACCACCCAAATGATATGCTTAATGTACATAAAGTAAACAAGAAGAGCAAACGCTCGATCGAGTCACTTTCGCAGTTCTGAATATTATATGAGGCATCAGATGGACAGGAAGAAATTGCTATTCACAACACAATGAGTCACGTTCACATAAAATTTGAGTCCGGTCACTTTTATAGTTTCCGAGAAAAGCCCAACGTTAAGTTGTGTGTTGCCGAACAGAAAAGGCTAGTTATCTCCCTTGTTTTTCTGATAACGTTCGTAAAAGGCTACAGATGTAAATACTTTGATGTAAAGAATAATCCTACAAAGTTTCAATCACATCCGATGAACTTTGTCAAAGATATAAAATGTCTAATTTTTCCTTTGACGCTGACCTGTGACCTTGAAAAAGGTCAAAGGTCAACGAAACCATCGTTAAAGTGTAGAGGTCATTGGAGGTCACGACTAAACAAAATATGAGCCCGATCGCTTTGATAGTTTCCGAGAAAAGTCCAACGTTAAGGTGGTGTCTACGGACGGACGGCCGGACAGACTAACACTGACCGATTATATAGAGTCACTTTTTCTCAAGTGACTCAAAAAAATCAAACCTGATAATGTTGAAATGACCAAATGAGAGTATTAGAAAGGGTAAAATGTTCCTGATAGTTTAATATCATTTTTGAATAATTAATTTTCTGTTCATTTCGTGTCCTTGTTTCAACTGCCCGATTTTTCAAGTCGTCTTCTAAATACCTCCACAAAAGACAAACTAAAGAAAATTTTTTACAACTTTTTCCAGTTACTGTTGCATTGAAGTATTGGGCATCACATATTTAATTAGCAAGTGCTTACTCAATGGTTTATTTTTGAAGGTACTGTACATGTCACACATTTGACCCATGTTCCTGAGAACTACCCATATATAAGGTTTGGTGTCCCGGTGTTGCATGGGTAACACCTGCATAACCCCCGTACAAAACATGCTGATTGCGGTACAATGACTAATGCTATTTATTTTTTTGTTTAAAAATGTGTTTCTACATTGTTTAAGCTATCTAAAACCTAACAAAATATTGTTTTAATTTCAAATTTTAATTTTAGCTCCATTTCCCCCTTTTGGTACCAGTACTGTAGATGAACTCAAATGCGAATTTCACACCGGAACGATAGGAAAAAGAGTGTGTGCGTTCCATTAAACAAGGTATACTTGAAGTGTCCTCTTTGAATATTCTGATGAAAAAAGAACACTTCATATCACACTATTCGTAATAACAATGCGTTATATGAACATCTAGGGGGTTTGGCAATCATGGACTCTTGGGACCCTCTAAAACTCCGCGTAGCGGGTCCAGGGACCCTCTAAACATTTAAAGTGGGGGTCCCGGGACCCTCTAGGACGTGCGGACGTCCGTGGGGAGCCCTGCTGGATGTGCTCCTTCCAATAGTTACAAAGTCTCAGCAGTACGGCACAAACTCTGAGCTGAATCGCCCAAAACAAAGCCCTGCGAGCATATGTTCCCCCTCGGACCGACAAAAAAAGCTGGTCTGTCAACAACCCATCAAACATCTTATAATGTTAGATCAACTCCAGACTGAGTGTCTCCCACCAGTAGCTTATTCACGCTGATGAGTCTTTAAATTTTAACTCTTGGAAAAAAACAGAAGCTGCTGCATTCAGGAAGTATTCAAGTGTGTATGAGTTAACTCATTGTCTCCTAGGTAGAGATATAGGTTACACACTCCGAGGGAAAATATGCACGATGTTTAGGACGAGGTGTGTAAGCTTTTTATCCCATTACTCCATCGTTTTCATTAAAAAAAAACACCACTTTTTGACACAAACTCTGCGAGTGCCTGTTTTCTGCTGGTCAAACCTTCAGCGACCGCAAATCGTGTCATCAAATTCATGTGCGAAACAAGTCCCCTTTTGTCTTTTTGGTAAACGCGCCATAAAACGTCTGCTTTTGTATTTAGTCATCAATATTGCTTAAGAAAACGAATTACAGAGATTGCGCAGTTCAATGCATTTGAAACTGTGCAGTTACTGGCCGGTTTCAGTCGGTGACCCAAGTCGGTTGTCAGAGGCATTCGCCAAAAACTGAAAAAGACTGCGTGTGTGATTTTACAAGCGATGAGGATGATTGCTGAATTTGTGCTTATTCGAGCTGTTGTGCTTCAGTGTTCAAATGGAAAATTTCCTAAATAAATTATCATTTAATTAATATACTTACCCGAATCACATTAGCATTGAGTCACCTGAGATGCTTATCACTGAAAAACGCTTACCCGGCTAAAGAATTTAAAGGGAAGCAACCCCATCACCAAAACGAAAGTGAAAGTAGCTTTGGTAATGGGCCAGTACACCGGGAGTTACCTCCCATACGGGTGTATGCCACGTCACTTCCTCTAGGAACACGTGCCTATTATCATACGGCTTTAAAAAATCTTAAAACCATAAGCGGGGCAGGTGGGAGGGAATACAGTATGTGATTCGGGTAAGTATATTAATTAAATGATAATTTATTTAGGAAATTTTCCATTTAATATCATATTCTTACTCCGAATCACATTAGCAGATAACATCAACAAGGCGGTGGGCTAGAAATGAATCAAAACTCACCATCAAGATCTGGACAGGAACTGGCCTGCTGCTATGAGCGCTGGAAGGCCTCTGGAGCCATCCTGTCGAAGAGCTGTGACGTCCCGAAGATAAAAGTTTATGAAAACATCTTCGGAACGCCAATACGCAGTTGTCAGCACCTCCTCTAGACGTCTGGAGCGCAGAACTGCCAGAGAGGATGCCCACGCCCTCGTCTCATGGGCTCGGGCCGAGTCAAGTGGCAAGGAGGGCATAACCCCCCCCCTCTTTGTGCGCCTCCACTCATAAGCCTGCTTGATGAGCGAGGACACCCACCGGGCCAACGTTACCTTCGACAAATCTTTCTCGCGCCTAGTAAGGAGAGAGATAAACAACAACTTCTGAGAACTAGACCGAATCGGCTGAGTCCGGGCTAAGTACAGACGAAGTGCCCTCACAGGGCAATTGACCGAATCGGGGTCACCCGGGGCCAACGCGCTGGTCAGAGCCTTAACTCTAACCAGCGGAGAGGCCTGCCCCGGAGACTGATTCTTGGCCAGGAAATCAGGCCGGAAACGCAAAGATGCGGAACCGTCCGGCTCAAAGGAGATATCTCCAGGCTGACCCGACAGGGCGTGGACCTCGCTACCCCGTCGGGCCGTAGCCAACAAAAGGAGAAACAGCGCTTTGCGAGTGACATTGAACAGACTGGCCTCGCTTAAAGGCTCAAAATCCGCAGAACGAAGGAATTCCAGGATTAAAAACAAGTCCCACTTGGGAGCGGGCAAACGAGCTTTAGCTTCCTTAAGAGCAGCCCCTTTAATGACTGCAGCTATAACGCCCCCGACTCGAACAGAACGACCAATCTGCTGAAGAGTCGCCGAAATAGCGGAGCGCCGGACCCTCAACGAGGAGACTGAGGCGCCCTGTGAAGACATGAAAGAGAGGTGGTTAGCGACCTGAATAGAGCGCGGAGCCACCGAACTCACCCCTCTAGCTGAACACCAGGCAGTCCATGCCTTCCAGTGGGAAGCATAAACTGAAGAGGTGGACGCTCTATGCGAGCGAGCCACCAAGTCCAGAGTCAAAGACGACGCCCCAGAGCGCTTCAGCGAGTCCCGAACAACTTCCACACGTGAAGCTTCAGAAGACTGGGCTCCTCGTGTGGAATGCCTGTTCGGGGCTGCACTAGTTCCCCTCGCACGAGTGCGAGAGGAATGGGGGGCCCTTGGGCAAGCCGAAGAAGATCTGGAAACCAGACCTGCGACGGCCACAGAGGAGCGACCAGAAGAAGAAGGGCCGGCTCCTCCATCTCCGCTTTCCGGATTACTCGGCTGAGTAACGGAAAGGGAGGAGTCTGAAGATCTGTATGTGCCCCCCAACCCTCCCTGGACGCATCTGTAAAGAGGTCCAGGTCGGGGAGGGGCACGACGATCGGAACACCTCTGCAGACCCACTCCGTGTGCAACCACGGAAGGGTCGCAGACTGGAACCATCCCTGCAAAGGGATGAGGGCGTCCCAGTCCACCAGAGGAGAGTCCACAAACGGCTTCAGCGCGAACTGAAGCGGACATTTGTGGACCCGGCCCAGTGAAACCAGAAGAGCCATAGACTCCATCTGCCCCAAGATGGAGGCGAGCGAGCGGATGGAAGCCAACAGGAGAGGTAAAGTGGAGCGAATCTGAGCTTGGAGCTTGTCCACCCTTCTCTGAGAAGGCTGGACAGTCCAAGCGACCGTGTCGAAAGACATCCCCAGATAAGTGAATGTCTGTGACGGGGTCAGCTCCGACTTTACCCGGTTGATCGAGAACCCCAACCAGTTGGATTCTCGAAGAACCGTCAGGGTATCCTGCGAACAGCCGCTCTGGGACTGGTTCATGATGAGCCAGTCGTCCAGATAAGCCCGCAGACGGATACCCTGGGACCTCACCAGTGCACAGACCTGTCTCACCACCATGGTGAAAATCCACGGTGCGAGAGACAGCCCGAAAGGGAGTGCGCGAAACTGGTAGATCTGATCTCCCCACCGGAAACGAAGCCATTTCCGGTCGGTCGGATGCATAAGAATGTGAAAGTATGCGTCCGTGAGATCGATCGAGGTCACCCAGTCTCCTGGGCGGAGAGAGTCTCGGACAGAGGCTGGCGTCTCCATCTTGAATTTTATCTCCCTCAAGAAAGTATTGAGGAGAGATAAATCCAACACGGGACGCCATCCTCCTGATGCTTTGGGAACAGCGACCAGACGCCCGTAAAATCCCAGGGAGCTGTGGACCCGAACTCTCTCCACCGCGCCCTTCTGCTCCAGGGAGGCAATTTCCGACTGCAAGACGGAACGTGCTTCCTGCGAGAAGGGGGGCTTGAACCGCGGAGGCACTCGGGTAAGAGGCGCCTTTTCCTCCCGCCAGAGTAGACAGAAGCCCGAACTCACCACTCCCACAATCCATTGGCTGTCTACTACCGACATCCAACGAGAAAGTGCCCGGGAGGGGCCTCCCGCCATCACCAAGGTGGAGGGCGGGAGGGAGGTGAGATCGGGAGCGCTTCATTGGGGGTGTGGCTTACTTCCAGAGCCGCCACGCCCCCTCCCCGATGCCGTCCTCTTCTTCCCACCACGAGCGGCCGGCGAAGCCTGCCGCTTCTGAGCTGGCTTGGGGTTAGACGATGTCTGAGCCTGCTTCTGTTTAGAAGGCTGAGACTGTTTCACCCCCTTCAGAGTGTAGTCAAGGAACTGACTGTCCTTGTTTGACTGAATCTCCTTCTGTCTGGCATCCAGTGCCAGCGGACAGAAGAGAGACTCCTCTGAGACCGGGGAGACTCTCAAGGTCTCCCTAGTAGCCAGCTCCGTGAATTGGGACTGCGAGAGGAAGAGATCCCTCCTGCAGAGTACCGCTTGGGTGTACTGCAGGGAGGAAAGACGCAATTGTTCCTCATTGACCTTGGCCAATGCGGTCAAAAGCGCAGAGACATCGTCCGCATTCTGTTCTTCACTGAGAGTGAAAGGAACTAGCGAATCGGTCAATGCCCGAGACAGAGCCCGAACGAGAGTCTCCGCAATGGAGGACAGTTCGATCTGCCGACGTCCAACCTCCTCAGCAGAGAGGAGGGAAGCCTCGGAAACCGGCAAAACCGAATCACGCTTGATCGGTTTAGTCAGAAGAGGCAGCAATTCCCGGGAAACCGGAAGGGTAGCCCTAGGGAGTGCAAAAGACGCCAGCCAATTCTGGCTCTGATTGGGCATGCCAAGCTTCCTATTGGCCGTAGGCACGAAGGAAGAGGCTTGGGCAGCTGAAGCCACCCACTGCTGAGCTGATTCCGGAACTGGACCAAAAGGAAGCAGTAACGGAACAGGCACTGGCCGAATACCACTCCCCGCATGTGCTGGACGAACCAGTGAATGCGAAAGTTGGTAAGCCACTGACGGAGACTCGGCGAACCGGAAGGAAGAAACATCCTCCTGTGCCGGCCGGAAGTCCGCCATGGCAGAAGGAACGAATGATGCGGAAGAGTCCGCAGCCACCACCCCTTCAGGAAAATAACGAGACGTTACTTCCGCCGCGACGTCAAGAACAGACTTGAGCTTCGACGGAAACACGCCCCGCGACTCCTCGCTGACCACTGATGGAGCATCAGAATAGTCACACGTGGAACCATGACCGAAGTCACCAGTTCCGGAAGCAGAAGCATGCCCTGGCAAACCGGAAACCGGAAAAGCCTGAGCACTAACGTCATCCTGCCGCCCAAAACCCTGTGAAGGTAAAGGGTAAGCAGGACGACCATCCGCAAAAACCGGAGCTGGATGAGCTGACGTCACTCCCCCGACTGAGTGGAGTGATGCCTGCTCAAGCCTAGGCGCTTGAAAGCCGGAAGGCGCACGCTGTAATCCACTATCTGGTATCCGGAAGGAACCACCAGAAGAGGAAGAAGCGTTTCCGGCCGAAACCGGAAGTGTAGTCAACGGAACCGCAAAATGCGGAAGTGAAGACTGCACTGGTTGACTTCGCGATCCGGAAGGACCGGAAGTCAGTGAATACTCCATCCTGCCGCGACCGCCGTAGCGTGCCGGAGCGGACGGATCATCACTTCCGGCAAGTGCCGGAAATGCGGCAGTCGAAACCGACTGCCGCCGCTGTTCGAACAAGTCCGGGGCCTCGTAGGTTATCGCCGGAAATGAAAGATCAGCAAGGTATCGGTCGTGACCCGATGCGAAAGAGCTGTCCCCCGAAGGAGAACGTCCAGGCGCCTCACGAGGGCTATCGGACCAGCTCTGCTTACCAACCGACGCTGAAGAGGGAGGACGCTGCTCCAAGCCGGAAGTGGAGGACAAAGACACGGAAGCCAATGCCCGGACGTCACTGCCAGATGCCGGAAACGCCGAACTGCTGGCGACGGAACGCTGAAATTCTGCCTGCACCAAGCTGCGGATTTCTGGAACCAGTGACTTTAACAGAGAGGAAACCAACGCACCTTGTCCAGGTGCTAACAAAGAAGACGAAGTCTCCGATGTAGAGACAGGTGCAGAAGTAACAGTAGCGCTAGGCGCCGCAAAAGAAGCAGAAGTAGTAACAGCGCTAGGCGCCGAGATTGGTACAGCCAACAAAGTGTTACGCTCTTGGTCTGTAACAAGTAACGTTGCCTTGGAAGAGGAAGACTTAGCCTTAATTTTCCCCTTGGGGTCCGACTTGCCACGGCGCTTGTCTGAATCAGACATGTTGACAACAACACGTGGCAACGCAAAAAAATTTACTGAAACATAAGTCTAAACGACTGGAAAATTCAGTAAACACACGCACTAATGCGTTAACAAAATACTATAGCTAAACTTGCCCCACAAGCAGAGGCACGGAGAGCTACAAACAAAGTCACACGAGCTAGAAAACTAACTCACACAACAAAATGGCGACACGCAAGACACTGACACAAACGTCAACAACACGTGGCAAAGTAAAAAGATTTACTGAAACGTAAGTCAAAACGACTGAAAACACAGTAAACACACACGCTTACGCGTCAACAAAATACTAAAGCTACACTTGCCCAAACAGAAAGAGGGCACGCAGAGCTACTAGCAAAGTCACACGAGTTAGCTAACTAACTCACACAACAAAATGGCGAAACACGCAAGTCACTGACACACAAGTCCGTAAAAAACGGACAACGTACAGTAACGAAACAGCGCAAACAACCAACAACAAACGGGAACGAGCTCACCAAACTGTAGGCAAGGCGAGCAGACAAGCTGGGTAACGTGGCCGGCGGGTGTCACTCAAACACACAAGGTCAGCCACAGAGCGTCAAAAAGTGAACCGTCCTCTCCGAGGTGAAAAAGACGTATGATAATAGGCACGTGTTCCTAGAGGAAGTGACGTGGCATACACCCGTATGGGAGGTAACTCCCGGTGTACTGGCCCATTACCAAAGCTACTTTCACTTTCGTTTTGGTGATGGGGTTGCTTCCCTTTAAATTCTTTAGCCGGGTAAGCGTTTTTCAGTGATAAGCATCTCAGGTGACTCAATGCTAATGTGATTCGGAGTAAGAATATGATATTAAATTTGGATTACTTACTTCTTCAATCGTCATTTAGGTAAGCCTTACTTTGATGTCTGTCGTTCCCTCTTAGGCCAGTAAGTTATCTGTACTGTACTGCGGTAGTTTTGTTCTGCTGGTCTATTCAATGTAGGTCAAAACTTGTAAATCTATCTGCCTGCATGACCTGAACCTAGACACCGTTGTTTACTTTAAAATTGAAAAATAACACACGCAAGATCCCACTTTCTTCGCCACCTTTTATTTTAACCGTATCTCCAACTTTGTAAGGAGCAATTTCCATGTTGCAGGTCAACTTGATCTGCAAGCTTAGCCGGTGATTCTGTAGCAAACGCGGACAGATCTGCAGCAGACGACAGATAGGACAGCCTTGTTCTGTTGAACCAGATTTAGCAATCAATGCTCTAAAAGCGATAGCAAATGAACAAAACTGTAAGCATACTGTTTTAGTTCAATTCTTATTTCGTTGCTCAGGATTTTGAATCAGGATTGATCTGAGCGGTTGCCTATGAAGAATACTAGAGTTGTGCGCCTAGAATCACTGTTTGTCTCTATCGCTCTCTTTCGCACCGCTTCGGCCAACTAATCTTCACTCAGCTCTTTTCACCCCAGCAGATTATGTGTATTCTTTGTTGTTTTCTTTATTTCTTCAATGTTAAAATATATGTAGATCGTTAGCTAAACGTGAGTTCGACTTTTATACCGCAAAATATTTCAATCGTTTTGCTATGGAAAGTAGTCCCCGAGTTAGGCCAAAAAAAAAAATTGTCTGTTTAGGGTAACCCGACCGACCCTATCGATTTGGCGCCGACCCAAAAACTTTTTTTTGATTTCAAAAAAAAAAAAGAAAAAAAAAGAGGTAAAAATGCTAAAAAGAGACATTTGGCGTTTCTTTCTCTCCCTTTCTCTCTGTTTTATTTATACGTTAGTTTTGAAACATGTATTCATCAAATATAAGAAGTGAATGTTCAGCCAACATAGCATTTACACACACACACAAAAAAAAAAAAAAAAAAAAAACCACCTACCTACCGACCCTACTTTTTTTGGTCATGTTACCCTAAACAGACAATTTTTTTTTTGTTGGCCTTAACGATAAATATGCAGATGACCTCTAGTATAAATTATTCAATTGTACTCCGAGACCAAAGACAATGACCAATGACAGGTGAGATCGAGACTTGGTTGTGATGGATTATCCATATGGTTGTGATGGATTATCCAAAATAATCACCTCCTCGGCAGGTCATGGGATAAATATCTGTACCCACTCAATCATATGGCTCTAAATGACCTGGTACGGATAACACAGTCACTTCCTGTAACGTCGATCTAACGCCTGCATTCCAGCGTGTTGATACACAGTTTCTATACACCTCCGGGACACAGTTACTACAATTCTGAGAGACCTGCTGCAGGTCTCGGCTAAAAATACCTTGGTCAACCGGTCATAGGTGGGGTAGAAAGTGTTCAACACCCACGTGTCAAAATCTTTCATTGTGTCACTTTCAAGGGGCGAAAAAACTCTTTCAGGCGTTTTACCACACATTTGTTTCACATTCCTTTCTCCCTTCAGATAACTGTAACTCTTGAAACTTGCTTATACACGCAGTTGTGAGGCGTGTCCAAAAGAGAAGTCTCGACGCGTTCAACTGCGGCAACAACTGACATCGCGCAGGCAGCTGTGTGAAAAACGTTTCACCGGTACATTTTGCCTTATGTGAGTGGATGTAAGACTGAACTAAGCGTGGCACGTAAACAATCATACATTTTAACTGTCTACAAACAACACGACTCACCTTCATTCCACGTCGACAAACAGCCCAACAGGACAGTCTTCGCTTCACGCTCCCAGCCCCTCGCCATGTCTCCCCTTTTGGTCACGTGATCACGACGCTTAGTGCTGACGTCACATCAACATCGTTGCCGTTAGTTTTCATTTGTGTACTCCTCCGCCAGGCCACCACGATCTTCTCTTTTGTTTTTGCTTGTTTCAGGGCCGGACCAAATGAGCTGTAAAGCAGGCGCCTGCGAACAAGAGGGGTCCGGGGGCATGCTCCCCGTAAATTTTTGAAAAACGGTTAAAATCTGTGCATTCTGGGCCTTGTTTTGAGGGTTAAGAGCAGCATTGTTTTGGTGCTAAAACTAGTAAAAGTCAAAGCAAGGTATACATGCTTTTTCAAGGGGTGGGCCCTGTGTTTGTAATGTCATTGAAACTTTCCGGTGACGACAGTTCAGAAAAGACAACGTCCAAATACAGACTCACAACTCTTGCTAACTTAAAATCAACTTAAATTTAACTTCTCCCTAATCTAATCTTTCGAGTGTAGAGTCAGTGTTACATTGTTTTGGGTTTAGTTTTGCGTGTCTGTGCCTGTGTCAGTGCCTTACTTTATTTGGTGTTTAACGTCGTTTTCAACCACGAAGGTTATATCGCGACGAGGGAAAGGGGGGAGAGTTTTCTTCGAAGGAAATATAGGTGAAAGGACTGGTAAGGCAGAAATAAGACAAAAGAAGAGAAGTAAAGGGGTGGGGTAGCTCTGTTTAAACGCTCCCGCCGCGTGAAGGCGACTCCATGGGAGCTGTCAGTGCCGTGTGTGTGTGTCACGGCCCAAAGTTGTGTGTGTGTATGTGTGTTTGTGTGCGTGCGTGTATGTCAGTTTGCGTGTGTGTGTGAGGTGTATGTGTGTGTCACAGTGTGTGTGTGTATGTGTGTGTCACAATGTGTGTGTGGTGTGTGTGTAATTACAATCAGAACATCATGTTGTTTTGAAGTTCGTCACTGAGCGTTTGTTTTTACTCTGTTTAAGTTCAATGAACTCCTGTTTTAATCACAGGTTTTCTGTTTGCACAACTGGGCTATAAAGCAAGAGCCAGTTAGAGTTTACCACAGTTGAGCCGGTGATGTGCTTGCCGCTGCTTGTCTGTTTTCAGTCATTAGTGAAAACAGTCAAATATTACCTAGTATACCAACAACTCTGTGGTTGCACACGTGTCAGTGTGACGCTGCGTGAACGCTGCAGTAATGATCCCAAATGATCTTTTGCCTGTGAACTTTCGTAATAGCTACAACCATTATCGTTAGTAGGATGGATGAAGAAATGTTTACGTTGTATGTACTGTAGATTCTATAAGCTATAGATTTTGAAAGGTGGCCTATTAATTTACTGTCCCTATTTTCTATTGTGTCGTTACACATATATACTGAATCCGACAATAACAGGTGTGTAAACACTGGACGTATTTACGCTGTACTGCACTAACGAAGTGAAAAAACTGACCAGGATGTTTACCACGAATCAGTAACAAACTAACGTTTGTGACCCTGCGTATTAGCTATAGTAATCATGCCTCGTGACCCTATTTCAACATCAGTTTTGGCTCTGAACTTTCATAACAGCTGTCGATTTGTCCTGAAGAAAAAAAATAACATACTCTATAGATAAAAGTACCAAAAAGAAAAAAAGAATCAGTGAACAAGAAGAACCCATAGCCAGATAGTGACCAATGGAACCATGACCTTCAGTCACCCCCCCCCCCCCCAAAAAAAAAAAAAAAAAAAAAAAAATGTATACCGCACCTTAAATGACCAGACAACCTTAATCAAAAACAACTTAAACGTGGTCAGTGGTCAAAAGGAACCATCGATAGCCTTGTAGTGACCAATGGGACAATGACCAATGGGGGACAATGACTAATTGGGCAATGACCCATGGGGTAATGACCAATGGTCATTTGAGGGGATGTATGCACTATCCATGGGTCAATCACAGCACATGTTAATACTACTCAACCAAGCTATGTTCTTGTTACTTGTTGTTTGTCTGTGCACCTACAGGCACAGTGCGCCTCCCGTAAACCATCACAGGTACTGTCAGGCACAGTGCGCCTCCCGTAAACCATCACAGGTACTGTCAGGCACAGTGCGCCTCCCGTAAACCATCACAGGTACTGTCAGGCTTTTACACACAGTGCGCCTCCCGTAAACCATCACAGATACTGTCAGGCTTTTACACACAGTGCACCTTCCGTAAACCATCACAGATACTGCATGTCAGGCTTTTACACACAGTGCGCTTCCCGTAAACCATCACAGATACTGTCAGGCTTTTACACACAGTGCACCTCCCGTAAACCATCACAGATACTGCCAGGCTTTTACACACAGTGCACCTCCCGTAAACCATCACAGATACTGCCAGGCTTTTACACACAGTGCACCTCCCGTAAACCATCACAGGTACTGTCAGGCACAGTGCGCCTCCCGTAAACCATCACAGGTACTGTCAGGCACAGTGCGCCTCCCGTAAACCATCACAGATACTGTCAGGCTTTTACACACAGTGCGCCTCCCGTAAACCATCACAGATACTGTCAGGCTTTTACACACAGTGCGCCTCCCGTAAACCATCACAGATACTGTCAGGCTTTTACACACAGTACAAACACCCTTCCATTTGAATGCTCACCAAACGGGAACATCCTAGGTGCCCTAGACCTAACTTTTAAAATCTAAATAATAAATTGACAGTTTGTTACAAAAACATTCTTAAATCATAAAAGAATTTTTTTTTCATCAAGACAAGATCAGTCCAATTCGAAGTTTTGAAAGTTTGAATAAAGAAACGTCCGGAAGCAGGGTCACGCAAGGTTGTGGTTCTCGTAGCAGACGACGGTTTATGCATATCGCCAGTTCCTCTGAACAGTCAAAAGCCACCGCGAGAGTTCTTGTGAACCACAGCCGTTTGTTTTGTGCATAGTCAGAGGTACATAATAACGTGCTATTGCAGATAAGCTCACAGCGAGTCGCATTCAAATTACTAACTGACGACTGCATTGTGAAAAAGGGAAACTGGATCACACGGGTTCACGATGGCTCAGGGTTAAGATAAACCACGCAAAAATAAATTCTTTGAAAATTACTCGCTCTTTACGGAGGGCACCTTAGTCCTAGGATGTTCTCAAGCGGACTGGGTGGCCGAGTGGTAACGCACTTGCGCTCGGAAGCAAGAGGTTGCGAGTTCGACCCTGGGTCAGGGCGTTAGCAATTTTCTCCCCCCTTTCCTAACCTAGGTGGTGGGTTCAAGTGCTAGTCTTTCGGATGAGACGAAAAACCGAGGTCCCTTCGTGTACACTACATTGGGGTGTGCACGTTAAAGATCCCACGATTGACAAAAGGATCTTTCCTGGCAAAATTGTATAGGCATAGATAAAAATGTCCACCAAAATACCCGTGTGACTTGGAATAATAGGCCGTGAAAAGTAGGATATGCGCCGGAATGGCTGCGATCTGTTGGCCGATGTGAATGCGTGATGTATTGTGTAAAAAAATTCCATCTCACACGGCATAAATAAATCCCTGCGCCTTGAACATGTGCGCGATATAAATTGCATAAAAAAAATAAAAAAAATTAAAAGTAAATAAATCCCTGCGCTTAGAACTGTACCCACGGAATACGCGCGATATAAGCCTCATATTGATATTGATTGATTGATTGAGCGGAGAGAAAACATACACTACTTGTCAGATCAATCAGTTAGATGTATCAATAACAAGTCGCGTAAGGCGAAAATACAACATTTAGTCAAGCTCAGTCGAACTCACAGAATGAAACTGAACGCAAAGCATTTTTTCCGCAAGACGTACGTACACTCATAGCATCGTCTGTCCACCGCTCATGGCAAAGGCAGTGAAATTAACAATACAGAAAAGCGCGGTACCGGTTGCGCTGAGGAGAATAGCACGCTTTTCTATATCTCTATTCTTTTTAACTCTCTGAACGTGTTTTTAATCCAAACATATCATATCTATATGTTTTTGGAATCAGGAACGGACAAGGAATAAGATGATATTGTTTTTAAATCGATTTCGGACATTTAATTTTAATCATAATTTTTATATTTTTAATTTTCAGAGCTTGTTTTTAATCCGAATATAACATAATTATATGTTTTTGGAATCAGAAAATGATGAAGAACACGACAAACGTAATTTTGGATCGTTTTATAAAAAAATAATTTTAATTACAATTTTCAGATTTTTAATGACCAAAGTCATCAATTAAATTTTAAGCCTCCAAGCTGAAATGCAATACCAAAGTCCGGCCTTCGTCGAAGATTGCTTTGCCAAAATTTCAATCAATTTTATTGAAAAATGAGGGTGTGACAGTGCCGCCTCAACTTTTACAAAATGCCGGATATGACGTCATCAAAGACATTTATAGAAAAATGAAAATAACGTCTGGGGATATCATACCCAGGAACTCTCATGAGAAATTTCATACAGATCGGTCCAGTAGTTTACTCTGAATCGCTCTATACACACACACACACACACACACACCACGACCCTCGTCTCGATTCCCCCCTCTATGTTAAAACATTTAGTCAAAACTTGACTAAATGTAAAAAGGTGGTGTGTATATCACACAAGAAATACCCTATAAACTGTTTGTACCACACGTTCATCGACTTCTGCGTTCGTGGGCTGACACTCCCACATACATTCGTGTTTTTTGCTGCACAAGTGGATTTTTTTTTTTACGTGTATGACCGTTTTAACCTTGCCATTTAATTTTATGCAGCCATACGCCGCTTTCGGAGGAAGCATGCAGGGTAGTTTTGTGTTTCTATAACCCACCGAACTCTGACATAGCTTACAGGATCTTTTTCATGCGCACAAGGTCTTGTGCTTGCGTGTACACACGAAGTAAGGCACTAGCAAGTCTGCACATAAGTTGACCTGGGAGATCGGAAAAATCTCCACATTAACCCATCATGGGGGCAGCCGGGATTCGAACCCACAACCTTCCGCTTTGGAGGCCGGCGTCTTACCACAATGCCATTGCGCCCGTCTGGCACACGTTCATCAATGCTGCACACTGTAAGATAGTTCCTCCCACACTCTTCTGTCACCGAGAGTAAAAAATAATATTAAAAATATAAAAAAGACTGGCACAGTGAACATGCTCCCAGACAACACAATTGACCTCTAAGATGCCTCAGACCACTTCTCTACTTTTTCTACAGTGGTTTAAACAAAAAAAGAGTAGTTCTTATGAATGCATGTGATTTTGTCAATATAAAGTTTAAGCCAATGAAGCTAACATCAAATGATTTACAGTGTGTGTTGGAGTTGTATTTTGTGCAGAATGATAGTTACAAAAATGAAAAAAAATGGAATAAAACAACAGAAATACACATTCTGGTGCAAAAATAGCTTTTATTTTTTCACTCCTTATCACTCATGTACATTTTGCACACATACAATAAAACTACATGTATCCCACACATGTGTCATCCAGTACAATTCAGTCTTACATATTTCTAATTACATAAGGTTCTACCTTTCTATCAAAACACACACACACACACACACATAGGTGGTTTTACAGTCATTTGGGGTCGGCTGTGTATCAAAATGCCATCTTGCTCAAAACACAGGCATTTGGGGTCTCTTTTGTTTTAAGTGTTAGAAAGTTTCTTAAAACTTCAATGAGCGTTAAATGCCATTTTAAAGTGTGAAAACTCATTTCAGGAGGTTATTACATAAAATGCAACCTCCAGCGTGATTTTTAGAAAAACAGACATTTGGGGACGATGTTTGCTGTACAGCAGTGAAATGGGGACGTATGTGTACACAAAGTGCAGAGCTAGAATTACGTTATCGGTGCTATGAATGTTTTAGGTGTTAGAAAGTTTGTTAAAACTTCAATGAGCGTTAAATGCCATTCTAAAGTGTCAAAACTCATTTCAGGAGGTTATTACATAAAATGCAACCTCCAGCGTGATTTTTTAGAAACAAACAGGTATTTGGGGACGATGTTTGCTGTACAGCAGTGAAATGGGGACGTCCAAAAGTGCAGAGCTCCCGCAGAGCTATATGAATGGTTTCATCGCATACATGGCGCTAGGCGACATATGTTGTGAAAAATTTCACAAATCACGTTTTTGCGCCCGATATTTTCTTGTCATCTCCAAAGTCAAGGGACAAACACGAAATTCCTTGACTTTTGGGGTAGCGCGACTCTGTTAATTTTAAGAATTAAAAAAAAAAAAAATTCATTACTAGGATGTCCCATCGTTGGGAAATTCCGGTCGCTTCCTCCGAGTGGAAAGCTAGCAGTGACAGAGTCGCACTACCCCAAGTCAAGGGATCTATTAGTCCTGTTTCGCCGTTATCCCAATTCGCCCCCATCCCATTTTGGCGACATTTCTCAGGCCAAGTGTCATTTTACCACCATATCATGTACCATTAGCTCCACATCCCATTTTGGCGCAATCCCGTTTCGCCGTTAGCCCATTTCGCCCCCATCCCATTTTTGCGACATTTTACAGGCCAAGTGTCATTTTACCACCATGTCATGTACCATTAGCTCCACGTCCCATTTTGACGCAATCCCGTTTGGCCGTTATCCCATTTTGCCCCATCCCATTTTTGCGACATTTCATAGGTTATGTGTCATTTTACATGCCATTCTAAAGTGTCAAAACTCATTTCAGGAGGTTATTACATAAAATGCAACCTCCAGCGTGATTTTTTAGAAACAAACAGGTATTTGGGGACGATGTTTGCTGTACAGCAGTGAAATGGGGACGTCCAAAAGTGCAGAGCTCCCGCAGAGCTATATGAATGGTTTCATCACATACATGGCGCTAGGCGACATATGTTGTGAAAAATTTTACAAATCACGTTTTTGCGCCCGATATTTTCTTGTCATCTCCAAAGTCAAGGGACAAACACGAAATTCCTTGACTTTTGGGGTAGCGCGACTCTGTTAATTTTAAGAATTAAAAAAAAAAAAATTCATTACTAGGATGTCCCATCGTTGGGAAATTCCGGTCGCTTCCTCCGAGTGGAAAGCTAGCAGTGACAGAGTCGCACTACCCCAAGTCAAGGGATCTATTAGTCCTGTTTCGCCGTTATCCCAATTCGCCCCCATCCCATTTTGGCGACATTTCTCAGGCCAAGTGTCATTTTACCACCATATCATGTACCATTAGCTCCACATCCCATTTTGGCGCAATCCCGTTTCGCCGTTAGCCCATTTCGCCCCCATCCCATTTTTGCGACATTTTACAGGCCAAGTGTCATTTTACCACCATGTCATGTACCATTAGCTCCACGTCCCATTTTGACGCAATCCCGTTTGGCCGTTATCCCATTTTGCCCCCATCCCATTTTTGCGACATTTCATAGGTTATGTGTCATTTTACATGCCATTCTAAAGTGTCAAAACTCATTTCAGGAGGTTATTACATAAAATGCAACCTCCAGCGTGATTTTTTAGAAACAAACAGGTATTTGGGGACGATGTTTGCTGTACAGCAGTGAAATGGGGACGTCCAAAAGTGCAGAGCTCCCGCAGAGCTATATGAATGGTTTCATCACATACATGGCGCTAGGCGACATATGTTGTGAAAAATTTTACAAATCACGTTTTTGCGCCCGATATTTTCTTGTCATCTCCAAAGTCAAGGGACAAACACGAAATTCCTTGACTTTTGGGGTAGCGCGACTCTGTTAATTTTAAGAATTAAAAAAAAAAAAAATTCATTACTAGGATGTCCCATCGTTGGGAAATTCCGGTCGCTTCCTCCGAGTGGAAAGCTAGCAGTGACAGAGTCGCACTACCCCAAGTCAAGGGATCTATTAGTCCTGTTTCGCCGTTATCCCAATTCGCCCCCATCCCATTTTGGCGACATTTCTCAGGCCAAGTGTCATTTTACCACCATATCATGTACCATTAGCTCCACATCCCATTTTGGCGCAATCCCGTTTCGCCGTTAGCCCATTTCGCCCCCATCCCATTTTTGCGACATTTTACAGGCCAAGTGTCATTTTACCACCATGTCATGTACCATTAGCTCCACGTCCCATTTTGACGCAATCCCGTTTGGCCGTTATCCCATTTTGCCCCCATCCCATTTTTGCGACATTTCATAGGTTATGTGTCATTTTACATGCCATTCTAAAGTGTCAAAACTCATTTCAGGAGGTTATTACATAAAATGCAACCTCCAGCGTGATTTTTTAGAAACAAACAGGTATTTGGGGACGATGTTTGCTGTACAGCAGTGAAATGGGGACGTCCAAAAGTGCAGAGCTCCCGCAGAGCTATATGAATGGTTTCATCACATACATGGCGCTAGGCGACATATGTTGTGAAAAATTTTACAAATCACGTTTTTGCGCCCGATATTTTCTTGTCATCTCCAAAGTCAAGGGACAAACACGAAATTCCTTGACTTTTGGGGTAGCGCGACTCTGTTAATTTTAAGAATTAAAAAAAAAAAAAAAATTCATTACTAGGATGCCCCATCGTTGGGAAATTCCGGTCGCTTCCTCCGAGTGGAAAGCTAGCAGTGACAGAGTCGCACTACCCCAAGTCAAGGGATCTATTAGTCCTGTTTCGCCGTTATCCCAATTCGCCCCCATCCCATTTTGGCGACATTTCTCAGGCCAAGTGTCATTTTACCACCATATCATGTACCATTAGCTCCACATCCCATTTTGGCGCAATCCCGTTTCGCCGTTAGCCCATTTCGCCCCCATCCCATTTTTGCGACATTTTACAGGCCAAGTGTCATTTTACCACCATGTCATGTACCATTAGCTCCACGTCCCATTTTGACGCAATCCCGTTTGGCCGTTATCCCATTTTGCCCCATCCCATTTTTGCGACATTTCATAGGTTATGTGTCATTTTACATGCCATTCTAAAGTGTCAAAACTCATTTCAGGAGGTTATTACATAAAATGCAACCTCCAGCGTGATTTTTTAGAAACAAACAGGTATTTGGGGACGATGTTTGCTGTACAGCAGTGAAATGGGGACGTCCAAAAGTGCAGAGCTCCCGCAGAGCTATATGAATGGTTTCATCACATACATGGCGCTAGGCGACATATGTTGTGAAAAATTTTACAAATCACGTTTTTGCGCCCGATATTTTCTTGTCATCTCCAAAGTCAAGGGACAAACACGAAATTCCTTGACTTTTGGGGTAGCGCGACTCTGTTAATTTTAAGAATTAAAAAAAAAAAAATTCATTACTAGGATGTCCCATCGTTGGGAAATTCCGGTCGCTTCCTCCGAGTGGAAAGCTAGCAGTGACAGAGTCGCACTACCCCAAGTCAAGGGATCTATTAGTCCTGTTTCGCCGTTATCCCAATTCGCCCCCATCCCATTTTGGCGACATTTCTCAGGCCAAGTGTCATTTTACCACCATATCATGTACCATTAGCTCCACATCCCATTTTGGCGCAATCCCGTTTCGCCGTTAGCCCATTTCGCCCCCATCCCATTTTTGCGACATTTTACAGGCCAAGTGTCATTTTACCACCATGTCATGTACCATTAGCTCCACGTCCCATTTTGACGCAATCCCGTTTGGCCGTTATCCCATTTTGCCCCCATCCCATTTTTGCGACATTTCATAGGTTATGTGTCATTTTACATGCCATTCTAAAGTGTCAAAACTCATTTCAGGAGGTTATTACATAAAATGCAACCTCCAGCGTGATTTTTTAGAAACAAACAGGTATTTGGGGACGATGTTTGCTGTACAGCAGTGAAATGGGGACGTCCAAAAGTGCAGAGCTCCCGCAGAGCTATATGAATGGTTTCATCACATACATGGCGCTAGGCGACATATGTTGTGAAAAATTTTACAAATCACGTTTTTGCGCCCGATATTTTCTTGTCATCTCCAAAGTCAAGGGACAAACACGAAATTCCTTGACTTTTGGGGTAGCGCGACTCTGTTAATTTTAAGAATTAAAAAAAAAAAAAAATTCATTACTAGGATGTCCCATCGTTGGGAAATTCCGGTCGCTTCCTCCGAGTGGAAAGCTAGCAGTGACAGAGTCGCACTACCCCAAGTCAAGGGATCTATTAGTCCTGTTTCGCCGTTATCCCAATTCGCCCCCATACCATTTTGGCGACATTTCTCAGGCCAAGTGTCATTTTACCACCATATCATGTACCATTAGCTCCACATCCCATTTCGGCGCAATCCCGTTTCGCCGTTAACCCATTTCGCCCCATCCCATTTTGGCGACATTTTACAGGCCAAGTGTCATTTTACCACCATGTCATGTACCATTAGCTCCACGTCCCATTTTGGCGCAATCCCGTTTGGCCGTTATCCCATTTCGCCCCCATCCCACTTTTGCGACATATCATAGGCCATGTGTCATTTTACCACCGTGTCAAACCACTAGCGCCACATTCCATTTTGTCGCCATGCCGTTTTGCCGTCATCCCATTTTGCCGCCATCTCTATTTCGCGACATTTGGATTGTGGCAAAAATGGAATTTGGCGTAAACGGAATGTCTTCCTAGTTGAATAACGCAGTATAGTAGTATAGTGAGGCTTGGCAAGAAGAATAAATAAAAAATGTGATGGCGGCCAAATGGGATGGTGTCAAAATGGGATGACGCGCTATTGTTATGACACGGTAGTAAAATGACGCTTGGCTTGTGAAATGTCGCGACAATGGGATGGGGGATAAATGGAATACGGTGAAACGGCATGGCGGCCAAATGGGATATGGTGTCAAAATGGGATGTCGCGCTTTTGTTATGACATGTTAGTAAAATGCCCTGTCACGTAGTCTCAATCCAAATTGGAAATCCATAGCATCATCATTATAATCATCCTCATCTCATTAATCATTCAAAATTATAAATTTTATAAAATGACGCTTGGCTTGTGAAATGTCGCGAAAATGGGATGGGGCAAAAAATGGGACGGCGGCAAAAATGGGATTGCACCAAAATGGGATGTGGATTAGCCACTAGATTGCCAATTTTAAAGTCTTAGGTATGACCCGGTGTGACGTTTTTATCTTTCGCCGTGTTGATATTTCGATTTTCGGCCTCGTTGATCTAGTATAAACTCTACACTGAACAAAAAAAACCACCCTTCGATAGTACTGATGAGCGACCTTGTGTACCTTACATTCATGGGGCCAAATTTGTCCAACCAATTATTTTATTTAACTTAGAAATTTGATTCATCCTAAAATGTTTCCCTTCTTACTCAGGGGACGTAACCACTCGGTACACGTTTTCGAAGAATTCGATTTTGGGAGTGAAATCTATTTAATTTCACAACCAATTTTCTTCACATGCAAGAAACTGACATGCTTTTCGTCCATAAATAATTTCCCTTCTTAATTTTACCAGGAAACAACATTTCAGTCTCGAGTAAATATCGAGGGGGGAAATATGTACACAGGCGAAAGATGAAATCGTGACACCGGCCGAGGTTCGAAACCCACGACCTCCCGATCACGGGGCGGACGCCTTACCACTAAGCTAATCGTGCCGGTTTACCTTGAGTGACAGACGGACAGACC
>NC_090252.1:65434256-65497770 GCF_037325665.1 Littorina saxatilis
CACACACACACACACACACACACACACACACACACACACACACACACACACACACACACACACACACACACACACACACACACACACACACACACACACGCATACAGCAAGCAAAAAGTAACCCAAAACAATTGAAATGCCAGATCATTAAAAAAAAAGTTTTCCAAAAGCTACAAATATTCCATGAAAAAAATGTATATAAAATGTATTATAAAATACAAACTTTCTTCCCATAACTACACATGTAGAATTGATTTTCACAGTGCCACTCAATCTATTAATGTCTCAGACTACAGAAAAATATCAAATGAAATTATACAATCTTGTTTTCGGTACAAATCACACACATTTGTCAAAATTAACACTGTGATGACTCATCTCCATACAAATATCACTGATTTGTGTTTTTTAGGTTACACAACGGTACTGAACATTCTTTTTTCTCTGTAACACAAATCATGTCTTTAATATCTCTGTATTTCATAAAGAAATGCAAACAATATACGTTAATTGGATCTGTGATCCAAACATGGCTTTTGGTCAATCGAGATGGAAGTTTATTCCACGAGCCCGTAGGGCGAGTGGAATAAACTGCCATCGAGATTGACCAAAAGGCATGTTTGGATCACAGATCCAATTAACATATATATATCTCGACATTCACTGGTCTTAGGGTTTTTGTTTTCAAAGAAGAAAGAAACTTGCTTGAACACGGACCACTTCTCCGAGCAAAATCAACAAACCTAATCACTCGCATTCCACCTCAAGGTCTCGGCCAACCAAGACTATGGCATACTCGTAGCAAAGCCGCCGAATGGTACCGTAAACCAAGAATAGTGACGTAAGAGAATAGAATGTCGTCTTTTGATTTGGAACGTGACGTGTTTCAGAACTTCTTCTGGACAACTCGGATGGTCTTCTGCGTAGTGGTTGGCACGAGATTCTTTTTCTTCTTCGACAGTTCATCCTCCGATACTGTAGCAAAACGTTTCATCTTTTTTTCACTTTCGAGTATGAGGACGACTGAACTTGACCGCTAAAAAGTAGTCCTTTCGGAATCATTACGCCGAGTCTGAACATGAGGTCTGAACATTGTTTTTAGGCAGGATCTAGGTGAAAGCGAGGTTGTTTTTATCTCAGTATACAGTCGAGAGAGAGAGAGAAATACATGTCGAGACAATGTGGAATGTCCCTGCTTAATGTTTTATACGTGAAATACAGTTCAAGTCCAATCTCACAGTGCACACATTTTTGGGGTTTAATTTTTCTGTTTGTAAATGAAAACATCCCTTCATCTTGATAATTGCACTTCTGGTTATGCAAAAACACCATAAGGCCCAATAAAAGTATATGTTGGATTAGGGTAACCCGACCAACCCTATTTTTTCCTGCCGACCTAAAAACTTATTTTTCATTTCTCAAAAACAAAAACAATGTTGGCACATTTTGCTAACCATACCGAGACTAGGGGAAGTAACCTCCTTAAAAGGCACAGTAAGCCTCCCGTAAACCATCAGAAATGGTTGGGGGCCCAGGAAATGAAATGAAATTTAGCCTTTTTAAAGCCACTTGATGGCCTAGGACTGGGAGCTCCCACTACTTGAAGAGCTGTGAAAGTGGACTCGGGAAGATTGCTGCATTATTACATTTTTTTACCAATGTTCTTTTCTCCTCAGGCCCAAATTTGTTTGCCCAGGGGAGGACAGGCATCATCATCCCCCCCCCCCCCCCCATCGCTAACTACTCCCCGCTCCCCCCCCCCCCCACCCCCACCCCCTTGAGTTTTCCAGCCAGATACATGATCATAAACTCAGTTACATGAAAGAATCCTCTTCAGCACAGTTGTGAACATGTTTACATAACAACCTCCTGCACCCTTCTATGCTATCCCCAACTGTGAACATGTTTACATAGCAACCTCCTGCACCCTTCTATGCTATCCCCAACTGTGAACATGTTTACATAGCAACCTCCTGCACCCTTCTATGCTATCCCCAACTGTGAACATGTTTACATAGCAACCTCCTGCACCCTTCTATGCTATCCCCAACTGTGAACATGTTTACATAGCAACCTCCTGCACCCTTCTATGCTATCCCCAACTGTGAACATGTTTACATAGCAACCTCCTGCACCCTTCTATGCTATCCCCAACTGTGAACATGTTTACATAGCAACCTCCTGCACCCTTCTATGCTATCCCCAACTGTGAACATGTTTACATAACAACCTCCTGCACCCTTCTATGCTATCCCCAACTGTGAACATGTTTACATAGCAACCTCCTGCACCCTTCTATGCTATCCCCAACTGTGAACATGTTTACATAGCAACCTCCTGCACCCTTCTATGCTATCCCCAACTGTGAACATGTTTACATAGCAACCTCCTGCACCCTTCTATGCTATCCCCAACTGTGAACATGTTTACATAACAACCTCCTGCACCCTTCTATGCTATCCCCAACTGTGAACATGTTTACATAACAACCTCCTGCACCCTTCTATGCTATCCCCAACTGTGAACATGTTTACATAACAACCTCCTGCACCCTTCTATGCTATCCCCAACTGTGAACATGTTTACATAACAACCTCCTGCACCCTTCTATGCTATCCCCAACTGTGAACATGTTTACATAGCAACCTCCTGCACCCTTCTATGCTATCCCCAACTGTGAACATGTTTACATAACAACCTCCTGCACCCTTCTATGCTATCCCCAACTGTGAACATGTTTACATAACAACCTCCTGCACCCTTCTATGCTATCCCCAACTGTGAACATGTTTACATAACAACCTCCTGCACCCTTCTATGCTACCCCCAACTGTGAACATGTTTACATAACAACCTCCTGCACCCTTCTATGCTATCCCCAACTGTGAACATGTTTACATAGCAACCTCCTGCACCCTTCTATGCTATCCCCAACTGTGAACATGTTTACATAACAACCTCCTGCACCCTTCTATGCTATCCCCAACTGTGAACATGTTTACATAACAACCTCCTGCACCCTTCTATGCTATCCCCAACTGTGAACATGTTTACATAACAACCTCCTGCACCCTTCTATGCTATCCCCAACTGTGAACATGTTTACATAACAACCTCCTGCACCCTTCTATGCTATCCCCAACTGTGAACATGTTTACATAGCAACCTCCTGCACCCTTCTATGCTATCCCCAACTGTGAACATGTTTACATAACAACCTCCTGCACCCTTCTATGCTATCCCCAACTGTGAACATGTTTACATAACAACCTCCTGCACCCTTCTATGCTATCCCCAACTGTGAACATGTTTACATAACAACCTCCTGCACCCTTCTATGCTATCCCCAACTGTGAACATGTTTACATAACAACCTCCTGCACCCTTCTATGCTATCCCCAACTGTGCAACGAGCATACCATCGTTTGTTTTATTTTTGTATTTTATCAGTTTCAGATGTTTGCGTCAGGTCTACGACTTTATAGAGGTCGTGTCTTCTCTGGTTTCTCAAAGGCACCATCGTTCTCACCTCTTCCACTCTGGCCATGTCTGGAAAAAAAATTCATCACAAGAATTGAAGAATGTGTGTGTGTGTGTGCGTGTGTTGGGGGGTAGGTGTGTGTGTGTTGGGGAGGGGGGGGCAGATGTGTGTTTGAGTGTGTGTGTGTGTGTGTGTTGGGGGGGGAGCAGGTGTGTGTTTGTGTGTGTGTGTGTGCGTGTTGGGGGGGGGGGGCAGGTGTGTGTGTTGGGGAGGGGTGGGCCAGGTGTGTGTTTGTGTGTGTGTGTGTGTGTGCGTGTTGGGGGGGGCAGGTGTGTGTGTTGGGAAGGGGGGGGGGGGTGGGGCAGGTGTGTGTGTGTGTGTCTATCTATCAGTTTGTCTGTCTCTGACTGTGTGCACGTTCCTATGCATGCTGAATACTAGCAACGAGACCACAATAATCGCATTGCAAATTAAAGTCCAGGGAAGGTACTCTTCCGCCGATCGGCGGAAATCCGCCGAAAACGAAAATCCAAAATAAAAAGAGAAAAAAAAAAAAAAATCAGCCCATTGACTTGAGATTATTATTTTTTCTTACTCAAGCCTTGTTATCTTTCACTTATATCCCTCTCAGCTTCAAGGAGAGGGCACTAAACACAATTTGAATTAGTAAAAAGTCGTCTATTTCAGCTGAAACTGCCATTCCTTCAGTACCATGCCTGAAGCCGTAAAATAGACAATTTAATGTAATCGATTATCCTTACACACATACACATACACACCTGCCTACACCACTCAATGTACATTCCACAAAAAGACTTACCAATATCTGCATACACAATCTTTTCCTCGTGTTCTGTTGTGGCTACAATCTCACCCCTGAAAACGAATTACCAAATCGTGAGTGGTAGCATTAAAAACTAAGAGTAAAGAAACTGGGGACTGGACTGAAGATATATGTGACCCTCCACCACGAAATGAGTCGCATGTCACCTCGCGCGGTTTTGCGCTAGGTTTAATATAAGTCCGGGGAGTGTCTGATAACAGTGTGAGAGTCACCTTAGTCTTAAAACGGGTTTCACCACTGGATAGAGCATCAAAAACTCTTTAGGAAAATGTAAAAATATGAAAATCATGCAAAGGTGACATGTGACTCATTTCGTGGTGGAGGGTCACATATGTGCATATCAATGGGTCCAAATGTCATGGCAACAAAATATTATTTAGTCACAAGACCTACATGTCGACACTATCGAACAATCGACCCATCAGAGGTCAGAACAATTAAGGCGTCACATACAAAAATGTAAAGTCACTGACTGAAGACCGAAGGCCCAGCTGATACCAACACTGCAACCTTCCCAAATCACTCATTCAGTTTACACCGAAAATAAGCTCACCATGGCGACACGACAGTCGAGTGACCCCACGCAACGTAGGAAGCAGACTCGTCTCTGGCAGGGGAGACAGTCGCCACGTACAGCTGGTTGTCCAGTGCTCTCCCCTTCTGCAGCGCCTCCCAGTGGGCCGGGCCGGTCGTCATGTTGAACGCTCCCGGGTACACCAGCAACTTGCAACCTGATTGGATGCAAAATCATGTTAATTGAAATTAAACAGAATTTTTTGTAAAACCCAATTTGGAGGTATTAACATTGAGACCAGTACAAGGGAGGGGTATGGCTTAATTGAGTTTGGCAGTAAATGCAAAACATTGTAAAACCTACACAACAAAATTCATTTTCCAAATTCCACATTTCCTAAGTACGTCATTCATTGACCAGGGTGTGATTTTTTCATCATATTCTTTTCATATTTTTCACAAGAAAAACACTGATAACTTTCTTTTTGGAAAATGGGTTGCTTGGTGCTGTCCCAAATGCAGTTGTCTGTCCTACCTCGACAGTTGTCTGTCCTACCTCCACAGTTGTCTGTCCTACCTCCACAGTTGTCTGTCCTACCTCCACAGTTGTCTGTCCTACCTCGACAGTTGTCTGTCCTACCTCCACAGTTGTCTGTCCTACCTCGACAGTTGTCTGTCCTACCTCCACAGTTGTCTGTCCTACCTCGACAGTACATGTATTCCTGGTCTCAACTTTTGCAGGAAGTTTCAGCAAATGTTCTTCAGGTGGAAAGAGCGAGTAAGACTAATTACAGGTGTTTGATTAGAATGTTGCAAGAAAGCAATCACTCTGATCTGAAGACCCGACCAAACAAAGTAGCCTACCTGTCTACACCATAAACTGCATGCCTCAAGGTGTGAATACAGTGCTACCTGGGATGTGAGGTCCCTCTGATGAGTGGACACCTCCCATGAAAGGACACCTCCTTATGTTCCTTTGTCTATTATCTTGACCAAAGTATACCTGTCATGACAGGCAACCTGCAATGTAGGGACACTGTTGACTGGTTCACGCCAAAGGGTGTCCTTTCATCGCAGGTACCACTGTTCATACAGTATTCAAACCCTGCCGGCAAACAGTCCAGGCATTCAAAATGGCGACAGGGTTTTCACTTCAAAATCAAAAAACAAGAAAGGTATGTTATTGGAACGTTTGATATATGACAAAGCAAAACAATACTTTCTTTCTTTCTTTATTTGGTGTTTAACGTCGTTTTCAACCATTCAAGGTTATATCGCGACGGGGAAAGGGGGGAGATGGGATAGAGCCACTTGTTAATTGTTTCTTGTTCACAAAAGCACTAATCAAAAAAATTGCTCCAGGGGCTTGCAACGTAGTACAATACATGACCTTACTGGGAGAATGCAAGTTTCCAATACAAAGGACTTAACATTTCTTACCTACTGCTTGACTAAAATCTTTACAAAAATTGACTATATTCTATACAAGAAACACTTAACAAGGGTAAAAGGAGAAACAGAATCCGTTAGTCACCTCTTACGACATGCTGGGTAGCATCGGGTAAATTCTTTCTCGTCCCAACCAATATGGGACTCCCCCTAACCCGCGGGGGGTAGCAAAACAATACATTCACATCAAGTGTTTTGTCATAAATTAACCGTCCCAATAGCAAACCTTTCTTGTTTTTTTATTCTGAATGTTGGAACATTGGCAGTCTATTTGTTTTTGGATTTTTGTCACTTAAAGTTTGTTTAGACTATAATATAAACAAGTCGCGTAAGGCGAAAATACAATATTTAGTCAAGTAGCTGCCATTTTTCAGCAAGACCGTATACTCGTAGCATCGTCAGTCCACCGCTCATAGCAAAGGCAGTGAAATTGACAAGAAGAGCGGGGTAGTAGTTGCGCTAAGAAGGATAGCACGCTTTTCTGTACCTCTCTTTGTTTTAACTTTCTGAGCGTGTTTTTAATCCAAACATATCATATCTATATGTTTTTGGAATCAGGAACCGACAAGGAATAAGATGAAAGTGTTTTTAAATTGATTTGGACAATTTAATTTTGATAATAATTTTTATATATTTAATTTTCAGAGCTTGTTTTTAATCCGAATATAACATATTTATATGTTTTTGGAATCAGCAAATGATGGAGAATAAGATAAACGTAAATTTGGATCGTTTTATACATTTTTATTTTTTTTTACAATTTTCAGATTTTTAATGACCAAAGTCATTAATTAATTTTTAAGCCACCAAGCTGAAATGCAATACCGAACCCCGGGCTTCGTCGAAGATTACTTGACCAAAATTTGAACCAATTTGGTTGAAAAATGAGGGCGTGACAGTGCCGCCTCAACTTTCACGAAAAGCCGGATATGACGTCATCAAAGACATTTATCAAAAAAATGAAAAAAACGTTCGGGGATTTCATACCCAGGAACTCTCATGTCAAATTTCATAAAGATCGGTCCAGTAGTTTAGTCTGAATCGCTCTACACACACACACACACACACACACGCACGCACGCACATACACCACGACCCTCGTTTCGATTCCCCCTCGATGTTAAAATATTTAGTCAAAACTTGACTAAATATAAAAAAAAGATCACCACAGTGCTACATCTGCCACTCACCACGCTGTGCATACACCTGGGCCAGCTCCGCAAAGCGAATGTCGTAACAGATGGCCACACCCACGTCACAGTACGCTGTGACAACAGACAGCAACATTCACTTCAACACACACAAGGGTGCTCATGGTCAAGGGAAGTAATTAATCTCCAATATAAGCCCCCCCCCCCCCCCCATTTTGAAGCCCATCCCCTGAATAACAAACACATTTTGATTTCCCACAACCAGCACAAAGAAGCTACTCATGCACCATCCCATCTCTCCTACTCTCAATCTTTATGTTTAACAAAACTTATTTATTTGATTGTTAATCTATTTTTCTGTATCCATTTGTTTATCTAAAAAAAAACAGAGACTTACGTGTTTTAAAACAGGTGAAGGTGTTTCCTGGGGTGAGAGATTCTGACTCCTGGAAGCGAATCTTGCCTGGAACGTCAATGTCAAACAGATGGATCTGCAAAACACAGTGAACTGTCACACTGAGTGTTTTGCAAACCAGCTTCACATTCAAAGACACATGGTCCTCAAATAAAAAGACCCAAAAATACTGTACCCACATATTACTGAAGATGACGAAGTTACAAACTAACTTCCTCGTCTTTGCTAATACGTGATTGCAGGTTTTTTTGGGTCTTTTTATTTCTGGTTCACCATTGTTGTTCAGCCCTCACATACCCCAGTCACCCTGCCACAATGTCATTAAGTACCTCACATACCCCAGTCACCCTGCCACAATGTCATTAAGTATCTCACATACCCCAGTCACCCTGCCACAATGTCATTAAGTACCTCACATACCCCAGTCACCCTGCCACAATGTCATTGAGTACCTCACATACCCCAGTCACCCTGCCACAATGTCATTAAGTACCTCACATACCCCAGTCACCCTGCCACAATGTCATTAAGTACAGGAGCACAGTGACAACTTTATTATTATGCAGAAAAAAACTGCCGTTCAAAAGCAAAAGGGTTTGCTGCATGGGTGTAAACTTTCTTACTGTTGTCTGATGTTCACTTAAAGGTGGTCGTCTACATTTTTGCTTTTTTTCAATAATCTTATGGTTAGATTTCGCTAAAAAGTTATGTCAGATGATGAATGAACCATGGGGAAAAAAGTTATAGAAAAAAAAATATGTAAAAAAAGATTTTATTTTTGGGTAGCGTGACTCACGCTTCCAATATTTTGTTTTCTGTTTGCTGAGAACATGTGCTTTGCCTAAAAATACTGACCAATCAAATTCATGTCACTATGCTTATAGCCACGCCCAAACAAGTGCAGCAACAGTTTGACACTGGAGCGCTGTCCACGCTTTTTTTAAACGCACGATCGCGAAATGCACGGGATTTGAGAGGAATTTTGCGCTTGGCATTTTTCAAATAAGGATATCCTACTATGAGTACTACGCTGGAATACTACAATGAATTTTCAAACGGCTACACTGGCTTCGTCTTTCCTGATCGAAAGGGGGTGTATTGTTGATATTTGTAGATAATAGACTCTGCATTTTAATGGTCAAATGGCGATTTCGGTATAAAAATGTAGACAAGGACCTTTAAGTAACATACTAAGTTAATAAACAAAAGAAATCGGTACTCACCAACACAATTAAGACAGCTAGCACAAAGACAAGTTGAATTTTCGCCTAAGGAGGCTTCTTCGGCACACACAAAAAAAAAAAAAAAAGAAGCAGAAGAAAAAGCCTCCATGGGCGAAAATTCGACTTTGTCTTTGTGTTGGTGAGAACCGATTTCTGTTGTTTTTCAACTTGGTTTTCACCCAGTCATCTTGTTTAGATTTGAGTAAAATACTGACATGTTTTGTCTAATGAAAACGCAGGTTAGAATTAATTAACTGCAATAAATTCTTCCATTCTAAATGAAAATGTAATACTGCTTCCCTCTCCTTACCGTGAAAAACATAACTCTGCATAACTCTGAAAAGAACATATGACCCATGGGGAGACAATTACCTGACACATGAATTCTGTTAGTCGACTGCTTAGTGCCAATCCCATTTAAAACATACCAAGATCCTATCCTACACCTAACAACACATCAAGATCCTATCCTACACCTAACAACACACCAAGATCCTATCCTACACCTAACAACACACCAAGATCCTATCCTACACCTAACAACACACCAAGATCCTATCCTACACCTAACAACACACCAAGATCCTATCCTACACCTAACAACACACCAAGATCCTATCCTACCCCTAACAACACACCAAGATCCTATCCTACCCCTAACAACACACCAAGATCCTATCCTACACCTAACACACCAAGATCCTATCCTACACCTAACAACACCCCAAGATCCTATCCTACACCTAACAACACACCAAGATCCTATCCTACACCTAACAACACCCCAAGATCCTATCCTACACCTAACAACACCCCAAGATCCTATCCTACACCTAACAACACACCAAGATCCTATCCTACACCTAACAACACCCCAAGATCCTATCCTACACCTAACAACACACCAAGATCCTATCCAACACCTAACAACACCCCAAGATCCTATCCTACACCTAACAACACACCAAGATCCTATCCTACACCTAACAACACCCCAAGATCCTATCCTACACCTAACAACACCCCAAGATCCTATCCTACACCTAACAACACACCAAGATCCTATCCTACACCTAACACCCCAAGATCCTATCCTACACCTAACAACACACCAAGATCCTATCCTACACCTAACAACACATCAAGATCCTATCCTACACCTAACAACATACCAAGATCCTATCCTACACCTAACAACACACCAAGATCCTATCCTACACCTAACAACACACCAAGATCCTATCCTACACCTAACAACACACCAAAGATGGCCTGCTAGCTGGAAGTGTGGATACACACCAAGGTATTAGTAATGCACAATCCTTTAATCAAAGTAGACACAAGGTTGCTCAGTCAACAGGGACAAAATATGACCGAATATCTGCTGCTGACATCGTTTTCACGACTTTTCATAAGGCCTAAAAAAAATAGGTGTGGTTACGGTAACCCGACCTACCCTATTTTTAGGGGCCAACCCTATAACTTTTTATTACATTTGTCAAAAAAAAAAACACACACAAGAAAACGAGTGCAGAAAACGCAATGAAAGCGAAAGCGCCCGAGTCGCACACTTATTTCCCTGTCAAGTAGGTTTAATTTGTACACATTAGAAAAAAAAGTTTAAAAAAAAACAAGAAGGGCAAAGCCCATACGACTCACATGCTTTACACATTTTTCCTACCAAAATACATGTGACCTTGACCAGGTCATCCAAGGTCATGCAACACAAAGCTGTTAATTCAAGACATAGGAAGTACAATGGTGCTTATTGGCTCTTTCTACCATGAGATATGGTCACTTTTAGTGGTTCACTACCTTATTTTGGTCACATTTCATAAGGGTCAAAGTGACCTTGACCTTGATCATATGTGACCGAATGTGTCTCATGATGAAAGCATAACATGTGCCCCACATAATTTTTAAGTTTGAAACAGTTATCTTCCATAGTTCAGGGTCAAGGTCACTTCAAAATATGTATACAATCCAACTTTGAAGAGCTCCTGTGACCTTGACCTTGAAGCAAGGTAAACCAAACTGGTATCAAAAGATGGGGCTTACTTTGCCCTATATATCATATATAGGTGAGGTATTGAATCTCAAAAACTTCAGAGAAAATGGGAAAAATATGAAAAATAGCTGTTTTTTAGGCAACATTTATGGCCCCTGCGACCTTGACCTTGAAGCAAGGTCAAGATGCTATGTATGTTTTTTGGGGCCTTGTCATCATACACCATCTTGCCAAATTTGGTACTGATAGACTGAATAGTGTCCAAGAAATATCCAACGTTAAAGTTTTCCGGACGTCCGGACGGACGGACGGACGGACGACTCGGGTGAGTACATAGACTCACTTTTGCTTCGCATGTGAGTCAAAAAGTGATTGCCTACCTTCCTACCCTATTTTTTTTGGCTATGTTACCTTAACCACACCTATTTTTTTTTTTTGTGTGCCTAATCATAACAAGCCGGGTAACAAAAGAGCTTGTCGGCAGGTCATTTCTTCTTCTTCTGCATGTGTGGGCTGCAACTCCCACGTTCACACATAGGTAGGAGCAAGATTTGTCCTGTATGGTTGTTTCCACTCCACCCCCTCCCACCACTTGGGCAGTAATACTCCGCTTCCGGGGTAGGCTGGTAACAAACAGCCGGTTCCCACCGGTCTAAGAAGGTCAACAGCAGTGGTAGAGTATTTTACAAAGTGCAATGTGCTGACCTTCCTGTGAACACCGATCATGGTTCCCTCCGGACTGTAGATAGTGGAGGTGTTGTACAGTTTGCCGTCAGACGCCTTCTCCGGGATGGAGCCTGCATGAACACAAACATACCTCAGTGTTGTGGAGTTGTTGCTACTGCAGTTACAACTATCGGTCCTACAATACATTTGGAATTATAGTTATCCTCTATCTTCCTCATGATCATACAAACATACTGACAGAAACACAGACAGACACAAACAAACAGACACACAGACAGAAACACAGACAGACAGACAGAAACACAAACACACACAGACACACACAAACACAGACAGACACAAAGCAGCTGCTGTGACAAGGGGAACTACTGTACCACCCCGTCACACTCCCAAGCTTTTAAAGTCAGTTCCTCTTTTCATATGTGTCCACGTGTTTGTATTGTATTGCACTGTTTTTTTTATTTTTTTAATTTCCTATCTTGTTTGTTTGTTGGTTTATAATTTTTGTTATATAAGCTCAAAACTCACCCATATTTTATGTGTTCATCAGAGCAGGCATGTAAGTGTTCTGTTAGCTCCTTTTGATGAATATAATGACTGACCTTGTAAACTTTTTGAATAAAAACAAGATAGCAATGAAAATGTACTTACCAAAACACGGACAATAAAAACACGAATAGCATTTAATTGTTCGTGTTTCGGTGAGTACATTTAATTGTTCGTGTTTCGGTGAGTACATTTCATTGTTGGTGTTTCGGTGAGTACATTTCATTGTTCGTGTTTCGGTGAGTACATTTCATTGTTCGTGTTTCGGTGAGTACATTTCATTGTTCGTGTTTTGGTGAGTACATTTTATTGTTCGTGTTTCGGTGAGTACATTTCATTGTTCGTGTTTCAGTGAGTACATTTCATTGCTCGTGTTTCGGTGAGTACATTTTATTGTTGGTGTTTCAGTGAGTACATTTCATTGTTGGTGTTTCGGTGAGTACATTTCATTGTTGGTGTTTCGGTGAGTACATTTCATTGTTGGTGTTTCGGTGAGTACATTTCATTGTTGGTGTTTCGGTGAGTACATTTCATTGTTGGTGTTTCGGTGAGTACATTTCATTGTTGGTGTTTCGGTGAGTACATTTCATTGTTGGTGTTTCGGTGAGTACATTTCATTGTTGGTGTTTCGGTGAGTACATTTCATTGTTGGTGTTTCGGTGAGTACATTTTATTGTTGGTGTTTCGGTGAGTACATTTCATTGTTGGTGTTTCGGTGAGTACATTTCATTGTTGGTGTTTCGGTGAGTACATTTCATTGTTGGTGTTTCGGTGAGTACATTTCATTGTTGGTGTTTCGGTGAGTACATTTCATTGTTCGTGTTTTGGTGAGTACATTTTATTGTTCGTGTTTCGGTGAGTACATTTCATTGTTCGTGTTTCAGTGAGTACATTTCATTGCTCGTGTTTCGGTGAGTACATTTTATTGTTATCTTGTTTTTGTTCTTCTCACCTGCAGTCTCTTGAATTTGTGAATAAAGTGTTGCTTGAACAATAAGTCACCTCCAATTAGAAAGACACTGTTGTCCTTGGCTGCCTTGGCCAGTGCGTCTGTACAAGGGCCAGGGATGGGCTCTGCATACTCTGGGAAGTAGTTTGTTCCGTAGGGACTGTTGAAACACTCCTGCAACATGCATAATCATAAATGTCATTTTTTGAAATCAAGCTAAAGCATTTAACAAGCACAAGGAAAAGAATCAAACTTTTTTATCCGCATGAAAACAGAAATTTTCAAAAATACAAAAAGACATTATACCCAGACACAGCGGCGGAATAATAAACCAGCCTCCTGAGTGGAAGGTTGTTAGTTTGTGTGTGACAACACACACACACACACACAGAATACTGACCGGCAAGGCCACCATCTGAGCGCCTGCTGCTGCTGCCTGTTTCACCATGGCGACGGCACGTGCAATGTTGTCTCCCTTGGACGCTCCCACCGCCAGCTGCACCAGGGCCAGCTTGAATTCTAAAATCACAGACATAGTTTTACTTGAATTTAAAATGTAAAATAGTGAAGATTGAACTTCAAACCACCTTGTTCCTATTTACAATTTAATGTTAGTCCATAACACAACTAATCTTGAAGAAAAACAAACAAAGTTGAAAAACAAAAGAAATTGGTTAGTCACCAACACAAATACAGCCAGGGATCGCGTTTACGCACGATTTTTGCGTATTTGACGCATTTTAAAAGTCGCTGACGCGTTTTTTTCGCCGCGCCGCGTAAGCCATACGCAAAAATATTGTAACTTTTTCTTGTCTTCACGCAGCGCTTTTGCTCTGACTTAATAATCACCCGATCCTGAGACTGACTATAGGGCTCGAGAAGTGACGACACACATGAAATCTGCGCGTCAAAACTAAAGTCCGTTTCTTTTTGCATCGAAGTATCGCAAACGAACGTAACGAGGGTATTACCAGATAATGTTTTGTCGGATAATGAAACAGACATTAGCTGCTCTCCCATCTCGCGCTTCCAAAAGGCGGAAAGTGTGTCTAGTCGTATTAGAGCGGGAAACAAACTCGCAAGGCCCGAAGGTTGGAGACAGCAGGGGTGTTATTCGACAGGCGTGCGCGGAGTTCGACAGGAAAACTCGCCGTATTTAGGTAAGGAGTGTCTTTAAGTCTTTCGTGCGTGTTTTGTTTGTGTCTGTACGTGTTTTCGTAGTACGCAAAAATATTGGTCAGTGACGCGTTTTTTTCGTTTCGTTGCGTATGACTTACGCGTTTTTTAAAAAGCTAGCGCGATCCCTGTACAGCACAGACAAAGTCGAATTTTCACCTTTATCTTTGCTGTCTTTGTGTTGGTGAGTACCGATTTCTTTGTGTTGGTGAGTACCGATTTCTTTTGTTTTTCAACTTTGTTTTCACCTACAGTCATCTTGTTGTGTAGAAAAGCAAACAAACTAACAAACAAACAAGGTTAAGTTTATGTGATGTTACAATATAGACACAACATAACATTCACAAGAATTAACTTCAACCTATTGGTCTGTTTATTGGTCAAACAAGATACACAAAGACCCACAGTAATTAAATAATTCTGTGAATTATATGTGAATCATATGTTCTCTCCTTCAAAACATGGATAAAGCAGAATGAGGAAACAGAATCATATGATCACTCGGGTTTTTTTTAAATCTTGTTTGTTGACAGGTCAAATGTTTTGCAATTTTTAGTTTTTTGTTTTGTTTTTGTTTTTGGTGTCTTTCATTAAACCTTCTATAAACTTAACCTTTTCTTTTCATTCTTGGTTTTGGACCGATTACCGTCTAACTGTTTGGATTAGTACAACTCTGGATCAGCTCTTTATGACTTAGGAGGGATCTATATTAGTTAAGTCGATTTTTGATATGGTTTTTAATCCATTACTGAAATGGACATGGCAAAGTTATCCAGCTGATGCGAAATATGCAATTTGACCTGTGTTCAACTTAACAACACTGGGGAATTTTTCATGTCACTGACTGTGTGTGTGTGTGTGTGTGTGCGCGCGCGTTACTGAGTTCATTTTGTAAATGCAGGATTCACTTTCAGTAGAACTGTCCTTGTCAAGTTTGTTGATCAGACCTGACTCTGAAAGGCAGGGAGAGAGAGAGAGAGAGAGAGAGAGAGAGAGAGAGAGAGAGAGAGAGAGAGAGAGAGAGAGAGAGAGAGAGAGGGAGAGAGAGGGAGGGAGAGAGAGAGAGAGAGAGATCTAGAGAGAAAGAGAGAGAGAGAGAGAGAGAGAGAGACAATGACAAGAGGGTAACAGAATAAGCATTGGTATACTTTTTTGCATCTGGCCCTCGCCCTAAAGAGGGACTAAATCTACTATAATAACTACTACTACATACTTACATAATTAGTAAAACAGTATAAGTTTATGTACATAAGTGCATTATATGAAACATTGTAGTTCATGACAAGGTGCAAAGCAAAAATTAATTTGCAAGTCAATTAGACTGAGTCAGTACTATGCAGTAGTACTTCAACTCTGCAAGACAATGGATAGTATGCAGAACATCATAATTTCGTGAACAAAACTAAAATCAAAAGTGAGTGACTGTGTCCCAAAGGACATAACAATTAAGAATAAACTATTTTTAGAGAGAGAGAGAGAGAGAGAGAGAGAGAGAGAGAGAGAGAGAGAGAGAGAGAGAGAGAGAGAGAGTGAGGGGGAGGGGGAGGGGAGATATACAGTATATGCACAACGCACAGGAGTTTGTATTCAACCGCCGATCGATCACTATTTACTCCTGTATGCTTACCCTTACTACTACTATTCACTACAAGGAATATAACGCAGGGTGCTCGGCACTGCCGACTCGCTCCGTTTCAAGCTATCACTTTCTGCACCCCCTTCGCGAACGCACCAGGCTCAGACACAAACTGGATCTGGATCTGGATAACCCGCCTGGGTTGGTGGTTGGCGGGTGCGCCACAGAAGCCGACGACGACTATCAACGTGACGTTTTTTGGGTGTGCGCATCTAAAAGAGTCTTAAAAGTTCACTGTACACAAGGTGGATATAGTGTACAACTCCAGCTGGTCTTCTTGCTGCTGTACTTGCGGTTTTAGTCCGTTTGCCCTAGAATGTAGGCTTTTCAAGCACAGTTAAAAAATGCTATGTTACAATGTTAAAAACTGGATAAAAACTACTGAGGCTCTCACACTGGTTTCTGCCCCCCTAACGCCGATGAGAAGGCGCTGGGCGTGGTCAAGGTGACGGTGGCTTCGCTCAAATTGTTCCACTCGATCACTGTCTTTATAAAGAACGAGTTCCTGTATTGATCAGTCTTTGAGGTAGGAGCTTTGAAACAGCGGCTGTTGTTGGTTGCCTGTCTCTGGAGGATGTTTTGGCTCTCATACCCCTCGTAGGCTTTAGGCTTGACTCGGCGCCGAGATACGCTCACCGGGGTGAGGAAGGAGTCAGGGGGTAGGGCAGGTACAAGTCCATTGATGATTTTGAACAGCATCGTCAGGCGAAGTTGCTGACGGCGTTCCTGGAGTGTAGGAAGTTGGAGGTACTCTAGCATCTTTGTGACGCAGCCTGGGTCCTTGGACACGTAGTCTTTCATGATGAACCTAGCGGCTAGGCGTTGGATGCGTTCGAGTCTCTCAACGTCTTGTTTGTAGTAGGGGTCCCAGACCACCACCCCGTACTCAAGGGTGGACCTGACAAGAGTGATGTAGGCAAGGCGACGGCACTCACATGGGCAGTTCCGGAGGTTCCGGCGTAAGAAGCCTAGGGTAGATCCTGCCCTCTTGCAGAGACTGGTGATGTGGGGGCCCCACTTCAGGTCGGCTGAGATCTGTATGCCGAGGTACGGGTTCTGTTCGACCTGTTGGAGGATGGTGTCTCCGAGGCTGTAGAAGTAGTGGGATGTGGATCTGGTGGAGAGGACGTAGCACTTCTTAGCGTTGAACCTCATCCCCCACTGGTTGGCCCACTCTTCCAAGCTCTTTAGGTCTGCCTGTAGCGTAAGGTGGTCCTGAAAGGTGCGGATCTGGCGGTAGAGGAGACAGTCATCCGCAAAAAGTCTGACAGACGACTGGACTGAGTCTGGGAGGTCGTTGATATGGCACAGGAACAACAACGGACCCAGCACTGTGCCTTGCGGGACGCCGGACTCGACCTCTACCTCTTCAGATGCCTCGCCCTCCAGTACAACCCTCATCTTCCGCTTGGTCAGGAAACTGGTCAGCCAGTTGTGGACACTTCCCCGCACACCGTAGTGGGCCAGCTTGTGGAGTAGTTTCTTGTGCGGGACAGTGTCGAAGGCCTTGCTGAAATCAAGGATGGCGACGTCAGTTTGGTGGCCAGCATCATGGGATGACAGAATGTCCTGCATGGTGGTGAGCAGCTGGGTTTCACATGAGTGGCCGGTCCTGAACCCATGGTTGCGGCTGGATAGCACTCCATGTTGTTCGAAGTGCTTGTGAAGATGGTGGCAGATGATGTGCTCAAGGAGCTTACAGGCGACCGAGGTCAGGGATACTGGGCGGTAGTTCTCAGCTTTGTTCCTATCGCCCTTCTTGTAGACAGAGGATATGTTCGCTGATAGCCAGTCTTTCGGGAGCTCGCCTGACTCGATGGAGGTGGTGAATATCGCCGTCAGGGATGGGGCAATGGAGTCAGCGCACATCTTCAAGATGCGGTTTGGTATGCCGTCTGGTCCCGAAACAAAAATGATTAGGCTTTCACTTCAAGCAACAAACTTGAAATAACCGCTCACCAACTTCGAGAAGTTTGTCAAGAACCGGCGCGGTGTCCACACCACTCCAAGCGAGGAACCCGTGAAAGCTTGTACATTTGTTTGTGTTCGAGCCTCATGCGTTCGCGAAGGGGGTGCAGAAAGTGATGTAGGAAGCTTGAAACGGAGCGAGTCGGCAGTGCCGAGCACCCCACGTTATATTCCTTGTAGTGAATAGTAGATCTAGTATTACAGTATTAAGGTACATAATGATCGACCGGCGCTTTGATAAATTTAAAGCTCCTGTGCCACAACGTAAACGTGATGATGCATAACTGTCTGTTATGTCGCACATCTACATGACTGCAATAGAATAAGAAACTAAACTGCAATAGTATACGAAACTCGAACACAGGGTCGGAGGTCAATCATTCACTGGCTGAACATGACATTAGCAAGGTATCTTATTCTGGGACATATCTTCTCCCACTCACTATTATTTTAAATCTGGATACGTACATGTAAAATGATCCGTTCCCTATACAACCCAAGATCCCCCTCTTGCACTATCATTATACGTCACTGTCACCCTACACTTACTTGTTGCCATTGCTCTTCTCTCGAGTGCTGTCCCAAAACAGTCGAAAGGAAAAAAATATTCGTCTGCCAAATCAGCTCTTCGCGAACGACAACTCTCGTAGTTTTTCATCTTCGTGTACGCAGTGATTGCGCTTGAACGAAAAGCAGTGATTATGCGACGATAAATGTTGGGCGCAAAGTAAGAATCCGGGGCAGAGTTGGAATAATCGGGATTTCCCGAAACTTCATTTGATTTCCAACAAAGCGCCGCATTTCCGGAAACGAGCTGCCTCGTTCTAGAAATGGCAACCCTTCGACTGGCACAAAAAAGCATACCCTTTTCACAGGTCATGAATAAGGTATATGAAAAAGCAAGGTTTTATACAGGGGAAGTCTTGAATTGGGGGTGTGGGGGTACACTGTGTAACAATTCTCTCAGTGACACCATAGACCTATATTAGATAGGTCCCTGGTGACACTCAGCGCATGCAGCTAGCTAGTTGCTGCTGTCTCGATCTATTTTGAACACAATGATTTTTTTTCTCAGAGTAGAGTGTTAGTTTGTTACAACAGGCTGAAATCATCTTTAATTTGAATCAACATTTTGCCGCAACAATCAATCACATCAATATAGCGCACAGACTTGCACATTACATTTCAAGAGCCTAGATTACCATGCAGTGACAATAAGAGCCTACTCAGTAAAAGGACGTAATGCTGTCTCTGCAGCCCAGAGAGACTGTGTGAGTTTAATATATAATCAGTTAAGACTGAGTAAAAAACTATTACAATCGATAGTTACCAGTGAAAAGTTATATCGGAACACTCTTGTTGTGTTTTTGTTGTTGTAAAATGTAAGATCTGAAACGTTAAAAATGGGTGCGTATCGCTAGCAAATTGGTGCGTTTTGGTTGAGTGGGATGGGTCGCTGAACTGGCAACCCTTCGACTGTGTTGTTACAGCCCGCCGAAGTTATCAAAAGTGTTTTTGCTTTCAAGTTGTAATTCGGTTGGTTTGGTGCGTTATACAATGCATCTGCTTTTTCAAGACTAAGCATTGATCACTTTAAAACACAAGGATCATCATGGGCCATCATGACTTGTATCATTTTACATCGCATTCTAAGAAAGAGCAGAATTCTCACTATGCGCGCGGTACATTTCTAGAATCGCGTAGCGCAAAGTTGGAATTCCTACAATGGCGGCCATTGTTGGAATTCCAACAAAGCGCAGGTCATTTCCGGAAAAGCGCCGATGACGAGATGGGTCGCAACAATGTTATTCCCGTTTTTTCAGTCGCTCATTTCGGTTCATCATTTATTGCACGTTCACAGTTAAGAACCACACTGTTTATATTTGTGTCTAGAAAAATGCGACTCTTGTAAAAACTAAAACAATAGAAAGTAAGCGTAGATAGGTGTTTGTCGCAGCAGACGATTTTTTATGGCTTGATTCGGTAGAACCAATCAAAAGCCAGCTCTCATGACCTGACGGCTGTAAACATTTCAGGTCAGATTGATACCAGTCAAAAAGGTTGACCAGCATCAGATATCTCTGCCAGCATTTTGTTTCTGACTTTTATTTAACACGCAGTGAGTGTAAACGGACAAAGTCCACAAACAGAAAATAATGTTCTTTCACACGATGTTAGTGTCTTTGATTTTTGAAGTTTGATCTAGTTGTGCAATGAAGACAAACTGAACAAATCATAAAACCGTAGAACGACACCGACTTTCACTTTGAGACTCGAAACATCATACCACCTGTGGTTGCACTGATCAAGTGCCGAACAGTCATCTGACGGTCTGCGTGCGAAAAGACACGCTGTTTGATCGTGATACTGTCAGCCCACCTGTCTTTTGAGGTAAGCTATATGTCTGACGTATTTCTTTTCTTTACTTTTATGCCAAAAATCACACCAAGCTTTGTTTTCATTAGAGCAGCGGCCTTCGGTCAGCAAATACTGTTGTGCAACACTTTGGAACTGCGGTCAATATCAAGGCTGCTGACATGTTGGCCACTATCGGGTGGCAATAACAGTGTTTCTGTCATTGCTGGCACCGTACGATGATTCTGGAACCACTGGCTACTTGAACTACAAATAATATGCTGTTTAATTGTTACTCATAATGGAACATAAATTAATATGCTCGACCATAGCTACTGTAAGATACAGTAGAGAAGTAAAATCTAGCTTTTTTGGGTGGTAGTTGACAAGTTTTCAGTTGCAATAAGGCAGTATCTTTTTTTTATAGTCTATATAGGTGTGCACATAGTTACTCAGATAAGAACTTAGTTGGTTAATTCCAAAAAGAAGAAGTTGAAACTCACGAGGCATGCCCCCGAACACCGTCGATTTTGATATTACTTACAAAATTTCAGACTTTTTTTTACTTTTTTCAATTCCCATGCCTGATGTTTATAACCTCTGAAAGTTTCCCTCTATTTTAAGACACCCTCCTTTTCAAGACCTGACTGTCTCAGATTTGTTTAGATGTTTGAAGGGGGTTCCACCATTTGTGCATGTTTTAGGAGTCGAGTCACAGATCACACAGTATCTGAGCCATGGACATCGTGCTTAACGTCTGTGATCAGTACTTCCTGACGCCCTACGTTTATGGTCCTGATTGGCCAGAAGATGATCCAATCAGACAGCTTCTCAGCCTGCTGGTCATCGCAAACATTGGCGGCTACTTGCTGTACTTCATCGTGGCGACACTCAGCTTCTACGCAATCTATGATCATCGCTTGCTTAAACATCCACAGATGTTACCCGTAAGTTGTCTGTGTGTAGGTGTGAGTGTGTGTGTGTGTGTGTGTGTGTGTGTCTCTGTCTGTCTGTCTGTCTGTCTGTCTGTCTGTCTCTCTGTCTCTCTCTCTCTCTCTCTCTCTCTCTTTTAGTTGAATGTTTCAATATTTCAGCCTCAGATGTTTATAGGTCTGGCAATCTGTCTTTGTCTGTCTGTCTGTCTCTCTCTGTCTCTCTCTCTCTGTCTGTCACTCTCTCTCTCTGTCTATATCTGTCTCTCTCTCTCTCTCTCTTTCTCTCTGTCTGTCTGTCTCTCTCTCTGTGTGTCTCTCTCTCTGTTTATCTCTCTCTCTCTCTGTCTGTCTGTCTCTGTCTCTGTCTCTCTCTCTTTCTCTCTCTCTCTCTCTCTCTCTCTCTCTGCTAAAGGGAAAGATCGAGAGAGTAACAGAACAGTAGGTTATACATTAAGAACTTATCACATGTATTTATGTGATGTAACAAACAAAGCTAAATTCAGACAGCTAAGTCTTATGCTGTGTTAATGAATTGCCTTTTTCTTTTTTTCAGAACCAGATACGACGAGAAATTATGGTTACAGTGAAATCAGTGCCCATCATGAGTTTACCGACAGTTCTGATATTTTTTGTGGAAGTCAGGGGCTACAGTAAGCTGTATGACGATGTTGGAGACTCACCGTTAGGTAAGTGTGCACTATGTGGCTTGGACAAAAATCCTATCTCCAACAGATCAAAAGAATGAGGATTGTAGGTTGAAAATAAAGTTGATAATCTAATTACAAATCAAATGTAAGTGGCAGGCGACAACCACATGACTATACCCTTTTCAGCTCTGTGTTTGCACAAATCTTTTCAATCAAGCCGTTGTATGCAACCCAGATAAGTCAGTGGCCGTAGCTTTCTCTCGTCTGCCACAGCATGCTGTTTATACTTTCAGTGTTGTTCCCATACTCAGAGGACAGGTCAGTTGGACATTGATTTAAATGTGTTCAGGTCCAAACGTCCCGTCTTTTTTTTCTGTCAGAAGACCTCTTTCTTTAAAAAAGCGGGACCAGGGTTTAGAACAATTGAATGCATCAAATAAAAAAAGTATGACAGAACAGGTCCTTCAGACATACCCAAACTTTGCGGACCTCAGAAGCAAATTTTGGCCAGAGATGGTGTTGTTTGTTGTTTGTTTGTTTGCTTAACGCCCAGCCGAGCACGAAGGGCCATATTAGGGAGGAGCTGCTTTGACATATAACGTGCGCCACACACAAGACAGAAGTCGCAGCACAGGCTTCATGTGTCACCCAGTCATTATTCTGACACCGGACCTACCAGTCCTAGCACTAACCCCATAATGCCAGACGCCAGGCGGAGCGCAGCCACTAGATTGCCAATTTTAAAGTTTTAGGTATGACCCGGCCGGGGTTCGAACCCACGACCTCCCGATCACGGGGCGGACGCCTTACCACTAGGCCAACCGTGCCGGTAGAGATGGTGGACCTGAAGGAGAAACTGTGTGGCCAAGCAGAATTCCTGCGGCGAACTGCAGACTTCGTCACATCAACAACCCTGACAGCCTTGCAAAGAGACAGAAATGCATGGAAAAAGAAAACAGTATGCATAAGGGACTGAAGACAGGGCCTGAGAGCAACACTGTATTTTACTGTAGAATTGATGTTGGGAGCATGTTTGCAGGCTGGGCCGGTGTGGCATTGAGCTGTTTCACGTTCATCGCTTTCACGGACGCCTGCATCTACTGGATTCACCGCTTCCTGCATCACCGCGCGGTGTACAAGCACCTGCACAAGACACACCACACCTGGAAGGTGCCCACCCCCTTCGCCAGCCACGCCTTCCACCCCATGGATGGCTTCCTGCAGTCCTGTCCTTATCACATCTACCCCTTCCTCTTCCCGCTACACAAGGTGCGTGCTTCACAGATAAGATAAGATAGATCTGTGTCTTCAGCGTTTGTGCTAAATTTTCAGTCATGATGTGGCAAAGCAAAGAGGACGACAGAGTTTGGTATGCAAGGGTGTATCCTCTTGCCGAACCTGCTAACGTACGTACTGCGTCTAGATGTGGACATATCTGGAGAATGTGCGCAGGGGTCTGTTCCTCTCGGTCACATCCACAGCGCCTTGAATTTAAATGTTTTGAGAGAGAATTTTGTGTGAGTTGTTGAAAAAAATCAAAACACAATGTTCCGGAAAGACCAAACAAGTGAAGGAAGGGAGATAATCACATGATTTCCTGCAGTCCTGACACATATACCCTGAGCCAGCATATACCTGTCATGACAGGACACCTGCAACATGGGGACATGTTTGGTCAAGAGTGTCACTGGAAACAAATGGGAGCAAAATGGTCTGACAAGAGTAAATGCGAGAAAGGAAGGGAGGCTACTCACAGCACACAAATCACATTGGTTGGGCATGTGTGTGTGTGGAGGGGAGAGATAGACAGTGCCCATGTGTGTATGCAGGTCTGTAAACATACTTATTTTCCATTTCTTTCTTCACATATATAGGTTTGAGAAAAGTTTCCAACATCTATAACATCTTGTGTTTCAGATCACATACCTGGGCCTCTTTGTGTTCGTCAACATCTGGACGGTGTCGATCCACGACGCTGATTACCGCGTCCCCCAGGCCCTCCAGCCTTTTGTCAATGGCTGCGCCCACCACACCGACCACCACCTCTTCTACAACTACAACTACGGTCAGTTCTTCACGCTGTGGGACCGCATCGGGGGCTCCTTCAGAAACCCCAGCGCCTACGAGGGTAAAGGGCCGCTCGACGAGGTTCTCAGTCTGGAGAAAGCCATGAACGGCGATGTAATGAAAGCGTCAAACGGGGCCATGGCGAACGGCAAGAGGAAAATGAAGAAAGCTGATTGAGATGCTTCGTACTGTGTTTTTGTGTGTGTTCTTTCTGTTTCGTTTTGTCCCGTGGTCTTTTCTCTTCTTCTGTTTTTTTATGGGTTTTTTCTTGCGTGGGTTTACAGGTTTAAAACAGGGTTTGAGAGGGCAGTGTTGAATGCCAAGAAGAAAAGGCAAGAGGCAAAACAAAAAAGGCTGATTAAAAATATTGACAGCTGTGTTCTCTATTTGTTTGTTTTTTTCCCTCTTTTGCTTCTTCATTCAATTTGTGGTGATGAAGGGTCAGCTGCAATTTACCCACGGTTTGTTTTGTTTGTTTCATTGTATGGTTTGGAGGGGGGGGGGGGGGGGGGGGGGGGGGGGAGGGGGGGATCGAGCCAGAAGGCTCATACATGTAGTACTTAATGTGTGAGTTGAAGTTCTTGAGGTGCAGGGAGTTGAGAGAGACACACACAGTGAGAGACAGAGAGAGACAGAGAGAGAGAGAGAGAGACACACACACACCTGGGAGTGCAGCTCTTTTTGCTGCTAGCGGTCCACAGCAATTAACTTGCAACTCCCAGCAATGGGGTAATTAACAATGAAAATGAAATGAAATGAGGGGCCCAGATACAGGATAACGCAGCTGCAAGGGTCCCCCAGTGTATTCTTTTGTGTTTGTTATGTTTTAACTCTGCAATCAAAATGAGATTTTGTGTGAAATTTGGCACTTTTTGTGTGGCTGTGATTGTCAGTTTCTGTCATAGTTTGACATAAATTTGCAACTATTTTTTGTGACTTTGCTATGATTCCAAGTTCAGGTTTTTTTGGGTTTTTTCTGAGAAAATGTTAAATTTTGAATCGTGTTACATGATAACAATTACTCATTACAAACAAGCTTATTTTCTAAGAATCGGGTGTAGCAGATGGTTTACATATATATACATGTATATTATACGTTATTTGCGTTTTTGACCAAAATATGACATTTTACACAGATCGAGACAGTCATTGTTCTCCGAGACCGCGCTAGCGGTCGAGGTGAACAATGACTGTCTCGATCTGTGTAAAATGTCATATTTTGGTCAAAAACGCAAATAACATTTATGTATCGATCGAATTCCTTTCAGGTACTATGACTTTGTTGTTGTTTTGACCATTGAACGAGCACACACACACACACATGCAATCAAACACATAATTAAGCTTCATATTTGAGCGTTTCAGGTTGACCGAAACTTCAAAGGAACTACAAAACACACGTCATGTACTGACTTTGTTGTTGTTTTGACATTGAACAGCACACACACATGCAATCAAACACATGACGTGTGTTTTGTAGTTCCTTTAAAGTTTCGGTCAACCTGAAACGCCCAAATATGAAGTTTTGTAGGCCTCTGACGTCACATGGCTCAAATAGGGGAAATCCAATGTCCAATCGATACATATATATATGTTTATGACTGACTGAATAGGAGGCTGAGCAGCCCTGTAGTTTTACTGCAGAGTTTTTTAAATGAGAGAGAGAGAGAGAGAGAGTGAGAGAGAGAGAGAGAGAGTGAGAGAGAGAGTGAGAGAGAGAGCGAGAGAGAGCGAGAGAGAGAGAGCGAGAGATAGAGAGAGTGAGAGAGAGAGAGTGAGAGAGAGAGTGAGAGAGAGAGGGGGGAAAGAGAGAGAAAGAGAGAGAGCGAGAGAGAGAGAGAGAGTGAGAGAGAGAGCGAGAGAGAGAGAGAGTGAGAGAGAAAGAGTGAGAGAGAGTGAGAGAGAGAGAGAGAGTGTGTGTGTGTGTGTATGCATGCAGGAAAGTGTAAAAATCACAGAAGGGTATATATAATTATTAATATATTCTTGATTAAATTTTATTGTGAAGTAGTTTGAGTAAATTTGAAGTTGTTATTTTATGTAAAGGGTGAGACCTTATTTTATTTATCATGTTTTCTTGGTGTGCATTTATTGTTTTAAAAGAACTTCTGGAAGGGGCACTTTCAGATACATTTTTTTTCTTTTTACTTTGACGGGATAATTGGAAAGAAATCACAGAAAAATGCTCTCAATGCTCAATAAAATAAAAAACACCTGCTGATCTTAGATGATACTGTGATAAGTGTGTGTGCTGTTTATAACACGTACTGAAAAATCAAAAGAACATTTTATATTCATTGCTATGCTATCAGTTATATTATATGTTCAGGGTATTTATATATAGACTTTATCCAATTTGAAGTTATATCTTATGTATGTGATTAAATTAAAATGATATATTTTATCGTCCCTCCCCCACGAAGGAATGTTATCATGAATTATTATGCTCCCCGCGGGTTAGGGGGAGTCCCATATTGGTTGGGACGAGAAAGAATTTACCCGATGCTCCCCAGCATGTCGTAAGAGGCGACTAACGGATTCTGTTTCTCCTTTTACCCTTGTTAAGTGTTTCTTGTATAGAATATAGTCAATGTTTGTACAGATTTTAGTCAAGCAGTATGTAAGAAATGTTAAGTCCTTTGTACTGGAAACTTGCATTCTCCCAGTAAGGTAATATATTGTACTAGTTGCAAGCTCCTGGAGCAAATTTTTGATTAGTGCTTTTGTGAACAAGAAACAATTGACAAGTTGCTCTATCCCACCTTCCTTCTTCCCGCCGTCGCGATATAACCTTGAACGGTTGAAAACGACGTTAAACACCAAATAAAGAAAGAAAGATCATGAATTGTGCAGTTTAACATTATTTTATTAATTCTAAGACCAACTTTTTATTGTATTTTAATCTGACTCGTTATTTACAATCTGCCCGGTCTTCTTCTTCTTCTTGTCGATCACTCAGGCAAACTGTTATAATATACTGTTATAATATACTGTTATAATATACTGTTATAATATACTGTTATAATATACTGTTTAGCCTGTAGGACATAACATTTGTTTTTAGCGTCTTTTATTCATTTTCTTTGATACAACAACAAACAATAACAACATTAAGAACGTTAACAAGCAGACTGCTTATGTACATGTTCTACGTTGTACACGACATAAAATTTCCTGTTGTTGTTGAAGTTCTGGTCATTAATGCTGTGCTATCAGTTATATAGTACTTTCAGGGAATATATAGACTTGATCCAATTTGAAGTTCTTATCATTGATGGGCCTTCGTTTGAACGTTATGCATACAATGTCTTGAACACTTGTACAGTATGATTTAAGCGGTGTGAATTTCTCAAAGCTGTACCATTTCCATTCTGTAGAATTACTTAATGATCTCTTGTGGCAGTTGGCATGTATGGTGGTATTACATGTATTTTGAAACTGCTGTTATGTCATTCCTTGATGTTGTCTTCGTCCTTCAGAGAATATTTGAAATACATCCTTGTTTTATTACATGATTACTATCCCCCGCGGGTTAGGGGGAAGAATTTACCCGATGCTTCCCAGCATGTCGTAAGAGGCGACTAACGGATTCTGTTTCTCCTTGTACCCTTGTTAAGTGTTTCTTGTATAGAATATAGTCAATTTTTGTAAAGATTTTAGTCAAGCAGTATGTAAGAAATGTTAAGTCCTTTGTACTGGAAACTTGCATTCTCCCAGTAAGGTAATACATTGCACTACGTTGCAAGCCCCTGGAGCAAATTTTTGATTAGTGCTTTTGTGAACAAGAAACAATTGGCTCTATCCCATCTCCCCCCTTTCCCCGTCGCGAAATAACCTTCGTGGTTGAAAACGACGTTAAACACCAAATAAAGAAAGAAAGTCTTTTTACTCTGTGTGCGCGTGTGTGTGTGTGTGTGTGTCCCCCCACCCTGCTCTCCCTCTCCCTCTCTCTCTCTCTCTCTCTCTCTCTCTCTCTCTCTCTCTCTCTCTCTCTCTCTCTCTCTCTCTCTCTCTCTCTCTGTCTCTGTCTCTCTCTATCTCTCTCTCAACTCAGGATGGCACACAGACTTTGAACTGTTTCTTTGACAATAAAAAGCAAAATAACATTTTTTTAAATCCACACATCTGAATTTAAATCAAATGAACATGATGTACACACGAATATGGAAATTGCAAAAGTAGGAAAACATACACACAAAATACACATACTTGATCAATAATAGCAGCACAATTCTGTGCACTAAAAAACATCCATAAAAACTGTTGTTCTAAACATGACATAAATATTCTCATTTCTTTACTCAAACTCAGATCAGGGTTGTTATAAATATGACAAAACATACAAAGCCTTCAAAACGACATTTCCAGAGAGACAGAAAATAATAATACATGTAACAAATTTATTACGAATCGATACAAAATCAAGATCCTTCACACTTTACTTTATTTCTTTATTTGGTGTTTAACGTCGTTTTCAACCGTTCAAGGTTATATCGCGACGGGGAAAGGGGGGAGATGGGATAGAGCCACTTGTCAATTGTTTCTTGTTCACAAAAGCACTAATCAAAAATTTGCTCCAGGGGTTTGCAACGTAGTACAATATATGACCTTACTGGGAGAATGCAAGTTTCCAGTACAAAGGACTTAACATTTCTTACATACTGCTTGACTAAAATCTGTACAAACATTGACTATATTCTATACAAGAAACACTTAACAAGGGTAAAAAGAGAAACAGAATCCGTTAGTCGTTTCTTACGACATGCTGGGGAGCATCGGGTAAATTCTTCCCCCTAACCCGCGGGGGGTATCAGGGTTGTTATAAATATGACAAAACATACAAAGCCTTTAAAACAACATTTCCAGAGAGACAGAAAATAATAATAACAAATTTATTACGAATCGATACAAAATCCAGATCCTTCACACTGAAATAATTTGACAGAACACACTTTGATAGTTTTGCTATAACTTCTAGCTGTTTCATTCAAGATAAATTGTTTTATAGGGAAAACAATTTATTTTTAAATACAAAGGGAAATTGCTCAGTCTATCGGGCTGGTATATTCTTGTGAAGTTTTTTTCTTCCAGTTACCCCAACACCCTACCTGTGAGGTTATATTAAACTTCTGCACCCACGCAATCTCAAACAATCTCATACATAATGAAATTAGAATTTGTCTAAAAACCAACCCAAAACTGAAAAACCCATTTGAAGCACTGTTTTACACATACAGACTACAGGCATGGTTACATAAACAAAAGCTGAGACGATTGCTGATATCGCTGCAACTAGACATCATTATGTCTTCATCACTTTTTCCAACAAGGCAAACACAAAGTGAAGATTTACAAAGTGAGTGCATGAGTGATTTGTGATGGACACTGGGAGGATATGTGGTTGAAGTGCAATGATGGTGCATACACTGCTATCATCTCTAAGACTAGCAATTTCTGATGAGAACTGCAAAAATTACAGTAGTGCCCAATAATGCAATCCCCTCCCTATCCCTCTCACACACCCATCTTCCAACCATTTGCTCCCCCCCCCCTCCTCCCCATCCACATACATGTACTTTCCTAATTTATCCCACACCCCTGTCTCTACCGTGTACATGTCTATCGCAAGCACATTATGAACTGTATAAGTATACTGTCTACTTCAAAGAAACATAACATATCGCCATACAACAAAACATTGATACATGTATAAAACATCTGCATTAAAGCCACAAAAGAGTCTGTGTACATAGCTTTAAAACAAAAATAATGCACACAAAAACACACGCATATAAAACCATCTGAAAATAAAACACGCTTGCAGCAAATGTATGCAGGCAAATAAATAATTTGGCACAGACTGAGACAGAACATTGTAAACGATAATGAATAAAAATTAAGTTTGGTACAAACATAAATACTGAACAAAAGAGCTTAATAATATTTAAACATAGTAAATAATTAAAAACATCACACTGTAGTGACATGCTATGACTTTAAAGAAAGATTAAGCTGCATTTTTTCTGCTGTTAATGATGATGCTAACGAAGCTTTATGGACAATGTCAAACGAGGTAGCAAAAGCAGCGCACTGCAACATTCATCACGTGTATAAAAGGAAAACTTAAGGACAAAATCAGATAAATACTGAAAATGTTAACACATTATAGGAACACAACAACAACAACAACAAAAATAATGACAGACAGTTATAAAAAAATTGACTAGAGAAAACTCTAACACACAAAACTAAAGGTTGTAAATACTGAACTGGAAATGCCAAAATATTTCAGAAATACAAGACACACAAAAATGATAAAAGAAGAGTTGTAAAAGAAAATGACCAGTGGAAAGTCTGCTGCACAAAATGAAAGGTTTGTGTGGTTGTACAGAAACCTAGATATTCTCCCTCACTCACATTGTCAGCAGCCTAACAGCACACGATTCAGAAGACACAACGGTACGCAATGAACAACAACAAAACTAAGCCAACAAGCAAAAGGAGATTCCGCAGTGAATTGTATAACACTATACACACATTTATCATCAACAAGACAACGATCTTTGACCTGCTAATGGTTATATTGCACAATAAAAGCGTCCCAACAAAACTGAAACATGGGCTTTGCTGCGTCAAGGCAGTCTACAGAAAATTCACTGCAGACCTGATGTGACTTACAATAAAAACAAAATCAACACAATATACATGTACCAGTGATGACACAGTAACTATTTACAATAAAAATCTTCTCCATCAAAACATTCCACAAGCAAAAAACTGAGCATATGAAGTATATTTACATGATGTTCGATGACACTAGAACAGTGGTTACCTGCGATGAAAGGACATGCTTGGGACCAGCTTAAAGTGTCCCTATTTTGCAGGTGGCCTGTCATGACAGGTATATTTCAGGATAAGAGACCAAGTGTCTTCAAAAGGTGTCCTATATATTGGGAGGCGTCCTTTCGTCCAAAGGGTCCCCATATGTCACAAGTATACCACTGAATAACTGAATGAAAAAGAAAAAAAACCACAAAAAAACCGACTACTACATAAATAAACTCACGGTATACCTATATCAAAAGCAAAGTTTGATATGTTCCATGTGAGACTAGATGAAGTAACATGAACATTCTGCAACAAGTCCATAGCATAAACATTTTTTTTTACAAAATCATACGATCGAGCTGTACAGCATGGATCGGCCTTTTCATAGCATCATTGAAAAATAAAAAAAATAAAGCACAGTGCACAGAATCACAAAGCATGTTTGTGTGTATGATGAAAATACATAAGCAACAGCTTTTATCTTATTTTATTTTATTTCATTTACTTTTTTTAAACATTTTTAGCTGTTGTTATACTGTTCAGAGTACTTTAGATTTGTTTTTATTCAATTGTTCAAAAGCGCAGCCTTCTTATATTTCTATTTATTTAATTATTTAGCTATTTAGTTATTTATTCAATCAACTCTAACACAACATTTTGTTCCCGAATTTACCCATAAGTTTATCATTTTTGAAAACAGTTGCCAAAGACTGGATGTTTAGAATTAGATTACATTTATCGCTTCTGTTGCAGAAGGTAAGGTAATCTCTTATAGTCCTGTCAAGTTTCCCTCCTGGACATTTGAGTTGCTTTCTCGCTGAGCAAAGGAAGCTGCTACACGCAGTCATAGACTATACGCAGCACAGCTTTATATCCAGGTGCTTTTTTCGTCTCGTTTTTTCTTCTTCTCCGAATGTATGGGCTTGTGTTTTCCAAGCTGCGAGACTTCACTGTGAACTTCGGATGTTTATACTGTGTGCATGCCTGCATACAGGGGTGTTCCGACACCAAAGAGCGTCTGCACAAAGTTGACTGTGAAATAATTTCCACTCCAAACAGAGGGGGAAATTGTTGCCGATAGCAACTACGTCTTCAAACTATTCTATCCCTTCATTCTTCTTCTTCTTCTTCAGCGTTCCACAGTTTTTCTGGTTACCTGTGAGCTCGTTTGCCCATTTGGGTTCCCCACGCTATAGTCAGCTCACTCCGCTTTCGTTGAGTAGGCATGCTGGGTATTTTCGCGTTTCCATAACCCACCGAACTCCGACATGGATTACAGGATCTTTTCCGTGCGCACTTTGTCTTGTGCTTGCGTGTACACACGAAGGGGGTTAAGTCACTAGCAGGTCTGCACATAAATTGACCTGGGAGATCGAAAAAATCTCCTCTCTTAACCCACCAGGCGGCAGCGACCGAAATTCGAACTCACGACCTCCCGATTAGGAGGCCGACGTCTTACCACCACGCCACTCCGCCCTATCCCTTCATTCCTCTGTATGATATATATATATGTCTACACTTATCTCTCTGTATTATAGCAATACGACTGATAACACAATATACCCTCTCACAAGAAATGTGATCTTTGATTCACAAACAGATTGGAATGAACACTTAATTGATATGACCATGAACAGAAATAAACAATTCAAACAAAGTCAACAAAACACAAAACATGAGGCCTCAGTGCTGTAAAAATACAAAATAGCAAATATCTGTCTTGAACAGAACACTTTTTTTTTTAACACTAATTGCACCCAAAAAAAGTGACCAGCTTGCTCTGGAACGTTCGTAACAAAGCTACTTCCTGGCAAGCACAGGCTTAATGGTATGAGCACGAAACTTATAAAAATGCGGCCGTTTATGATCAAATGCTCAATGGTGTTTACAACTGCATGACTGAACATGCTAACTCTTGAATCATTAAAGTGATTTTTCCCAAAAGAGTTAATTTACACACCAGGAAATATACCATGTGAATTTTCTGCAGATTAAGTTTACTCTTTTGCAGGTTTCGTCTTGGAAAAATTTGATCAATATCAACCACTAAATATTGTGAGAAGTAACATCTACTTTGCCTGACTGTTAAAACATGTCCAAATCTGAGAACATACAGTAAGAGTACTTGCAGCATGAGAGTAATATACTACACGTTGGTGCTCCTTCGCTACGTGTTCTTTCATAACTGATTCCACAAATCAGTTTGTCACGCTTGCAACTATAAATACAAGCAGCTGACAGACAATAAACTGAGCCTAATAAAAATGTGATCAGTTCACACAGAATGTGTTGAGCTACATGTACCTTTAAGATGGTATTCCTATTAGTAAAAATCATTTTATCAGCACAATTGTAATTATTCCTTTTGTGAATGAAAATCTTCAGTCAAAATGCTACATCATCCTACCAGTAGTATAAATGTTGTCTAGTGCGTACATTTCTACAAGCAATATTTACACAACAGATTAATCTCCCGACTTTAGATATTATCAGGCTGCAGTGTCATGTTTTTTAGATCTGCTAAGAGAAGAAAAGAAAAAAAAAGTGATATTCTAACTGCAATTAAGTGAATGAAATGTCATCATCACTACAACAAGACCACTATTGAAGTATTCTCAAGGTGAAATTTAGGAGTATATAATTCATTGTCAATTTGAGTACATTTCAATATGTGATGCAAATTAACTGTCACTTTTCCAGGCTGAGAAACTGTATCAACTGCCAGTGTAGCCCATCACACAACAAAACATCTATCCTCAGACTTATGCATCTCCGTATTAGAAAGGCCGATACAGTCAAACCTGTCATGACAACCACCTCCCCACAACAAACATCCCAAAGGATCCCTGACGAGTGTTTTTCTTCTAATTGACCTTTTCATATCGACCCGTTGTCTATAGTGACCCCTTTTGGTCAGTTCCTTGGGTGGTCATTATGGACAGCTAGGGTTGACAGCAGTGTTTCCAATACAGAGATGCATAAGGCTCCATTTTTTTTCAGGAAAAAAAGAGACAAAATTGTCAACCCAGTCTCCTCTTCTACAATAACAACGCATGCCCATTCCTCTACACATGAAATGTCACAGTCAATGCTGTCAGCCCTCCACGCTAAAAACCTTTACCCTTCAGGCACATGGATTTCCATCACTTATTTGTTGCCGCCATTTCATCGCTTCAGTCCTTTCAGCAGATACTGGCCAGCTTAAGGCATGTGCAGTCATACTTGTGGTGAGTGGGATTGGGAAAGAACAGCATTTGTTGCAATATCCCTTGTAGCAGTTTGTTGCAAATCCACTAGCTGTCACAAGTTAGTTGCAAAATCCAATGTTGTACTATGTAGCCAAATCCACTGTTGCAAATCCACTAGCTGTCACAAGTTGATTGCAAAATCCAATGTTGTAATTTGTAGCCAAATCCACTGTTGCAGTTTGTTGCAGAATCCACTGTGTTGCAAAATCCACTGTAATTGCAAAATTCACTGTTGCACTTTGTCACAAAATCCAATGTGTTGCAAAATCTGCATGCCCTGTGACAAAGGTGACAAGTGCCTATCCTGACAAACGTGCCAAGTGCCTATCGTGACAAAGGTGACAAGTGCCTATCAGCTCTTTCTCAGTGAAGAGTGTCTTTACCTGTGGTCTCGATGGACAACGTCATCCTTTCAGTCCTGCCACTAAATCCTCCCTCAGGGCTTGTAACCTGTGATGACAGGACACCACAGGGACAGGCCGCAAGTGTCTCCACAGTGCAGGTAGCCTCTATTGACAGGTAGAGTTTAGTCCACATCTGTAGAGACCGTCAGATGAAATGTTGACAAGGTGACTGTTGGCCTCGCGTCCCACGTACCACTGCACATCGGCCATCACAAAAATTGGCCAGCACTGAATCGTCATGCCTCAAGTGGAATGTTCTTGTATCATCAGTGACGCTAGGTGTGTGAAACAGTCAGGCTTTGTGAAGAATTTCTAGCTCAGCGCACTTTTCGTCACCACAGTATCGTCAAGCCTCTTGCGGAATTTTCTTGCATCATCATTGAATCTGGACATGTGGGTTTGTGAAGAATTCTTTCGCCAATCACACACCCTTAGCACTTCAACATGGACAGCAACTCTAGGCGTGGAGAGATAGTCAGGACTTTAATTCTTTCCCCCATCACACACCCTTGCCCCCACAACACAGACAGGGACTCTAGGCGTGCGAGATCTCGTCGCCGTCACCGTCCGCCCCGCCATCCAGACTGTGGAGGTAGGCGGGGAGGTGGGTGTACTGCACGTGTTGGTCGGCCTCGGTCACCAGACGCGACATGGTGTCCAGCACGGTGTCGTACGTGGGGCGGTCGTCTGGCTCCCCCATCCAGCAACGCATCATCAGGTTGTAGCTGAGAGGGACAAAGACAGAGAGTTACGTACAGCAAGGGAGTTATAACTGAGGGGAGACGATATATGTCAGGCTAGTTTTCGCACGAGAACTGATAACAATTAAACTAGGATGGAGTGCCTAACATTAGCAAACCTGAGTTAATATGCAATATAAATGCACTGCCATTTGCAAAGATCCAAATTTACACTGAACAAGCCTTTTAATGCGATTTCTTTTTTTACATTTTCCTTACAATTCCCTACTCTATATTTCTCAGTTTAATAATTGACAAAACAAAACGTTACATTGACTAGCATTACCATTAGTCTTTTAAATAGACAAGACAGACAAACACTAATGATACACATGATGAACTTGTCTTACAATTGTGGATGAAACTTGTTTGCGCAAGATGCCGGCAAGGTAAGTTAGCAGTCAAACCTGTTTTTGGATTTCTATATATTTCTTCAATTACCGTACTCACTGAAGCATGATCTTCAGCACACAACTTTCAACATGGGCTGTGACGATGTAGCAAAAATTAACTTGTAGACTACAAGAATAATGTAATAACTGCAAGCACATTAACTCCAGCATGAAGTGCATGCCACTCACATGGGCTTGCTGCAGTGTGGGGGTGGGGCCATTCTCTTGCCGGTGTGCACGCTCTCCAGCACCTCCTGGGGGCCCAGGTGAGGCCAGGGGGTCAGGCCTGGGGTGGACAACGGTCAGCAATACATGCATGTTAGTACTAAGCTGTTAAAGTCTTTACCTTGCTTTTTATGTGTGTGTGTGTGTTTGTGTGTGTGTGTGTGTGTGTGCATGCATGCATGTGTGCGTGTGTGCGCAAGTGTGTGTGTGTGAGTGTGTGTGTGTGTGTGTGCGCATGCGTGCCTGCAAACAGGCATGCACATGCGTGTGAACATGCATGTGTGTACAATTGTTTTTGATTTTTACATTTAAAAAAAAAATCAACAGCAGCAAGATCAAGACTTTACTTTTGCCAGTAGGTCTACAAGTATTACACCACATTATCTCAATTACGTAAAGCTAAAAACCATGCAAAGCTTGAATGATTATGCTTTTATGCTCTTGAAAAGTTACGATATAGAATGGAGAAGATTTGTTTCATTTTGTTTCACCTTTGTTTTTCATTATACTGCTTATGTGTCTTTGCACAAACTTCTCATCTCAACCATTGCAATAAATAGCAAAAGCTTGCAAAAGATAAATCAATCTGTTTCAAAGACAATCATCTCAACAACGTAAAAAGAGCATTAGGGAGGGGAGGGAAGGAATAGAGAGGGAGGGCGCGAAGAGGAAGAGTGAGAGAGACAGAGTGGGGAGAGGGAGAGAGGGAAAGAGAGGGAGAGAGAGGGAGAGAGAGAGAGAGAGAGGGAGAGAGAGAGAGAGAGAAAGAAGGAGAAGTCATTGTAAAAGGAAAAAAGAATGTCCAGTATAAAAACAATGTCCATTTTGCGTGTAACTGAAAAAACATATTGTATAACAAATTCCAAACAAGCACGCAGACGGAAGAGAAAGAAAGTTATCAAGAAAGAGAGAGAGTGCGAGTGAAAGGATATAAGGTTACAGTAGGCGACATCACAATAAAAATAAAAACGCATAAAATTTGTTCCCTTCCGAAATAGTACCCGCTGATGGGACAAAAAAAAGAAGTCTGATCTCCTTTAAAAAAAAAAGGAAAAAAAGAAAGAAAAAAAAAAGAGCATTAAGCCTGGAGTGACTGACCGAAGTGCAGGACCTCCCACATGAGGACGCCAAAGGCCCAGATGTCGGTCTTGACGTTGTACACGCTGTCCACCAGCGACTCGGGAGCCATCCAACGCACAGGGGCTGACGACTGCAACACACACAACACAGGGTTAGCTGTCTATCCCTGCAATTTTTGAGATGCATAACAGTTACTATGGTGGTAATGTGATAAACAAAGGGAAGTAACTATGGTGGTAATGTGATGAACAAAGGGAAGTAACTATGGTGGTAATGTGATAAACAAAGGGAAGTAAGCACTCTAATTAAATGCAAACAACATGTGTAATAGAATACGAAAAGTTTATTAGAATTGGTCTAAGGGGTCTTTGCAAGGGCAAACACAATTTGCAAAATAACTTAATAAAACAGACACATGTGTAGAAGAGTAAGTGAGAGCTGTCTGCAGAATCTGTCTCCTGGCACCTATGGTACCGGAGAGAATAACAAGCATTGAAATAAGCAAGCAACTTTCATCCTCAAAAAAGGATGATCGCCACAAGCTCATAATTATGTTCCTCATTCTCTAAGGCACTCTAACTATAACACTTACGTACACAGTCATACACAAGAACCAGCTTCTATTCCTGACCATCTTTATTTCTTTTATATGGGGGTGATGGTAATCTAAGGCTCTATAGAGAGCACACCTCCACATACAGGTCCCCTCCCGGTGAAATCTTCCACTTGTCCAAAGGGTGTCCTCTCATTGCAGATACCGCTCTCATGTTACTTTGAAAAAAGTTTCCATTTCTATTTGGAATCATGCCTTATACTTACAATCACCCATAAAGATGGTGATCAAACAAAACACAAAGCAACATTTATGTTTTACTGTGTTTTTTCTTCGTCTACATTGCTTGTATCTCTTGACTGATAAACAGCAGACGGAGATTGACAGATAGGAATGAAAAAGAAGCACAAAATAAGGCAGGCTTGTGTAAACACACACACACGCACACATGGACACACACACAAACACACCACACACGTGCATGCAGATGCACACACACACACACACACACACACACACACACACACACACAGCCTCGCTCAATCATCCATTATCAAACACCCATTTACATAAGCCACCTGTTGGTAAGCGTTCCTGTCAGCCATCTCCTGGGGGAAGCCGAAGCCGGACAGCTTGCACACCCCACCCTTGGCTACCAGCACTCGCGCACACTGCAGGCGGAAGTAGATCAGCTGCAACAAACACAACACAAGTGTCATTTCTTCTGACTAAATCAACACTAATTAAGGTCATTTCAAAGAAAATACAGGTTTTGATGTATGAATGTACGTATGTCTTCTGTTTTCTTTCTTTGATTTTTTTGTTTAGGCAGCTGCAGGTACCTTTTCTGATTGTGAGTCTGGTAGGCATTAGTATCCAGTGACTGCATAGTCTGACACAAGGCAGACAAATTAAGCAATTGTGGACGATATTAAAACAGACGATGTTATATCACAATGAGGCACTTTCGAAGGCTTCAAACGGAGTCAAGCAGTCGGTCTTTTTGCTGAAAAAGACACCATTACCTTGCCTTTTAATTTGGCAATGTTTGACAGCTGACTGATGGCAGACCTTGTAGCTTCTGTTGTGCTTGAGTTACCTAGCTAGGAAGCCATTCACAATAAGTTAACCTAGCTTTCTCAATCTCTCAAAAACTACCAACCATTTTTGGACGTCTGGAACAGATCATTTTCTGCTTGGCCTACACAGACAAAAAAACAAAACAAAAAAACACCAACACCCACCTTGAATTTCTGCAGGTGTTCCAATCCACTGGCAACCTGAGCGACGAGACAGAGCAGTTTCTGTGCGGTCAGCGTCTGCTTGTGCATGAAGACTGGCTCGTCCCCGCAGCGTCCCATGACGATCTCCTGTTTCCCGGGGCGATGACGCTGCAGGAACTCCAGCAGTGTGCCCTCCTGGGCAACCTCAAACATCAACAGCCACGGATCTAGGGAAAAATATAATTTATGTGAAGGAATGGTTGGCAAGAGTGGTGAACTGTTGAGGAATTCTCGTTTCGTACCCAATCCGAAAATTTCATACCACCGTTTGAATACCCATAAGGCAATGCTTCCTTTCACCTACAACTGGTCAACAAGAAAGAACGCGTCCACTCAGTCCGCAAATGTAAAAAGAGGGGAGACTTGGTCCCCAGTGTGGATTGTGATGTAAATAATGTTGCATTTAACCTGCTGCCAGGTGACTGTAAGGCAGCTAGTATTGAGTGTGAGAAGGCCGGTGTGATATAATAAGGGAGGCAATTGTCCATCTAGTCGACCGGATACTCTCACAATTTCGGGTACTTTATGTTGCCTACATGATGAATATGTATCCGAACAATTTGGTGCTAAACAGTATGCATTTTTGATTGATGATATGTATAAATACTTTGGTTTTCCAAAAATGCAGTCGCTGGGTAGATCCAGCGACAACATCAGCAATCACAGTGTTGGCTTGTTTCATAGTATGATTGTGTGAAGTGGTTGTCTCCCTTGGGTTGTTAGCACAAGCAAATTCAGAACATAAATGGTTTTATGGGAAACCATAAAGATATACACTATGCACATGATTAACGTTCACCGTGCTTCCTGGGTCGTGGATGACGGCCCAGCCTCACAACAGTGTCTGTATCTCTACAACTTTGGGGAATTTTTGATTGAGACTTCATGTCATCCTCAAACACCTAGCACCTTCCTGTCGACCAATTGTTAAAGGATTATCTTTGTAAACAAACAAATAAACAATGACGTCATTTGAACTACACCGTCCGGATGTTGTGGGTTGTGGACGACCTATATGGAATTAAAGAAGGCATTTGACGGTGTTTATCCCTATTCGGATGACGTGGGTCATGTATGACCCATACTTTTTACGTTGAATCCTTCTTTAGAAAGTATGGGTCGTACACGACCCACATCATCTGGACTGTGTAGTTCAAAGTGTGATCTGGTGAGTGTTAAGACTCAGACACTCGCTACCACAGAACATGCATCACAGAAAAGGCTAGATAATCACAGGCTGCTCCAAGACAAAATAAATGCACAGAATGATCTAGACCATGAAATGGACATACACTTTATCTTCCTGTAACGATCATCCATTACTTTTGTGCTTGTATCAAGTTTCATTAGTAGGAGTCAAGAAATCCAACAAATCTCATGACATTCTATTGTTAGAGCTACATAAACCTAACACATCCCTAAATTTTCCCAAAGAGAGCTTTAATATAGCCATCTGTATTTGTAAAGGTTAACACAGTGGTTTCAGTTGTCTCCCTTTATTCACAAGTACGATACCCATGTGCTATCGTGGTTCCATGTCTTCATTGCATTATGCATGTGCAGCAAGATACTTCCCAGCACAAGAGCTTCCATGTTGTTCCCGAATAAAATACAGTTGCACTTTCTTTTAATTTCTGTTAGTTAACTCATTGTCTCCCAGGTACGGATATCCGTACCCACTCATATGGCTTTATCTGACCAGGTACGGATATATTCGATCAGACTGTTAGCTTCAGTCGCTTCATGTAACGTCGATCTCACGCCTGCATTCCAGCGTGTTGATACACAGTTCTACACAGCTACTACAATTCTGAGTGACCTGCTGCAGCACAGCTGGTCTGGGCTAAAATAAATTGGTCAACATAGGTGGGGTAGAAAGTGTTAATAGATTGTCTGCAAGGTATATAGACCTTTGACATTAGACAGTCAAGTTTGGCCTTATTACATCTCAAGCAAGAGTTGAACCTGCTGAACATACTCCTCAGACTTGCGACAGCTTCTACAGTACTATTCACATGGCAGACTTGCGACAGCTTCTACAGTACTATTCACATGGCAGACTTGCGACAGCTTCTACAGTACTATTCACATGGCAGACTTGCGACAGCTTCTACAGTACTATTCACATGGCAGACTTGCGACAGCTTCTACAGTACTATTCACATGGCAGACTTGCGACAGCTTCTACAGTACTATTCACATGGCAGACTTGCGACAGCTTCTACAGTACTATTCACATGGCAGACTTGCGACAGCTTCTACAGTACTATTCACATGGCAGACTTGCGACAGCTTCTACAGTACTATTCACATGGCAGACTGGCAACCAACTTGTCACCAACTTTAGTCGTTTGAAAATCGCTCCCGAGTCGTTGAGGCCGAATCGGGGAAAAGTTTACCAAGGGAACAGCCCCAGTGACTCGCGCCAGACTCGCGCCAGACTCCAAAACCCAGGTGAGCACTGCCCAACTCAGCTGTGACAAGCAAACGACTCACGCCAGACTTTTCTTGTCGCGTGTACTGATTGGTTAGCTCTAAGCCACTGACTTAAATATAGACGTATACATCTCTGTGGCTCTAGCCTTCCCTTCGCCGCTTAAAACTAGTTTGCGCGTTTGTGCTGTTCACATGGGCAGAGATTTTGATTTGACTTGCCGCCGACTAAAATCGCTTGAAAGTTGGTCACAAGTTGGTTGCAAGTGTGCCATGTGAACAGCACTTAACTGCATTACCTCTACTGAAACACCAACCCCACCCCATCCCCAGCTCTCACATTGTCCACCACCTGCATCCATCCAATCAAGGGTCAGGACTAGACTGCGACAATACTCTCAAACTTTCATCAGTGTGCATCAGGTTTTTTCTTGTCAATCCAACTGCTAGGACATTTCGGTCACTTCCAATTTGCACTACTCAGGTGTGTAAATCTTTGGATGTAATCAGCCATTTTCATTTCTGTCACATTAGTAACAAGAGGGTGGGACATGGATACAGTTTCTGAGTCTGTACTTAGAGTTGACCTGTGTCCGTCCTGGCCAGGATTCGACCCAACGACTCGAGGACCAGGATTCCACCCAACGACTCGAGGACCAGGATTCGACCCAACAACTCGAGGACCAGGATTCGACCCAACCACTCGAGGACCAGGATTCGACCCAACCACTCGAGGACCAGGATTCGACCCAACCACTCGAGGACCAGGATTCGACCCAACCACTCGAGGACCAGGATTCGACCCAACCACTCGAGGACCAGGATTCGACCCAACCACTCGAGGACCAGGATTCGACCCAACCACTCGAGGACCGCAAGTCTAGTGCTGTACCAACTGAGCTATAATTGTCCCCGCTCCACACCCCCCCCCCCCCCCCTTCCCCTTGATGAAGCAGTAAACTGACCATTGGTGGTGTAGCTGCCGACCAGACGGATGATGTTGGGGTGTGCAGGCAGCATCTTCATCACCTCCAGCTCTGTGGTGAAGAAATGGCGCTCTCGCTCTGTGGCCTCCGCTGAAACAAACATAGCATTATATGGTTTTAACAATCTAGCTATACCTCCCATATGATCTAAACATGCAGTGGAACAATACAAAATGTAATATCCTTCTGTCTGTAGTCTGGCTTGTCCTTTGGCTTCTTCTAAATGAAAGAAAATGCTGTTTCTCGCCGACTACATCTACTCCCCTTCACCTTTCTTTATCCAAACTAACCCTCAAAGCCTTCCAGTCTATACTGTTTAGCACAACCCTCAAGCCTTCCAGTCTATACTGTTTAGCACAACCCTCAAGCCTTCCAGTCTATACTGTTTAGCACAACCCTCAAGCCTTCCAGTCTATACTGTTTAGCACAACCCTCAAGCCTTCCAGTCTATACTGTTTAGCACAACCCTCAAGCCTTCCAGTCTATACTGTTTAGCACAACCCTCAAGCCTTCCAGTCTATACTGTTTAGCACAACCCTCAAGCCTTCCAGTCTATACTGTTTAGCACAACCCTCAAAGCCTTCCAGTCTATACTGTTTAGCACAACCCTCAAGCCTTCCAGTCTATACTGTTTAGCACAACCCTCAAGCCTTCCAGTCTATACTGTTTAGCACAACCATCCACTCTCACCGCTATCTCTAAGAACCATCTCTCTAATTGTTCTAACCCTGAAATGAGCATGAGCTTAATTCTTTATGTTTTGTCCACCTAGCTTTCACTCTTCTCTCTCATCAATTCCCGCTTATTTTATTATTATTTTTTCTTCTAGTTCCTGCATTCACTTTCACCCCTCCCACTCCGAAGCATTTTTGTTTCCACCCCAGGGCGGGGATGTAGCTCAGTCGGTAGCACGCTGGATTTGTATCCAGTTGGCCGCTGTCAGCGTGAGTTCGTCCCCACGTTCGGCGAGAGATTTATTTCTCAGAGTCAACTTTGTGTGCAGACTCTCCTCGGTGTCCGAACACCCCCGTGTGTACACGCAAGCACAAGACCAAGTGCGCACGAAAAAGATCCTGTAATCCATGTCAGAGTTCGGTGGGTTATAGAAACACGAAAATACCCAGCATGCTTCCTCCGAAAACGGCGTATGGCTGCCTAAATGGCAGGGTAAAAAACGGTCATGCACGTAAAAAAACACGTGTACGTGGGAGTTTCAGCCCACGAACGCAGAAGAAGAAGAAGAAGAAGTTTCCACCCCAAACCCCAATGACAGAGCGCTTACTGTCGGGTTTCTGTTTTCCATCCCAACCCCCAATGATACTTGTAGATGACTTACTGTCCAGTTTCTTGATGATGATGCGCATGATGTCGTTGGTGCCGGGCGTGCGACGCATGCGACCTTTCCACACCTCCACGAAGGACCCGCGGCCAATCTGCTCCAACAGACGCACGTCTTTACGCGGGATCTCCCAGCTCATCTTCAGGCGAGAGTACTCCGCAGGCTGCACACATCACAGTCAAGATAATTGCAAATGCTGTAAGTTTGTTACGAGTTACTTAAATTCTCATGATGGATTGGTTTACTACTTCTGCTTAGACTGTATTGTGTATGTTCAACCTATGAAGGGAGCATATATCAAGATATCTCTGTACATGAATTGTGGAACATTAATAACCATCAAGTGCCCTTTCTACAGACAATAATCTTGTCTACGTAACATGCGCTCTCTTGGTACACACCGGCACGGTGGCCTAGTGGTAAGGCGTCCGCCCCGTGATCGGGAGGTCGTGGGTTCAAACCCCGGCCGGGTCATACCTAAGACTTTAAAATTGGCAATCTAGTGGCTGCTCCGCCTGGCGTCTGGCATTATGGGGTTAGTGCTAGGACTGGTTGGTCCGGTGTCAGAATAATGTGACTGGGTGAGACATGAAGCCTGTGCTGCGACTTCTGTCTTGTGTGTGGCGCACGTTATATGTCAAAGCAGCACCGCCCTGATATGGCCCTTCGTGGTCGGCTGGGCGTTAAGCAAACAAACAAACAAACAAATCTCTTGGTACAAAGTCAGATATGCACACCTTAATACACACACACACAAATGCATGCGTGCACCCACATGCGCGCACACACACACACGGTATTCAAAGATATATGCATGTGGCCTCTCAACTTGCGAGCTAAATGTCTACACAGAAAACCTTTGATCTCTCTCTATTGGTATATGTGGCCGGTGTTCTGTCGACCGTCAAACTCAAAGTGAATATGACAGGTCAACTAGAGTTTCAAATTGGGTGTCTTAAAAGGGAGGTTGCACTGTAGCACAGTGATCAACCCACCATGTAGTGACCGTTGGGCTGCACAGTCTCGTCCAGTAGCTCCACCTCCTGGTCATCCAGCGTTTCATCGTGTGCACGTGCCAGCTTCTCTCGCATCTTCCTGTCTCGCTTCTGTTGATGTAACATATGTACACTGTTGTTAGAGCAATAAAGTTGTGAACACTACATATCACAGCGTTTCATCGTGTGCACGAGCCAGCTTCTCTCGCATCTTCCTGTCTCGCTTCTGTTCACACACACACATTAGCACACTGTTATTAAAGTGGTGAACACTGCATATCACAGCGTCTCATTGTGTGCACCAGCCAGCTTCTCTCGCATCTTCCTGTCTCGCTTCTGTTCACACACACACACATTGACAAATTGTTAGGGCAAATAAGTTCACCTAAACATTGGCACACCGTTAAAGCATTGAAGTTGTGACCACTGCATATAACAAATTGTTTTGCATTCATTCATCCAACCTGCAAAGCTTCCTTTTGCCATACTGATTGAATTACTGCCAATGATTACCTGACTGGCTTCTTGCAAGTGAGTATCATCAACGATTTTGAGACAAGTTCATTATTTGCATCATTAGCATTTGTCTGTCTGTCTGTCTGTCTGTCTGTCTGTCTGTCTGTCTGTCTGTCTGTCTGTCTACTTCAAAGAACACTGGGTCGACGTGGTGTAAATCAGGCATGAAAACTTTCTCTTTTCAGCGGAATTTCCGCCCTTTTTTTGTCACACTTTCGCTTTTTTTTTAAATTTCCGCCGGAAAAAAAAAGAAGACCCCCCAAAGAAAGAGGCAAAACGAAAGACGTGGCAAGCGTTACCCCCGCCACTGCTCAACAGACAATTGGATAAACCGTAAATTGCCGAGTCCGCAAACGGATCGATTCGAGCCTTTCTTCACTTCCTGCCGCGCTTGAACAAATTTTTCTCTTGGAAATTCGGAGGTTTCCAAAGTTTGCGATGACCCTCTAACAGATGAAATGTGGCGATTTCAACAGCGTGGGGCCGCGAATCGGATCATAGAAGGACTGAAGAACGATTGGAGGTGGAACTGGCTTGACCGAGAATACGATGGCTGTCGTATTGGCGACGTTATCAGGAAAGTGGAGGTGAGAGGCAAGGCATTCTGTGTCGCATACATGAACGAAGACATTCGTCACATTGAAGTACGGCAGTTGTGGGTTCGTGGCACTTCAGGCACACCTTGACACAAAGTGCCACAAGCGGAACTTCCTTGCATTGTACATTTACTAGACTGGATGAAACTTTTGAAAATAGCCTGATTTCTACCCTGGATCAATTGGACTGAGGATATGAAAGTGAGGATAATATATTAAGCTACAAGGGAGCTGCATTGTGCAAAGTAAATTGCATGATTATATGTGTTGTCATCACTGTTTGTGTGTTAAAAGTACTAACAATCGTGTGTATGTTATGACAGACATGAACAACAAAATGCTATGTTTGAGCATGTCTTTGTCTTGCTTAAATTTCTGTGAGAATTGTGTGTCACTGTCAATAATACTGATATTCTTTATAATCTTTTTAGATTCCAATTTAGTGTTTTCAAAGGGGTCCTCATACAAGCTAACAATTTAATACCCATTTCAATATTTTGAAAAGCTAGAGCCCCTATATTTTCAAGGGCCCCATGCAAGCTTGTGCGTATGTATGGTTATTAATGCCAATTTCAGATTTTGAAATGTCTACAGCCCCTTCAGTTTCAGGGGGCCTTATAAAGCTTGTGTATATATAAATATGCCCATTTTAAGGCTCAGAAATGCTGAAACCCCTTCAGCTTCAGGGGGCTTTGCCCCCTGGCCCCCACAAGGGGTGTTGCCCCTCGACCCCACTGGGGGCCTACTGCGGCCCCCAGGCCCCCACTTTATTTTCCTCTTTTTTCACCTCCGGTTCTTTTCATGCCTGATAATTAAAAAAAAGGTCTTATAATTATTTTGTTTTTTCTGTTTTCCCCCCAGAAATTTAGATTTCTGAGCTTTATGACTAGCCCACGTTTACACTGAGTGAGTGGGCTGGGTTAACAAGGGTCAGGGGATGTGAGTGGGTGATTTACGTAACGTTTTGTTTTTGTCTTTTATTAAACGTTCCAATAACCTACAATTCTTGTTTTTTGATGACTGCTAAATATCACTAACAACGCACATTTTAACTCACTGTTCTAGCAAGTTTATTCCTGAAAATGTATCATAAAACACCTCACTGAAATAAAATTGATGTGGAAGAATTGACTGACCTTCACGCGCGTGGCGATGACGATGAAAACGATGATGAGGATGACAGCCAGAGCTGCACTGATCACCGCTCCTATAGCGTAGGGCGAGACTGAAACACACATATGCCATTCCATCATTCACTTATCACCGCTCCTATAGCGTAGGGCGAGACTGAAACACACACATGCCATTCCATCATGCACTGATCACAGCTCCTATAGCGTAGGGCGAGACTGAAACACACACATGGCATTCCGTCATGCACTGATCACCGCTCCTATAGCGTAGGGCGAGACTGAAACACACCCATGCCATTCCATCATTCACTTATCATCACATCTGATGCAAAACAAAGCAAACAGTGTCAATGCCGTACTTTAGGATGCACCGGTCAGAAGTCAATCGCAAAGGAAATGTCTGTATGGTATTTCTATTCCTTTATATCATGGCCAGAGTGCGAGAATGCTCCTCAAGCTGTTAGTATAGATAGAAAAACATGTACCTTGTGAAAACTTACACAGGCAGGGATATAAGTTCAAGATCTGAAAGCTGAATATTCAAAATTCATTCAACCACGACTATGAAAAAATTCATGTGCATCCCGAATCTCTTGTCGCAAGCGAACTCTGACTTGGCACAATCATACCCCATTCATTTCAAATACAGTTACACTTAAGTGACTACGTCTACAGAACAAAGTTTATTAAAACTAGCGGACAATATGTTTGCGTTGTGACTTTACAGTGCCATAATATACATATGGCCCGAGTATATATCTGACAATGTAGACTGAAGGAAAGAATCTGCAGGAAGAAAGTAGGAAAATATGTGTGGAAAGTGGAACAAACCGAAAGACTAAATTTTACACAACAAAGTGGGTTCTGCTCACTGGTATGGGATGGCCGGGTTACACTCACAAAACTAAAAGTTCCACACAGCAAAGTGGGTTCTGCACACTGGTATGGGATGGCCGGGTTACACTCACAAAACTAAACGTTCCACACAACAAAATGGGTTCTGCACACTAGCTGGTATGGGATGGCCGGGTTACACTCACAAAACTAAACGTTCCACACAACAAAGTGGGTTCTGCACACTGGTATGGGATGGCCGGGTTACACTCACAAAACTAAACGTTCCACACAGCATCACTTTCTAACATTCTCAACTGGAAACCAAGGCATAATTTCAACAAACTGAATTACGGGAATCTAAAGGGCAAAAAGTTATTTTTTTAGCAGTAATTTGCTTGTTTCTGACTACTAATTTTCAACTTTCTTTCCCTATTTTCAATCTGGAAACCAAGGCATTGATTTCAACAAACTGAATTACGGGAATCTAAAAAGGCAAAAAGGTATTTTTTTAGCAGTAATTTGCTTGTTTCTGACTACTAATTTTCAACTTTCTTTCCCTATTTTCAATAACTTGTTCACTGATTAGTTATGTGTGCATGCAGACTACAGAAAAGTTAGTTTTTACAGGTGGGCAAAAGAGGCAGACATAAAAGTTCAAACAGCTAAAGGTCAGTAAAACCAATTCAATAAATACAAACTAAAACCATTTGAGACTAACATGCACTTTAATCAAATTCACAACCATAAAGATTAAAAATACTTGTGCTACGCATTGTGTCACAAAAGACTATAAGACAATTACCTCCACAGTTAAGAGAATTTAATGTCTCAAATGTACAGTGGAGTCCGGGTACAACGAATCTCAAGGGAGATACATTTTAGTTCGTTATATCAGTAATTCGCTGTAGAGTTTTCAACCCTAAATGGCCTTAAGACAAGTTTTCCCACTCACCTTCAAATGATCGTCCCATCGATCTTTCCTTGGAGAGTACAATCTCTGCATATTTTCAACAGCTTCATAACATAATCCATAGAGGCATAGTTCAAATGTTCACTTTACTGTCACAATTTTAGAAGTAAAATTTAAAAAGTCGTGTACAAGCATGTACATATGTACATTCTGATCAATCTCCGATTTCATGGTGTCCACCAGTTCTGGTGCATGTACTACCCTGGCCAAGTTTCCTCTCAAGACATCAAAGAGACCGCCCCATAGGTTAAACTCCCCATAGGTTAAACTCGGTCACTGACCCGGGAGTGACCCGGGGGCAGGAAGTGTTTCCTCTCGCATAAAGGGGAACCACCTCTCATAGCTAAAACTGGGTCAATGACCCCTGGGAAGAAGGTCACAGTGTCTATAAACAAGGCCACCCAGCTATCACAATGGACCTGCCTTTGATCTGGTCTCACACGCAGATCGTTGTAGCCTTGTGACTTTTTAGAGCACAGTCATAGCTTAGCAGCTGATTGGAATAGTGAAAACACAGCGGCGGTGGCTGTTCCGTGCACCTCTTGCTGTTTGTTCAGAGTTCGCTCATCATGCGATGTGCACTTGTGTTTGTGTATTTTTGTCTTTGGAGACAGTTATTGACATCAGTTCGTTGTAGCCTTGTGACTTTTAGAGACAAAACGGCTCTGGGGCGATGAAAACGTGTTTGTTATAAGAGGGGTTCGTTATGCAAATGAGTTCAAAAGGTTCGTTGTAGCTGGAAAGTAACAAGTAAGAAATAGAAGGCTGTCTGCCGGGAAATCAATGGCAGTTCGTTAAAAGCGGGATTTCGTTATACCCAGGTTCGTTATAGCTGGACTCCACTGTAAGAAATCAAAATTATAGAAAACTGAGATATTTATTTATTCTCAGCATAATGCTGGTGTTTATCAAGAAATAAAATAAGTAGTCAGAATGTACTGTGTTTCATTAAATGAAAAAAAACCAATAAATAAAGCGCATACCCGTTCAGTAATCATTCAGAAGAGTGTTGAAGTGTGCCAATTAATTAACAGATTTTTAAAGCTAATAACTACAGCCGTACAGCTTCAAAAGTTTAATGAAAAGTTTTCATCCAGGTGAATGTACATACCAACCATGCAGTCATCTGAGAGGTGTGTGTAACGAGAACTCAGGGGTTTATATAGACATGCAGTCATCTGAGAGGTGTGTGTAACAAGAACTCAGGGGTTTATATAGACATGCAGTCATCTGAGAGGTGTGTGTAATGAGAACTCAGGGGTTTATATAGACATGCAGTCATCTGAGAGGTGTGTGTAACAAGAACTCAGGGGTTTATATAGACATGCAGTCATCTGAGAGGTGTGTGTAACAAGAACTCAGGGGTTTATATAGACATGCAGTCATCTGAGAGGTGTGTGTAATGAGAACTCAGGGGTTTATATAGACATGCAGTCATCTGAGAGGTGTGTGTAATGAGAACTCAGGGGTTTATATAGACATGCAGTCATCTGAGAGGTGTGTGTAATGAGAACTCAGGGGTTTATATAGACATGCAGTCATCTGAGAGGTGTGTGTAATGAGAACTTAAGGGTTTATATAGACATGCAGTCATCTGAGAGGTGTGTGTAACAAGAACTCAGGGGTTTATAGACATGCAGTCATCTGAGAGGTGTGTGTAATGAGAACTCAGGGGTTTCTATAGACATGCAGTCATCTGAGAGGTGTGTGTAACAAGAACTCAGGGGTTTATATAGACATGCAGTCATCTGAGAGGTGTGTGTAACAAGAACTCAGGGGTTTATATAGACATGCAGTCATCTGAGAGGTGTGTGTAATGAGAACTCAGGGGTTTATATAGACATGCAGTCATCTGAGAGGGATGTGTGTAATGAGAACTCAGGGGTTTATATAGACATGCAGTCATCTGAGAGGTGTGTGTAATGAGAACTCAGGGGTTTATATAGACATGCAGTCATCTGAGAGGTGTGTGTAATGAGAACTTAAGGGTTTATATAGACATGCAGTCATCTGAGAGGTGTGTGTAATGAGAACTTAAGGGTTTATATAGACATGCAGTCATCTGAGAGGTGTGTGTAATGAGAACTCAGGGGTTTATATAGACATGCAGTCATCTGAGAGGTGTGTGTAATGAGAACTCAGGGGTTTATATAGACATGCAGTCATCTGAGAGGTGTGTGTAACAAGAACTCAGGGGTTTATATAGACATGCAGTCATCTGAGAGGTGTGTGTAATGAGAACTCAGGGGTTTATATAGACATGCAGACAGAAAGACTAAAGGCTCTTGGGTCACGTCATGTTAAGATACACATGGGTTAGATCTGGGGATGCGCAATCTGGAAGCTGGGAATCGTCCAATACCCCTCAGTTAATGACAGTCTCACAGTTTGAGTAAAGTACCGACAGTCTCACAGTTTGAGTAAACTACCGACAGTCTCACAGTTTGAGTAAACTACCGACAGTCTCACAGTTTGAGTAAAGTACATGAGGAAGAGATGCTCCACACAGAGGAAGAGACGGGCAAAGACTCACAGATATTGTGACTGCCAGTGGTGGAGGGAAAGGAAGGCCGAGAGGCTGGAACGCACACACACAGATTGAAATATCAAGAGCTGACAGAACGAACAGCCAAAACATAGAAGAGATCAATTCTGGAAGAACTCTGTTGGGAATGTCGTGGACTGTGGAAGAGTTGTCTTTCTTGAAGGTGAGGCAAGCTAGCTATGCAGTGGAACCCCCCTTTTAAGACCCCCCCCCCCCCCCCCTCCCAATATAAGACTCCCTCCCTTTTAAGACCCTGTTTACTCAGACTTTTTATTCATAACCTCAGTAAATTTACCCCCATTTTAAGACTCCCTCCTTTTTAAGACCTGATTTTCTCAGTTTTTTTCTAGGTCTTAAAAGGAGGGTTCGCGCTGTATATAGTTGAGTGGGATTTACCAGTAGAGACATTGTTCGTGCTACAGTGAATGATGATCTCATATCTGCATGTTTTTGAAACGAAAGGGCTGTTTATACTGTGACCGCTCAATACCATGCCTTTTTCTTCAAAAACGTTTAGCTCCGAGATTATCATTCACTGTAGTGCCAAAGGATTGTCTCCACTGAACATAGCTACATATGGTAAGCTTGCCTCGATCCCCTTCATGAATACAACTCTACCACAGCCCATAAACTTGCTGACAAAGATTTGTTCTTGAACATCGTCTAGACCTCTAGGTTTAAATACATTTAAACAAACCCCCCCTCCTCCACCCCCCACTTCTTCTACTCTGAAATCAAATAAATTTAATGTCCAAGTGCAACCTCTTTTTAAAAAAATTTTTTGTTAGAAAACCAAAGGACCAGGCTGTGTTATTGTAATGAAAAAGAGTTTTTCTCATTTGATACTGCAAAGAGTTTATTTTTAATTCACAGCAAACGGGGCAAACAGACTTACAAAATAAATTTGTATGAGTGTGTTTTCAGAGTTGACTTTAATCCAGCTAAAAAACAAGATCTTGTGTGAATATTTGTTTGTCTGTTCACTTAAAAGACCGTTGGGTCGAAATATCTGTGAATGTATTGTTTTGTCAATAACAAACGTTCCAACAACCTACCTTTCTTATTTTTTTATTCTGAATTTTGGAACGTTGGCAGTCTCTTTGTTTTTTGATTTAATCCAGCTATTCAACCTCATGCTCAGTACGATCAAGCCACACATTTTCAGTTTTAAATAAATAAAAAAAATTCTGTTTGTTGCACTCAGATAATAAAGTTTTATTGAATTAAATTGAATAACCTAGTCCTTCTTCAACTCAAAAGATCGAGTTCACTAAGATCTGCATTTTTTTTTTTAAATCAGGCATTCAGTACAAGCACGAAAAAATGAATACAAATGATCATAAAGGCAATGCTAAGTTCAAAATGAAGTTTGCGACGGGCGCAGTGGCGTGGTGGTAAGACGTCGGCCTCCTAATCAGGAGGTCGTGAGTTCGAATCCCGGTCGCTGCCGCCTGGTGGGTTAAGAGTGGAGATTTTTCCGATCTCCCAGGTCAACTTATGTGCAGACCTGCTAGTGACTTAACCCCCTTCGTGTGTACACGCAAGCACAAGACCAAGTGCGCACAGAAAAGATCCTGTAATCCATGTCAGAGTTCGGTGGGTTATGGAAACACGAAAATACCCAGCATGCCTACTCAACAAAAGCGGAGTGAAGCTGAGTATGCTCTCAGAGTATAGTGTGGGGAACCCAAATGGGCAAACGAGCTCACACGTAACCAGACAATTCTGGAACGCTGAAGAAGAAGAAGAAGTTTGCAAAGTTTGTTTTTTAAATGAAAAAAATATCATCTAATCTTCTGACAGAGGTAGAGCAAACACAAGATTGTTCAATCTCTTTTCCTTTGTTCCTCTTGTTCTGTCAAAGAAAAATATTGATTTGTTTCACACGCAACATTGCAGGACACAGGCTATACAGAATAACAGGCAAAAACAATGAATGTAGCGCACGCAACAGGACATTGAAAATGCTGCCATGACGCCACGTTTTTATTAGCCCCTGACAAATGACATTCCATACATGCAGATTTTTGTTGATTTATTTCCCAAACAAAATTAGTTCCTGAGGCAGACTGCTGTTTTTGTCAACATGTTTTATAGACCTGTTGTCTCTCATGGAATGTCTGTGGCAATAACAGCCTTCTCCGTGTTCATTTATTTCACGCTTTTTTGTGTGTGTGTGTGATTTTTTTTTCTGGTCAAACAGGCCTGCTAAAAAACGTACAAACGCAAGCACCATAAACTCTTCAACAATTAAAGCAGCATAAACAAACTGTGCATAGATCTTCTTCTTCTTCTGCGTTCGTGGGCTGAAACTCCCACGTACACTCGTGTACTGTGCATAGATCATCACAGAATTATTCCACACACATTTTCCCCCAACAAATCTGAAAGTTCTTGTAATTGTCACAAACCACACTTTAGTGTTTTAAGCAAAGCGTTAAAAGAGCAAGAAAAAAGTTAGATATTTGAAGTAGAGTAGATGTTTCATACGTACGTTGGTTTCCAGAGTCTGCCTGCTGGGCCTGGGCCTCACTGCCGATGGAGTTTGAATCCCAGGTCTGCCCCGCCCCGCCCACGGAGTATGGCTGACTGTACTCCACTTCTGTAACACACGGTGAGCAACAGTCAGCACACTGTATCCCTGGTTACAAGTGCTCTTCTTCATCTTCTGCAGTCTTCAGCTTTGCACCCTCAGAGTCGAGTGTTGCATGCCATGCCATTTTGTAGACTGTGAAGTGGTCAGAATGATGTGCTCCTTGAGGGTGTGTGTGGTAGGTATCTGTGTGTTTTCAAGTCTATAGACTTCCGCTAGAATGTCTGTACCTTCAACATGTGCATTGGTATTTTTGCATGTGTTTGCACATGGGGGTGGTACGATTCCATCCACTTAGAGCCTGCATCGAACACTGACTTGGGACATTTCAGAAAAATCCACAGCCAATTAACTGCATCTCATTCCCAGGCTAATAGCTACAAACTGGTTACAAAACCAGTGCACTACAGACTGATAATGAAAAGCAATTAAGACATTCATTGTTGTGATCTACATGTCTAATCTGCAAGATTGGTTGTACAACTGTACATCTCTGGAAGTCGCACAGTAACAGACTCATGAAAACTGAGTTAGTTTTCCTAATGCTGTCTATAAAAAGCAATAAGCATGAATGCATTCATGTCCTGGCAGTCTCTACTTTGTGTATGACTGGCTTGACTAGCTAGGGTAGCAGTTTTGAAGCAATTTCAATTAAGCGTGTGTGCGTGCATGGGTCGCAAATCCGTAATGATATGAGATTTTTGTTTGTTTGTTTGCTTAACGCCCAGCCGACCACGAAGGGCCATATCAGGGCGGTGCTGCTTTGACATATAACGTGCACCACACACAAGACAGAAGTCGCAGCACAGGCTTCGTGTCTCACCCAGTCACATTATTCTGACACCGGACCAACCAGTCCTAGCACTAACCCCATAATGCCAGACGCCAGGCGGAGCAGCCACTAGATTGCCAGTTTTAAAGTCTTAGGTATGACCCGGCCGGGGTTCAAACCCACGACCTCCCGCTCACTGGGCGGACGCCTTACCACTAGGCCACCGTGTTGCGGTAATAATGATACGAGAGGAGGTTATGGAATCAAAATGATCATGTTGACAATGTTTGTGTTTGTATTTTAATTGATATTGTTGATTCGCATGCGTTTTGGATTGCTTGGGTGGATTGAACGAAAATTGTAACTGCGATGTCAGGACAAATTTGCAACCTTGGGCAATAAATATTGTGTATTCTCACCCTGCAGAAGGAGGGTGACGTTCTTGGTGTCGTAGTGCGAGCGGTCCTTGATCTCGTTCATGGCGAAACAGATGTAGGTTCCCTGGTCCTGGGGCTGGAAGGACGTGATGATGTAGAAGTTGTGGCTGGACAGCTCGCGGCGACTGCTGGGGTTGCTCCACGGTCGGAAGTGGAAGGAGTAGATGGGGTAGGGGTGGCCGTCCGCCGAGCACTGCAGTCTCACCTGGGAACCCAGGGGTATGCGGGTGTGGTCACGACCCGCCACTGGCGTCACCACTAGGGAGCTGATCTTTGGTGGCTCTACACACAGACAATACCATTTTGTTCAGCATCCTTTTTTTTATGTATAAATGCAACCCTCAGCAGATATGCTGCCAAAAGTTATTCAAACAGAATATAAGAAGACAGCATAATGTTCTCAAAGGAAGACAACTAGACCAAATGATGGTATAACTAACTTTTGCTTCATAAACGTTCAAGCAAACAATAATTTCCTACTTATCACACTTCAGCGTTAATTTTTTTGTCTGGACCAGCCAGGCTGCCATCGAGACAGCCTGGTTACTAACGTGAGTCAAAAATCTCAAAAGACACAGGATCTTAACAAAAGCCAAGCTGCTACAGTGGAGCGCAATAAATACACAAGTAAATAAATATATAAATAAATAAACAAATGAAACAAATAAAAAATTCTTTAATAAATAAATAAATAAATTAAGTAGATGTGCAACGCCAAGGCACTGCATACCCCAGCGAAAGACAAACCTCTCTCTCTCTCTCTCTCTCTCTCTCTCTCTCTCTCTCTCTCTCTCTAACACACACGAACACACACACACACACACACACACACACACATACCCCAAGTTACACACGTACACACATACACACTCACTCACACGCACTCACTCACTCTCTCACACACACTTCATACACACAAAACACACCCCCATACGCACATATAAACAAACACACATACACACACATACACTTACGCACACGTACAAACACCCACCCACCCACCCACTCTCTCTCTCTCTCTCTCTTTTTCTCTCTTATACAAACAGACACACACCCATACAAACAGACACCCCCCCCACACACACACACACACACACATGTACATAGGCACGCATGTACGCACGCACACACCCGCAGACACACACACACACACACACACACTCACACGTTGACTCACACAAATCTCATACACACAAAACACACACTCATACGCACATACACGGTTGGGCTAGTGATAAGGCGTCCGCCCCGTGATCGGGAGGTCGTGGGTTAGAACCCAGGCCGGATCATACCTAAGACTTTAAAATTGGCAATCTAGTGGCTGCTCCGCCTGGCGTCTGGCATTATGGGGTTGTAGTGCATGCTAGGACTGGTTGGTCCGGTGTCAGAATAATGTGACTGGGTGAGACATGAAGCCTGTGCTGCGACTTCTGCCTTGTGTGTGGCGCACTTTACTAGTCTCAAAGCAGCACCGCCCTGATAATTATGGCCCTTCGTGGTCGGCTGGGCGTTAAGCAAACAAACAAATACGCACATAGACAGACGGACGCACACACCTTTACAAACAAACACATATACACACTCATACACACACAAACATACACACAAACTCATGCACACACACATTCACACACACACACACTCTTTCTCCCTCTCTCTCAGTCTTTCTTACACACACACACACACACACACACACACACACACACACACACACACACACACACACACACACACACACACACACCCAAGTCACACACGCACACATACACACACTCACTCACACGCACTCACTCACTCTCTCACAAAAACTTCCCATAGACACAAAACACACACCCATACGCACATATGGCCAGACGGACATACACACCTTTACAAACACATATACACGCACACACATACACTTATGCACACACACACACACACCACACACACACACACACGAGTACAGACTCATGCACGCATGCGCGCACACACACACACAAATACACACACACACAAATACACACACACACACCCCACACACACACGAGTACAGACTCATGCATACACGCGTGCGCACACACACGAGTACAGACTCACTCATGCACGCGTGCGCACACACTCACACACACACACAAATACACACACACACACACATACACACACACACCACACACACTCACACACACACACGAGTACAGACTCATGCACGCGTGCGCACACACACACACACACACACACACACACACACACACCACACACACACGAGTACAGACTCATGCACGCGTGTTCACACACACACACACACACACACACACACACACAAACAGTAACACTAACACATGTGCACAAAATGAACACAAACACACACACCGCGCGAGAGAGAAAGACTACAGGGAGGCATGACGTCATGATGCAATAATTGACGTCAAAGACTTTTGACCGTGACGTAATCTTCTCACGCGAGCTTTATCCATAGTCTTGAACAACCACACACAAATAGACTTGGAAAGTACAGAATTTCTACCCGTCCAAAGCGGCCTTGGGTGGCGTTTGCTCAAAAAATGGGGGCGCCAATTTTACCCACCGTATTTTTGTTAGTATGGTCCCAATTTTTGGTGAACTTCCATCTCCAACTGTGGCCCATTTTCGGGCACAAAGAATCCTTCTTTATCATGTATTATTCGGTATGCACATTTCTCAAATCGATTACAGTATAGCGTTCACGGGATACCTCCAGCTTCCCTGGGATAAATAAATCTAAAGAAAACCCAAAAAGAAGTGAACTCACTGTAGACGACGACCAGAGGGTAGGACGGGCACTCAATCTGCAGCAGCCCCACGTACTCGACGTGGCAGTGGTACAGGTAGCCGTTCATGTGCTCGTCAGCCTTCATGACCAGCGTCTCGTTAAGGAAGGTGTTGTTGACGAACTCTGTGCTGGAGTTGAGCTTCATCATGCCCATGCGCCAGTACACGAAGGGTGGCTGGTAACCACGGAAATTGACGCTGCAGCGAAGGGTAATGTTCTGGCGGTAATCCACGTCCTTGTTCTCGTTGAAACAGATCGGGTTGTCTGGACAGAGAGGATTTGCATGTTTGATGCTTTGTGTTTTTGAGGATAGAAGGTACTTTCAGGGTGCATACCATGCTTGTTTTATGTCAATACAGTGGAACCCCCTTTTAAGACCCCCCAATTTAAGACTCCCTCCTTTTTAAGACCTGATTTTCTCAGATTATTGGAGGTCTTAAAAGGGGGGTTCCGCTGTACATGTACCGTAAACTACCTTTTATACGCCCACCCTATGCATCAATATTGACCAAAAGTTGGGAGTGGGCGTTTACTAGGTACTATACCCTTTGCAGGTGCGTTTCCTCTGCTAGACTAACAATATTTTGGTCACTTGGCATGGAAGTGTTCAAAAGGATGCGTTATTGCACAAAACTGTCCTCTCTTTTACACACAGACACACACAGACACACACAGACACACACACACACACACACACACACACACACACACACACACACACACACACACACACACACAGACACACACACATACACACGCACACACACACACACACACACACACACACACACACACAGACACAGACACACACACACACACACACACACACACACACACACACACACACACACACACACACACACACACACACACAGAGATTTCTGCAAGCAAACCACGAAGGAAATCTTGTTGCTTTACTTTCGATTAACAATTAAAAAAAATTAAAAAAATTCCCTTCACTGAAATGATCAAAAATGGGGGATGGGCGTTTACTAGGTACAGTACCCTGTGCGCAGAATTTGACCAAAAGTAGGGGGTGGGCGTTTACTCGATACTGGGCATATACAAGGTAGTTTACGGTACATGCATTGGCATCAGAGAATCTGTAAAACTGCATGACTATTGTCTCTTGTACTTGGTGGAGGTGGTTTTTTGCGTATGTTTGTGTGTGTATGGGGGGGGGGGGGGGGGAGGGTGAGCGTCTGCCTGCTAGCGAGAAGATGCACACATTACAGCATACATGTGTATGCCGCTCTTCATGGACAAATAAGAGTTTAACGAGCAAAAATGTTTGCAAGAGTTTCTACCCCTGCATCCTACCTCGTGCATTTGGTAGAATAACTAGGCTGCAAATGTAATGCATCTAATGCTTGAAATCCAATTTTATCCATCCCAACCCCCTTCCCCCAAGCTCCACAGAGTGGCATGTGTGCATCTAAAACAACAACATCATGAGTTCAAGTCCTAACAAGAAGGGCAAGCCCATACGACTCACATGCTTGACCTTCTGCTTTACACATTTTTCCTACCAAAATACATGTGACCTTGACCCAAGGTCAAGGTCATCCAAGGTCATGCAACACAAAGCTGTTAATTCAAGACATAGGAAGTACAATGGTGCTTATTGGCTCTTTCTACCATGAGATATGGTCACTTTTAGTGGTTCACTACCTTATTTTGGTCACATTTCATAAGGGTCAAAGTGACCTTGACCTTGATCATATGGGACCAAATGTGTCTCATGATGAAAGCATAACATGTGCCCCACATAATTTTTAAGTTTGAAACAGTTATCTTCCATAGTTCAGGGTCAAGGTCACTTCAAAATATGTATACAATCCAACTTTGAAGAGCTCCTGTGACCTTGACCTTGAAGCAAGGTAAACCAAACTGGTATCAAAAGATGGGGCTTACTTTGCCCTATATATCATATATAGGTGAGGTATTCAATCTCAAAAACTTCAGAGAAAATGGGGAAAATGTGAAAAATAGCTGTTTTTTAGACAACATTTATGGCCCCTGCGACCTTGACCTTGAAGCAAGGTCAAGATGCTATGTATGTTTTTTGGGGCCTTGTCATCATACACCATCTTGCCAAATTTGGTACTGATAGACTGAATAGTGTCCAAGAAATATTCAACGTTAAAGTTTTCCGGACGGCCGGACGGACGGACGGACGACTCGGGTGAGTACATAGACTCACTTTTGCTTCGCATGTGAGTCAAAAATAAGGGGTCTGGCTGTTACACTGTGCAGCCTTGCAGATCACAAAACACAATGACTGAGAGGTGTTAAATCAAGCTAAAAAAAAGTTGACACAACTGACCAATGACCATGACGTGTGCGCCATAGCCGTCAGAGTTCTGGTTCGGAGCGTCCAGGTGACAGGTGTAGAGTCCAGCATCCGTCAGGTTGCCGTGCATGATCCGTAGTCCCACCGCCGACTTCTGTGTGGACTGGTACTTGCTGGCGTTGGTGGACACCGTGTAGTTGTTGCCCTTGTCGCTGATGAACGTCAGCACCACCTGGTGGCAACACACAAGGCAATTCTCTGCTTCATTTTGAATAATGGTTAAGAAACAAGGTGAAAATCCGCGGATCCTGTTACGACTTGATGTCACGCCAGAAACACTCGCACTCGCAGAAGGAATGTCCAAGTACTCCAACACGCCATTTTATTAATGCCAGAATTCTCACAGAGTGTGTGAATTAAAGCAGGACACACACCTTGACAAAGTTTCCTGTTGACGCGAAAGACAAAGTCAATTGATGGTAGACTAAAGGAAACAGGTGAGTGAAGTGGCCAAGTTGAACAACGAAACAAACCCAGAGAGAAAACTCCACGACTACAGATACCAGGATTCTGGTTAAACAAAGGAATGGGAAGTGACACTATCTCACACTGCCCAGCGGTCACTGATTGGTCTACTTACTGGTTCTGTGTTAGTGCCCCCTAGCGCTAAAGAGGGGGATGCTAGAAGCAGAAGAGTGTTTCCCCCTTCCCTGCATAAAGTCTACTGCGTTGCACGTCAGCATGTATTTGTGTGAATGTTCAATTTGCATACAAAACTCTTGGGCACTGTCACTGACAACTATTCAAGTCTCAGTTTGCCATGTTGACAGCTTACCCTGCTGTTGTTGGAGTTTTCTGGCTTGAAGTACCATGTGACGTTGAAGGGCTGGGTGACGGGGCTTCTCTCCGAGCCGTTCTTGTCCGTGATAAACACCTGGCACAGCAGCTCCGTCTCTCCGTTCACCTGCATGGCCGTGTCGCTGGGCCCGTGGATCTGAACATCCTGCCCCATCGCCACTGTAACACAGAGATGTTGAGGTGCCATTTAGAGAGGTTGCAAGTTTCAAAGTCTTGAGTGTTTCGTGTTAGAATTAAGTAGTGGTGAGGGGAATGGGGGGGGGGGGGGGGGGGTTGTGTTTGTGTGTGTGTGTGTGTGTGTGTGTGTGAACGTGGGTGTGCGTTTCTATGTGTATGAATACATGTATGCAATAAGGGAGAGGAGTGTAATGTTGCATGCAAAAAAACAAAATCAAGTCTTTTAAAAACATTGAAGGTTCCGAGGTGACAGTACATCAGCAACACCCTTTAAAACATCTAATACATCCTCCAACCCATCTCATCCAATATCCCCTCTTCCAAAAGCATCTTAACGTAACATATTGGCCCCCCATTCCCAGAAAAAGACGAAAAACACACTTTCAAATCAAGAAGTTTATGGGATGGCTCCCTCTCACCACCACACACAATGAAATCACCATCATGTCCGTCGGAAAGGAGAGTGCGGAGCAACAAAAAAAAATATAACAAGAGGCGAAGCCATCAAGGCTCACGTAAGAAATCGACAAACAGTAACACAAACTCAATCACTCCGTCACACACACACACACACACACACACACACACACACACACACACACACACACACACACACACACACACACACACACACACACACACACACAGAACGAGCATAGGTGAAACTGTGCAAGAAAGCGAGACACTAGATCTAGATCTGTCTGTCTGCATGTAGCCTACTTACAAGGACACGACTGCCAACTAGTCTCGGCGCGCTCAAAATAATAATGACCGAGACTGTCAGTACTTCCTTCGCGTGACGTCTAACCCTCTTACGTCATAATGTGACGTCAATGTAATGTGACGTGTTCAAATGTTAGAGTTTCTACCACAGACATACACACGCACAGACGCACGCACGCACGCACGCACGCACGCACAGACAGACAAAGTTACGATCGCATAGGCTACACTTACGTGAGCCAAAAAGGGTAGACGAACCCCCTCCCAACCCCCAGTGGTGTAAGAAGAATAGATTAGGATCGATAAATCAATAACTTCCGCCAGGATCGCCCGGAGGCGGGGTATGCCACTGAATCTTTTAAAAGCAGTGTGCAAGCAAATTACAGCTTGGCTACAGCACCGCAGCCTGCTAATGGTGTTTGATGGTGGGTATCGGTCGGGACAGAGGCTGGCAGTTGGTTCTGGACAAGAGTTTGGAAACGGAAAGGGATGAAACTAGAAGAAAATTGAGTCTGGGAAAGAGGAAACTAAGCAAGAGTAACTGGATATGATCACACATTTCTCAACTGGGATTACAGGCATTCACTCTCTCTCCCCTTCATTCACTCACACACACACACACACACATACAGACACACACACACACACACACATACACACACACATACACACGCACACACACAAACACAGACACACCAACACACACACACACACACACACACACACTCACACACACACACACAAACACAGACACACCAACACACACACACACACACACACACATACACACCAAAAAAACACACACACACACATGCGCGCACACACACCCACACACACAGAATTGTGCACATATGCACGCTCACGCACAGATATGCAGAAACTAAACAGGCGGTAAAGAGAAGAGTTACCAAGAAACAAGAGTGCATAGGACATCAATACTTTCTCCAACACTAGGTGATAAAAGATGATTATCCCTGGAAAGAAGCCAGTCAAACCCTGTAATGCAACTCAGACAAAAAAGAAGTTCTTTCCTTCTGATGATGAAGAGCGCGACTCTTGTTGCTGCTAGCTCAAGGAATGCCCCCCACTTCCACCACCAATGGGAAAATAAAGTTAAATGGAACCCTCTTTTTATGACGTGAGAAATCTTAAAAGTCTTAAAAAGGAGGGACACTGTACATGTAGTCTTAAAATGGGGGTCAAGTTAGAGATGTTAGGAAAAGAAAATCTGAGAAAACTGGGTCTTAAAGAGGAGGGAGTCTTAAATTTGGAGTCTTAAATAAACGGGGGGGCGGGGGGGGGGGGGGGGGGGGAATGTGAAGTGAAAATTAAACAGCAAAACAAAAACAAAAAAACACCTTAAATGTTCCCTCATTGGTTTGCGTGTAGGTTTATTTGCAACTAATTCTGTTTAGTCTGGTCTTGTTTTCCTATCATTCATAATACATCGTCAGCCTTCTGAGGATCAAGTATATATGTTTTTCACGAAATAACAAAATTACAAGGTTTCTGGGTGCAGATCCTGTTGCTGCCTCAAGGCAGCATGCACATACTCCCTTTAAAAACAACCTTCGACAGCAGCAGTAAGCATTGCTTTTGCTATCAACGTTTCAGATTGATTAGTTGTGTGACGTGACTCGGCTGCAGCTGGCTTTCCTGTTAATGCCCCAATCTTCTCTTGGCTAAATCCACACTCTTCTTTTCTTTCTTAAACTGA
>NC_090252.1:65497970-65537970 GCF_037325665.1 Littorina saxatilis
CAGCGAGCGATCAGCTGATCAACTCTTCTAAATGACTCGAAGAAAAAAATACAGATGTAAGCTGAAATACACAGCGGACTAGTAACATTTATATCCAACCATCAAGACAGCAAAACGTGGTGGACAAAGCATCAAACAGAATTGCATCATCATAAACTTGCTCTGACTCGGTCGTGGAGTGACGTTTCATGGTGCGTGCTTGATCGATAACCTTCGTGGCAAATCGCTGTTTTTGGCATCGTTGTGCTCAATCTAGAGGCTCTGTATGTGGCTGTTATAGATTCCATTGCTTCATCGGTTAATAGCCGTCGCGATATAACCTTCGTGGTTGAAAACGACGTTAAACACCAAATAAAGAAAGAAAGATCTGTTAATAGGGGCATGATGTCAAAGCAAAACGAGCATTTCTGGGATACGTGTGTGTGTGTGTGTGTGTGTGTGTGTGTGAGTGTGTGCGCGTGCGTGCGTGTGTGTGTGTGTATGTGTGTGTGTCTGTTACAGCATGTGTGTGCTTGCGTGTGTGCTTGCGTGCGTGCGTGCGTCAGACAGACGGACAGAAAAACAGTGCCTGTCTATGTGCCTGCGTTTAACCTTACAAGCACCCCGAAGAACAACAAAGACAAATCAAAAGGATTAAAAATCCGGAAAATGCATGTAAATATATCTTTCCCCAACATTCTCCCCCCCCCCCCCCTCAATAAACCAGTACCTTTGCAAAGGAAGTAAAGTTGAAAGATAATAAATAATTTACATTAACAAAGAGAGAGCCACATAAAAGGAACGCCAAAGGAAGCCTGAATCATCCAGCAACATAACATACATGAAACTACTCCCACGAGACGTTGGTAGAACTGGAAACAAGGGTTTTCAAGTTGTGGACAACAGGCGCAATGGCCTAGAGGATAAGACACTGGCCGCCAAAGCGGAAAGTCGTGGTTTGAATACCGGCCGCTACTGGTGGGTTAAGCCGGGGTGGAGATTTTTCCGATCTCCCAGGTCAACGTATGTCAAGACCTGCTAGCGCCTTACCCCCCTTTGTGTGTACACGTAAGCACAAGACCAAGTGCGCACTGAAAAGATCCTGCAATCCATGTCGGAGTTCGGTGGGTTATAAAAACAGGAAAATGCCCAGCATGCTTCCCTGAAAGCGGTGTATGGCTGCCTGAATGGCGGTGTAAAAACTGTCATACACATAAAATATTGTAGGAGTTTCAACCCATGAACAAAGTAGTAGTTGGAAGAAGTGGAAACAAGGGATTTTGTGTGGTGGACCTGGTTGTCTTCCTATTTCTATTTCAGCTCTCATTTCACCTTCATGTGCTGCCAGAACAATGCCTATTACCTTGTTTCCTGATACAAAAAACCCAGACATGCACTGTATTACGTAGAAGGAGATTGATGTTGCTGAAACAAGAGGAAATGAAAACATTTCGGAGATGAAATGGGGGGGTGGGGTGGGGTGGTGTTGCCTTGGAAACAAGGGAAAGAAGAAGAACACCGGATAAGGAAGGGGGAATGTGATACCAAAACAGGAGAGAAAAGAAATACACATTTGTGGAGGAAAGGGGAGAGGGGGGAGAGGGTTACTGAAGAAGCGTTGTCTTGAAAACGGAGAAAAAGTACCAAAGACGCAAAAATATCCCACAATCCTCACAGCTCATGTTCAACAACCACAGAGAAACAAAAGACACACCGACATCTCGTGTACTCTTTCAGGCTCGTCTTGCAGCAATCAGCAGTCCAAGTTACAAGTGTAAACAGTATAAGCAGAGGAGCAAGCAAATCAGTGAAATACCATCATTAGTTGAAGAAGAAAGATGATGATGATGATGATGATGATGATGATGATGATGATGATGATGAGGAGGAGGAGGAGGAGGAGGAGAAAGAGGATGATGATGATGATGAGGAGGAGGAGGAGGAGGAGGAGGAGGATAATGATGATGATAATGATGAAAATGATGATGATGATGTCGAGGAGAAGGAGGAGGAGGAGGAGGATCGGATGGAAATTAATCAAGGTAAAAGTTTATGAGAACAGAATTGCAAAAAGTGAGACAAAATAAAACGTGAAACACACACACACACAGGTCCGCACACACACAGCCACACACACACACAGCCACACAGCCACACACACACACACAGAAACCAAACTTTTCCGGCCTAATCATGGAGAAAATGCCTAAGAATAATATAGCGTGAGGGGGACAAATGACCGACTCATGCAGAATGTGCCACGCAACAAGGGGATCGTAACCAGACGCCGTCAAACATCCACTTGTCGAAACATTATTTGATTTGCAATAGCCTCCCGAGACCTGCTGTCCAACGCACGTAATATCTGAATCAATGATGGCAGAGAGAGAGAGAGAGAGAGAGAGAGAGAGAGAGAGAGAGAGAGAGAGAGAGAGAGGGAGAGAGAGTAAGAGAGGGGGAGGGAGAGGGAGTGAGAGAGGGGGAGGGAGAGAGAGATGGAGGGAGAGGGAGAGGGAGGGAGAGAGAGAGTGAGAGGGAGAGAGAGGGAGAGAGAGAGGAGAGATAGAGAGACACAGAGAGAGAGAGAGAGAGAGAGAGAGAGGGAGAGAGAGAGACAGAGAGAGAGAGAGAGAGAGAGAGAGAGAGAGAGAGAGAGAGAGAGAGAGAGAGAGAACGGATAAAAATGAAAGCATCCACAATCCATGATGAGAACATTAGCGTCAGCAGTTTTCGATATCCACACACACACACACACACACACACACACACAAACAGGCGCCAGTAGATATGGCTCCAAAACCTACGAAGACCTGTTTACTATCATAACGCGACATCCAATAATCCACAGAAACAACATCACACGCTGGTGTAGGAAATTCCACACAAAAACACCGCCCCCCTCCCCCTATCATCCAAAAGAGTACACAATACAAAACAAAGCACAAAGAAACAAAACATCAAAACGGATAACGGGGATGGAGAGGCTGAATCCGTATAGGACCATGGAGACATCCTCTCGTGTTTGGCATCAGCAGCATCTTTCTTTCTTTATTTGGTGTTTAACGTCGTTTTCAACCACGACGGGTTATATCGCGACGGTCAGCAGCATCTAAAACACTGATTATATGTGACCCTCCACCACGAAATGAGTCGCATGTCATCTTTGCATGATTTTCATATTTTTACATTTTCCTAAAGAGTTTTTTTATGCTCTATCCAGTAGTGAAAACCGTTTTAGAAAAGAGCGAAAACTGTTTGAGTTATAAGCCTGTGACTTTAGGTGACCCTCACACTGTTACCAGACACTCCCCGGACTTATATTAAGCCTAGCGCAGAACCGCGCGAGGTGACATGCGACTCATTTCGTGGTGGAGGGTCACAATTATGGCAATGCCAACGAGGAGTGGGGAAGGGGAGGGGGAGGGGCTTATTCGAACTGAACCAATCCATAATCCTTAGTGGCATAGTTTCATGCCCAACATCATCAGCATCAATAAAAGCCGCCATGGTAACGACGATGATGATGAGGTGGAGGGGCGATGGGGGTAGAGGGGGGTTAGGTGTTGGGGGTGGGCCGATTCCAAACTGGATCATTGAATACATCAATAGAGATATCGCCTCAGGTTCAACATTAGCAACATCCGCAAAGCCGACAAAGTAACGATGATGAGGATGAAGTGGAGGGGTGGGATTGTGGTGGAGGTGGGCCGAATCCAAACTGGACCATCGAATACATCAACAGAGATATCGCCTCGTGTTAAACATCAATAGCTCAATAACATCAGCGATATTAACAAAAGCCGACACAGCAATATGTTTATGCTCTTCAAGAGTTGGAAGGGTGGACGTGGGGGGGTCGATTTGAGAATAGTCTCAGAAGGTATCAAAATGCTGTTGAAGGGGGAGGGGGTGATTCCAGAATAGCCCCAGGGAGAAGGTATCAAAATGCTGTTGAATATGGGACAAAGGTCGGGGGAGGGGGGGGGGTCGATTAAGAGTAGCCCCTTGGAGAGGGTATCGGAGACGGCGCTGTCAATTAGAGGTGTAAGCCGGTGGTCCCGGGGGGATTCCCGTCACGTCCACAAGTGGTGCTTGCTACACGGCTGATCCGGTGTCACGCTGCTAACACCCTCCTGGAAAAACCCTCCATGGTGTTACCCTGGTCACTTCTTGCGCAAAACACTCACCAAATGTCTAATGGGATTTGTTATACAGTTGTACCTGCGATGAAAGGGCATCCTTGAGACCCTCCCAAAGTGCCTCATTGTCACTCACGAAACGACTATTTTGGCGAGGATAATAGACAACGGGACAAGACAAGGTGACTTGAGAGGTGTTATCTCAACGGTGGGGCCTCATATTTGTGATTCAAACGTATGTTTTAGTACCGTATTTGTGCGTTTTGGTTGAACCCTTCACAAAAAAAGAGTATCCTCCCATTTTGAAAAATACCACAAGTCATCAGCCTGGCTGCTTCATGTGCAGACAGGGAATATTTTGATGAGTTAGTTTACAAGATTGGCCCTGGTGGCCGTAACGACATTCATTCAGAAAAACATTCCCACTCTGTACAGAAAGGACTGACTGTTCATTTTGAATATCTTATCGACGGGCGCAGTGGCGTGATGGAAAGACGTCGGCCTCCTAATCGGGAGGTCGTGAGTTCGAATCCCGGTCGCTACCGTCTGGTGGGTTAAAAGTGGAGATGTTTCCGATCTCCCAGGTCAACTTATGTGCAGACCTGCTTAGTGACTTAACCCCCTTCGCGTGTACACGCAAGCACAAGACCAAGTGCGCACGGAAAAGATCCTGTAATCCATGTCAGAGTTCGGTGGGTTATGGAAACACGAAAATACCCAGCATGCCTACCCAACGAAAGCGGAGTGAAGCTGACTATGCTCTCACAGTATAGTGTAGGGAACCCAAATGGGCAAACGAGCGCACATGTCACCAGAATGTCTGGAACGCTGAAGAAGAAGATTATGTTATCCAAGTGAAAAAAGGCTCTGACCCCAAGCAGAAGTTTGGACACATCTGGAATGGTGTCCACATTAGTTTACACGAAAACCAAAAAGAGAACAGAACAACAACGAAACAATCTAATTTGAGTTTTCAAACGACAGTCCATTGCACCTGTCTATCCCTCAGGCAAAGAATAGCCGTTAGAATTTGCTCACGTACTACAAGTTAAACAGGAAGAGTTTGCAGAAGTAATTCTCTCTCCAGGGCAAAAAAACACAAAAACAAACCCCAAACAAACAAGAAAATACAAAGAAATCAAACTAGTTTTCAAAGACCACTCAGTTGAATCTCTCCATTCCTGCAATAAATGGCCATGCAGTCCAAACGTCCTCACCCCAAGACAAACAGACGGACAATCCTGAAAGTGCCAAAGCCCTAAACACACACAACTGGTCCCACACAAGCATCAAGGTTTAGGACCCTGCAGTGATGATAAGGACCGTGATTTATTTCAAATTGAAATGGATCTCATTCGCTCTACGCTACTCCCCGAGGGAATTGGATTGGAATGTGATTATTTGCCGTACTGATTGTCTGCCTCCCAGAGAGTTGAGGAGTCTATAAGTAAGATGGCTATTTTCAGTCGCGATTTGACGGAGGGATCAACTAGTCATGATTATTTCTCTCAGAAAATGAATTGCGGTTGTTGAAAGAAATTCAAATTTGACGTCAAAAAGTCAGGGCTGTTTCTGAAAGAAAATGATGTGTGGTTGTAGACAGTGAATTAAATCTGATGTCATGAAGTAACGATAGTTTCTGAAAGAAAATGATTTGTGGTTGCAGACAGTAAATCAAATCTGATGTCATGAAGTAACGATAGTTTCTGAAAGAAAATGATTTGTGGTTGCAGACAGTAAATCAAATTTGATGGCAGTCCAGTTTCCGAGGAATTTCCAATGAAAAAAATAATCGTTGTCGGTGACAGAAAAGGTGAATCGAGTGCTGTACCAAAGAGTGCAATTTGTGTATTCTTATTCTGAATCTGAATGCCTTGAACAAGACGAATTGAGACAATCGTCACAAAGAAAGATTCCTTAATTTATTTTTCAAGGAAAGCCAACCCTCCCAAAGACAAATTCCCACGGGCAAAATCTTAACAAATGCACAGAAGCGCAAAGCAAGCCTCTTCCACAAGAAAGTTAGATCCTCTTTCACACAAAGCAGAGAATAAGAGCCATAAAAGTTGTTAACTGTTCAAGACAGTAAATTTCATATTCTACCATTCTTTCTCATTAAGATTCCGTTTTTATTTGTAAGCTGTTTGGCTAGCTTTGCATAGAGACACATTTGATAACAATTGCTCGCACGCCAACGGAGACTGTATCAGACACTCATCCATACTAACGCAGGTATATAATTATTTCCAATGTCTAAACTAACGCAGGTATATTATATTTCCAATGTCTAAACTAACGCAGGTATATATTTCCAATGTCTAAACTAACGCAGGTATATATTTCCAATGTCTAATGGTAGTCAAACGGAGCTCCATCTGAGAATCAGCTGGTCAATACTGCGGTCTGCGCCAGGCCAGAGGGAATGAACCTAGTTTGACTAGCGGATCGAACAACTTGACTAAACCGACCGACGGCCCCTCAAGGAACGGATCGTAATCACTGTGATTTGTTTCTTTAGGGAAGTGGCGGGCAAGGGGTGATGGTGGCAGTAAGCAACACTGGTTTTTAAGACTTCTGAATGACAATGACAATGACAATGACAATGACAAATCTTTATTTTTCGAGGGTGACAAGAATAAGCATAGATATGCTTTTTTGCATCTGGCCCTCGCCCTAAAGAGGGACTAAACTATGTTACTATAACTATGACTAGCCTGGGGGAGAAAAAAAGAAGAAAAAAAAGGTTACATAAAAACATTAATGGTAGAACATATAAGTTTATGTACATGAAGCGCATTAAGTAGAAGCATTGTAGATCATAAGGTAGTGTTCAAAATTGGGTGTAAAGCAATGAAGATAAACGGAAAGTAACCCAACAATACATTAGCTCAGCAAAACAATGTATTACAGAGCCAAATCTTCGTGATTTTGTCACAATAAACCATAATTCCGATAATGAACAACTGTATACAAAGAAAACATACCAATCAAGTTTATTTGTTCATAGAGTTCATTAAATGGAAAGAATATTTGGTTCTAAAAGAATCCGTGTTGGTGGATTGCCGCAGGGCGTCCGGAAGAGCATTCCAGAGGCTGCTTCCTGAATAAACAAGACTTGATTTAAATAGGTCTATCCTAGGAAGAGGAGTGTTTAGTTTTATAAAGTGGTGCGAATTCTTCAAAGAGAACTTTGAACAAATGGTTTCGGGTGCATTTTCTGTCATAATTTTATGCATCATTATTCCTTTGTTGTAATTCAATGAGGAAAGGGGAGAGAGAGGGGGGAGAGAATGAGAGAGAAGGGGGGAAGAGGGAGAGTAAAGGGTGATAGAATGAGAGACATAAGGGGGATAGCGTGAGTGAGAGAGAGAGAGAGAGAGAGAGAGAGAGAGAGAGAGAGAGAGAGAGAGAGAGAGAGAGAGAGGGGAAGAGAAGACAGGAGGAAAAAAAGAGATGGACAAAGGGAGAGAGAAAGAGGAGAGGAAGAAAGAGAGAGAGAGAGAGCAAATGAGAGAGAGAGAGGGGGGGAGAAAGAGAGAGAGAGAGAGAAAGAAACACACACACACACACACACACACACACACACACACACACACACACTCACACTCAAAGAGACAGAAAGAAGGTGAAACAAAATAAGAATCTTGGAAGAGAAGCGATCGAAACAACAAACAGTAGGTACCGAAAGCAACTAGTACCGAGGTCGATTGAGGCGAGACCGCCCTTGTCAATGAAAATCTCCCGCGTGAAGCACTAATCTATGGCCGTCCATGCGTCATACTGACTGGATACTGTTGCCTGGCTTCACACTAATGGCGAAGAGGGGGGAGGGGGGAGGGAGTTGGGGTGGTGAAAAAAGGCACACTCCTCGTGAGAGAGGGAGAGAGAGAGGGAGAGAGCCAGAGAGGGAGAGAGCCAGGTAGAGAGAGAGGAGAGAGAGAGAGAGGGGGGCGGGAGAGAGAGAGAGGAGAGAGAGAGAGACAGGGAGGGAGAGAGAGACAGGCACTAGGGAGAGAGAGAGTGAGTGAGAGAGAGGGAGAGAGAGGAGAGAGAGAGAGAGAGGGAGAGAGAGAGGGATAGAGAGGGAGAGGGAGGGAGAGAGAGAGAGAGAGGAGAGAGAGACAGGGAGGGTGAGAGGGAGAGAGTGAGAGAGAGGGAGAGAGAGGAGAGAGAATTGAATTGAATTGAACTTTATTTTCTTACAATCTGTGAGAGCAAGGGGGAGGGAGAGAGATAGAGGAGAGAGAGATAGAGGAGAGAGAGAGAGGGAGGGTGAGAGGGAGGGAGAGAGGGAGGGAGAGAGAGAGAGAGAGTGAGGGAGAGAGAGAGAGAAAGAGTGAGGGAGAGAGAGAGAGGGAGAGAGAGAGAGAGAGAGAGAGAGAGAGAGAGAGAGAGAGAGAGAGAGAGAGAGAGAGATAGAGAGATAGAGAGAGAGAAAGAGAGAGAGAGAGAGAGAGAGAGAGAGAGAGAGAGAGAGAGAGAGAGAGAGAGAGAGAGAGAGGCATACACACACACGTACGTACACACACACTCTCCACTTTGACACATACTAAAATCAAGTCTGGGTATCCTCCGTGCAGATAAGATTTTTGTTAATAGAATTAATTTCTTAACTGGCATTTATGGCCTTTTGTGTGCAAATAATTCATTAAAAAAAAGTCTAACTCTGCGCAAGAAGCTGTGCAGGATGATGATGTTTGGCATGTGTCCATATGTAGGGATGGCCTTATCCCAGATAACATCCTGGCGATGTCTGAGATGGCGAGTCGATTTGTTTTCACGGTTGTTATGTTTTTAACATCCTCACACTCGGTACGGCTATGCGGGACAGCTATTTTCACGGTTGTTGTGTTTTTAACGTCCTCACACTCGGTACGGCTATGCGGGACAGCTATTTTCACGGTTGTTGTGTTTTTAACGTCCTCACACTCGGTACGGCTATGCGGGACAGCTATTTTCACGGTTGTTGTGTTTTTAACATCCTCACACTCGGTACGGCTATGCGGGACAGCTATTTTCACGGTTGTTGTGTTTTTAACATCCTCACACTCGGTACGGCTATGCGGGACAGCTATTTTCACGGTAAGGACTATGACTTTGAGGGTGGAGGAGGTGGGGGGGGGGGATTTATTCAAGCAGCAAACAATAACTACCCGAAGCAAACACCGCTGGGGTCGATAGATATATCACTTCTTGGACGAAGGAATACAGTCCACACATTTCCATAAATCTACTGGAGGAAGGTCCTCAGGACTGGAAGTAGAGGCAGCGCATATCAATCATTTCCCCCCGCAAGCAATTAGCAAAGAGGTTGATGGATATGAGACACTAACAGTGGTAATCAAGAGATATCTTGTGTGTCTGGCAAAAATCCACTGGAATCACTACGCCCGGACAAGACAGCTCTGGGTTATAGAAGAAATTGGGACAAAAATATGAAGGTGACGGAGGGAGGGACAGTGGTCGGGGAGGGGGAGAGAATAGGGCTGGCAGGACGAGAGCAGCTCCCGTTGAAGAGGAGACTGGATGAGTGGAAGAAACTATGCTCGCTTTAAATTCGACTCCAAAAAGTATGTTTTGTCGGTGTTGTATGCGACCCAAGAAAGTTTTTTGTTGATCCCAAGTGCGACTCAAGAAAGTATGTTATGTTGGTCTCGAATGCGACTCAAAAAAGTTATTGTTGTTGATCTCATACTACGACTCAAAACAATATTCTGTTGATCGCACATGCAACTCAGTCACATAAAGCATTTTGTTCACCACCCCTTATTTCGCAGCCGTTTTCGAAAGATTCGACATGGTCTAAGTTGTCGAGAGCAACTGAAGAACACCTCACACAGCTTTCACAAATACAAATAAGGATAAGGATAAGATTCATGTAGTCCTGTGAGGTTACCCTTCATGGAAATCCGGGCTGCTTTTTCACTGGGGAAAGCGAGCTGCCATACAGTACGGCGCTACCCAATATGTTATTTTTCCTGCATGCGCGTATTCGTGTTTCCAAACCCTGAGACTTTCGCTGTGAGATTGGGATCTTTATCGTGGGCATGCGTGCACACGGGGTGTTCGGACACCGAGGAGAGTCTGCACAAAGTGGACTCTGGGATATAAATCCCTTGCCGAACGTGGGGATCGAACCCACACCGATAGCGACAACTGGTTTTGAAGCCAGCGCCGCTACCGACTGAGCTATATCCCCTAAAAAAAAACCAAAGCAATCAAGATTCGAGTTAAAGCTTTGCTCAGACCATATCGAGCGCTTCTCACAGTGGTGTCCATCAAATCTAAATTACAGCAGCAAGGCTCAGCTGAATGATCCGAAGAATGGTGAAGATTGGGGATTAGTCGAGTTAGGATAAGGAGGAGGGGGTGGAGGGGTGGGGGGTGGGGGTGGAAGGGGGGGGGGAGGGTTACCCTCCTGTTACACATCATGACATTATGAACGAAAGGTCCCTTCTGTCTGGTGTGAACGATCAACTTCACCACCACAGATCTTCTCAGGCTTTTACATGGGATGAGAGCATCATTCAACTGTTACACGTGGCAGACATCCACAGCATGACTGCATAGCTCCTGCGCAATGTGAAATTATTTGTTGTTTTGGTGGGGTTTTTTTGTGTGAGTGTGTGGTGGGAAAATCAACTTTTCTTCTGAAATATTAGGGCTTACAAACGGAGATGTCTTATTTTACAATCTTAATATAACAACAACAACTTATTCATAATGTATTTATATCATGTAAAATGAATAGTGGAATTGTTTGTTGAATTAACTTCGTAAGCTACACGTGAACATAATTACACCAATCTGAGAAATGTGTCACACACAATGCCCACTCCAGCACAACAAGCACCCAGCGTGTTGATGTTTGGTACGTGTCCAAGTGAAGGCATGCTCTTATTCGACATGAGAAATGATTTGTCAGATCTGCGGCGATAAACATGACCGTGGTCACAGGAAGGACACCATCTTTAACACAAACATTTACGGCTGTCACACCATCTTTAACACAAACATTTACAGCTGTCACACCATCTTTAACACAAACATTTACAGCTGTCACACCATCTTTAACACAAACATTTACAGCTGTCACACCATCTTTAACACAAACATTTACAGCTGTCACACCATCTTTAACACAAACATTTACAGCTGTCACACCATCTTTAACACAAACATTTACAGCTGTCACACCATCTTTAACACAAACATTTACAGCTGTCACACCATCTTTAACACAAACATTTACAGCTGTCACACCATCTTTAACACAAACATTTACGGCTGTCAGAAACAGCCACGTGGAACTTGAAACGCAAAGAAGACTGTTTGTAAACCTTTTTTCTCATTGTTTTCTTGTTTGTTTGATTATCTGTCCTTGTGTTGCTCCGTTAACAATGGCAGTAGAGATATAACCAAACAGAAAAATAGATGGGGAGAGAGAGAGAAGGTGGAGGGGGGGGGGGGGAGCGTGAGTCCTTTGTCACAAAATCGATGACAACATTGCTGTAACTGCTCTGGGAACAAAACCAATCTTTCAAACAACAAGCTTTAAAACGGTTCCAGGGTCTTGAATTTCCTGTTGAAGGGAGAGGATTAAAACGAGGCTGGAGGTGGTGGTGGGGGTATGGGATGGGGGGTGTTCGGAATTAAAGCGGTAGTCTCCACAGGTTACAAAACACAACGCAATTGCATTGAAAACTATATCACATGTACTTTGACCTACTCAAATTTGAAGTACTGCAGAACGAGGTAAAGAAACGCGTGTTCAAACAAGAGGGACCAAACATCTTATTTGCCCTACCTACCGACTCAAAAGGCATGCAATTCCAACGCTTCAAGATCTAAAGATTCCAACATCACAGCACGGTCTTTTTGACGTCTGATCTTTCATTTCCTTTCATTACTTATACTTTATTATCCCATTGCTGAGAAATACGGTTTAGTTTCTTTAATCTAAATGATTAATTAAAAACCGTCCCACTCTGCACAGGGAGCAGCCAGGCTGTTGTTGTTTGGTATGTGTACAGGTGGAGGGATGACCATATCCCATGTCAGGCAAGGTCAGGCAAGGTCAGGCAAGGTCAGGTAAGGCCAGGCAAGGCCAGACAAGGCCAGATAAGGCCAGGCCAGGTCAGGCAAGGCAAGGCAAGGCAAGGTCAGGCAAGGCAAGACCATATCCCACGTCAGGCAAGACAAGGCAAGGCAAGACCATATCCCACGTCAGGCAAGGCAAGGCAAGGCAAGGCCATATCCCACGTAAGGCAAGGCAAGGCAAGGCAAGGCAAGGCAAGGCAAGGCAAGACCATATCCCACGTCAGGCAAGGCAAGACCATATCCCACGTAAGGCAAGGCCAGGCCAGGCCAGGCAAGGCCAGGCAAGGCAAGGCAGGGCAAGGCAAGAAAATATCCCACGTCAGGCAAGGCAAGGCAAGGCAAGACCATATCCCACGTAAGGCAAGGCAAGGCAAGGCAAGACCATATCCCACGTACAAGTCCGGACAGATCTCAGACGGTGAGCTTGGCTGAGGTGCACGAAGTGAAACGTGGCGCCACCCTATTGGTGGTACGCACCCGCGGGGTCGGATTGATTGAAATTGAGATTTGTAGTGATTTTAACCAAATATTCCCATATAGACACTAGAACTAGGGACAACAATACTTAATTAGTATAGCATAGCTTCTTCTTCTTTTTTTGTTTATAACAATCAGACGACACGGCTTGTTCCCACCCTTCGTGCACCTGAGCCCCGAATTGTCTACAAAGGAAAGCACTGCCCCTTTAAGGAGGGCGGAGCAGTCCCCGAGGGTCCAGTGAAAGGAGATGCAAGACACAAAGCACTCAGCCACTCCATCCCGCTCTCCAACAAGCCCCAGACCCGGCGAGTGAGGGACTGTTAGGAGATGAGGTGTGTCAATTGATTCTGCCCAACACCCGCTTTTTGTGCTCGGCCCCTGTTGATCTCAAATTGATGGCTGTTTGTCCTCCCACCCTGCTCCCATCGCCAGGGGAATGAAATTCTTATGCTTCCATCGCTCGTGATGGATGGAGCGTCTGCAACAAGTGGAGTTGTTGGATGTGTCTGCAGGGAAAAGGGGGAAGGGGGGGTGTTTGTGCGTGTGTGTGTGCGCGTGTGTGTGCGTGTGTGTGTGTGTGTGTGTGTGTGTGTGTGTGCCTGCGTGCGTGCGTGCGTGCGTGCATGCGTGCGTACTTCTGTGTTTTCAAGGGAGTTGGAACAATTTGCTTGTTTGATATAGGCTACATCATAAACATCAGAATGTCAGATAATTTACTTGACTGACGCACGTCTATACCAGGGGATTATTTATCTCTTCATGGAGGGAAATCCAGAATGACATTTTGATCAAGAACTCTTCCTTTCTCACGGTGATAAGATTACAATCATTGTCGTCTGGCATTCAAATGGCTTTAATGAAATCGCGGAGGAAATGAAACCAATGTGGCAAACGTGTCACCTAATTAGGCAATCTTCATTCAACATGGTAACGAGTGTTTGAAAATGATGTTCCATTCGGCGTTTTTCCAGAGCTGTGGAAATGAGACCTGACATCTCATCTATTAAGAAACTGTTCGCCATTGAACTAAACCAGCTCTTGTGGAGGTAACCGATGGGCTAACAGTGAGAATGTTGTGCAGAACAAACAAGTGCAGAATGTCGACCGGAATCTTCACCACCCACCTCAACAGAACATATTCAAAATGTTGGTATGGCCAATGGGGAAAAACAACCACCTCTTCACAAAACATAACTTTTCAAGAACAACTAACATCCATTGTAGTATGTTGCGCAGGAAAAAGTCCTATTTTCAACGAATTCATCATCTCCGGCTTACAAAAATTAAGACAACTCCCTTGAATTCAATCGAATTTTACTTACTTTCATCCCTGTTTCATGCGATGGAACACAAAATCCGTATGTCCCTTGATGGGTTAAGCGTCTGCGAGGAACGGAGTTGCTAGAATGAGTATGCAATATAGGGGGCTTGGAGAGTTTACGTGTTTGATGTACATCGATCCTCAACAAGGTAATTTTACATCTTGATGAGAAAAAAATTATGTTTGAGATTTTTTTCCGGAGCTTTTATTTTCTCGCGATAACAAGAACACAATCGATATTCTTACTTGTTTGATGTCATCTTTAACCAGAGAAGTTGAGAGCCTTGTGGCGGAAATTAAGTCAGAGATTCTCTTCAAGAGCTCATTTTTCTCGCGATAACAAGATTACAATCGATAGAGTTTTACAACTGGTTTTACAAAAACATCTCTAATTAGAGAAATAGTTTTTAGCATGATGCATATGAATCTGAAACATCTCTATTCAGTGTTCTTCTTGGGATCGATTTTGAAACCGCATTTGTTAACAGGATGCGACGGGCGCAGTGGCGTGGTGGTAAGACGTCGGCTTCCTAATCGGGAGATCGTGAGTTCGAATCCCGGTCGCTGCCGTCTGGTGGGTTAAGAGTGGAGATGTTTCCGATCTCCCAGGTCAACTTATATGCAGACCTGCTAGTGACTTAACCCCCTTCGTGTGTACACGCAAGCACAAGACCAAGTGCGCACGGAAAAGATTATTACTTACTTTATTTGGTGTTTAACGTCGTTTTCAACCACGAAGGTTATATCGCGACGAGGGAAAGGGGGGAGATGGGATAGGGGAAAGGGGGGAGATGGGATAGAGCCACTTGTTAAGTGTTTCTTGTTCACAAAAGCACTAATCAAAAAATTGCTCCAGGGGCTTGCAACTAGTACAATATATGACCTTACTGGGAGAATGCAAGTTTCCAGTACAAAGGACTTAACATTTCTTACATACTGCTTGACTAAAATCTTTACAAACATTGACTATATTCTATACAAGAACCACTTAACAAGGGTAAAAGGAGAAACAGAATCCGTTAGTCGCCTCTTACGACATGCGGGGTGCAGAGAAATAAGGATGTGGAAAAGAAGACTTTTGGTAAGTGAAATAAAGGTGATGGATCCAGTCAGGTAGAAATAAGACAACAAGAAAAGAATTGGAAAACTGCAGGGAATAGTAGGGAGAGTTTTCTTGGAAGGAAATATAGGTAAAAGGACTGGTAAGGCAGAAATAAGACAAAAGAAGAGAAGTAAAGGGGTGGGGTAGCTCTGTTTAAACGCTCCCGCCGCGTAATCCATGTCAGAGTTCGGTGGGTTATAGAAACACGAATATACCCAGCATGCCTCCCCCGAAATCGGCGTATGCTGCCTGAATGGCGGGGTAAAAACGGTCATACACGTAAAATTCCACTCGTGCTAAAAACATGAGTGAACGTGGGAGTCTAAGCCCATGAACGAAAAAGAGGAAGGAGAAGTTAACAGGATGCTGACCACTGACCAAACAATCTCTTGGACAGATGTAATATGACAATGTATCGATTGAACACTGGATTTCCCTTCTTTGAGCCATATGTGACGACAACAATCCATATTTAAGCGGCCAGCCGAGACTACAAAATAGTGCATGTTTGTGTGCGTTCAATCATAAAAACTAAAATTTATTCTAACCAGAATCGATCGATACATAAATTTTATTTGTATTTTTGACCAAAATATGACATTTTACACAGATCTCGACAGTCAGTGTTCACCTCGGCCGCTAGCGCGGTCTCGGAGGAACACTGACTGTCTCGATCTGTGTAAAATGTCATATTTTGGTCAAAAGTACAAATAACGTATAATAGCCAGTTTGTCTTGTACATTACAAAATAATCATGTTTACTGGAAACTCAAAACTCAAAAAGCTCTTAAATTCAACTAATGTTACTCTCTCGCTTTTACACTTCAAGGGGAATGCAATTCTCATGCTTCGCTCGCTATGAAAGATGGGAGGTTTGAAGGAATCGAATAGAGTTGGTTGGTACGCCTGCTCCGGAACGAGTGGAGGGGGGGGGGGGGGGGGGGGGGGGTCCAGAGGGGCGGGTTGCAACAGTTTACTTATTTGACGTACATCTCCCGTCCATTTAATTCCGATTTCGCAGGAGAGATCAAGTTTGAGATGTTGTTTCAGAACTAACACGTTTTCTCGCGGTAACAAGATGAGAATCGATTGAGTCTGGCCGCCAGGGCGCGCTAATAGAGGTGGGGAGAAACCACGATGGGAAAGGTTTGCCTCGCGTATCGTGTTTAGTTCTTATCAAAAGGTTCACTGGCCGGCAAGAAAAACTCACGTTTGAAATCTTGCTTGTTAGGGGGGAACATGCTTGAAGTAATGCGATTATCAAGCTGCGGTGTACTGTGAAGTATGATCCAGATTTACGAATAGGATACTCTTGTTGGAGAAAACACGACAGAATCAAGCCACAGACATTATCTTCTTTTAAGTGGCACTTAACGCTAAAAACCCACTTTTATACAAATAGTTGTTGTTTTCCCATGTGCTACGGAGATTTTTTTTTAAATGGTCCAAAGACTAAAATCAGCGACAGAGGTGTCAACAAACAAACACACAAATTGGTTAACATTGTCACTGAAATTCTCACTTTTGAGTCATAAGAAACATCACGAATCTCTTGCGTTCAGCTAATTCTCAATGTTACCCCTGTTCCATTGCAAAGAATGGGTGGAAGGTGTGCAAGGAATTGAATTGTTTGATGTGTCTGCTGCAGCAGTGGGCGGAAACAGAAGATTCAGTTGTCTGATGCACAGCTCTTCTTCGTTCGCTACATTCTGATAATCATCGCTCCACGGCTATTGCCAGTTGTCTCTCTGACCGGACGCTACAGTCCTACGCGAATCTATCAAAACAAGAATACAAAGTTATCTCCCATATGTTTTTCGCGAGCACTGATCTAAATTTAAGATCAGTGTTCGCGAGACGAAAATGATTGCAGATTGGCCGACTTCGACAGTGATCTTCGTTCTGTTCTTCACAGTTATGATAAAGACATAGTTCTAAGGTCAAAACAAGTCGAAATTTTGGGACTGCTGCCGGAAGGAGACCGTAATATATGGTATAACTGTCAACTGGTTACAGAAAAAATCGTCTGCTCCAGTGAGCGCCGAAACCAAACGGTTGATTATCACGTGACACTTTTTCCATATTTAGAGTTGTTTACACAGTAAATACAGCCGCGAAAAATAGCTCGCTTGAAACTGTCTTACATATCAATTTCTTTGTAATTTAAAAATTACACAACACCATGAAAAATCATTATCGACGATCGCGAATCTGCTTACATCCATAACACATTACGAAAAGATCTAAATATGTAAAAAATCGATTTCCTCATCAGACAAGGAAAACCAAGGCATCCTGTCAGGGAGAGAATGAGCCGAACTCATTTTGACCTGAGTTCAGGATGCGTTCGCTACAGATCATGATGGAGCAATCAAGAATTAGATGAGCTTCCTGAGAGATAACATGATCATGCAGAACCTGATTGCTTCTGGCGCAAAAAGCGAACCAGTTTTATGAACTTGTCGCTAATTTAGAAAATCGTAGTTTTAAAACAATTTTCTATTAAGCGTTTTTCCTGAGCTCAAGAAATCTAATTTAACAATGTGTTCAACCAGTGAAACAAAAACAACCTCGTTTAAACAAATCACATGTAAACAACAGCTAATGTGTTACTCGGGAAAATTTGTTTCAAAGTTTTCATTGAAAATGATCACTCCAGGGCGGATAGAAATAGGAAAGGTCTATCAAATTGGACTGACTTAATGTTCACTCCATCCACTTCATTGAGAAAGGAATGGAAACCTGACAGCTCGCCAAGATAGATGAGTGGAATTTGTGCAATTGAGTATTGTTTGTATCTGCAGTCGACGGGGGCGGCAATAGATCATGTATTTGTTTGATGTACAGCTTTTGTTCAGGCGTTACAGTTCATGATGGAGAAACCAAGTTCAATATGTTGTTCAAGAAATAAGAATAAACAGAGTCTGGCGTTACTGAAACCATGGAGATAATGAACCTGTCTGACACTAGTCCAGGCATCTTAGCCACTTTAGTGAAGGGAACGTTGAAGTGACAATGACTAGGTTTAAAATGTCCCTTATCAGAAAGTTCAACCTCATTCGTTTGATGTTTATTAAGCACATTTTCATATAAAGTTGGCGCTTCATACGGAAAAATGGCTTTGAAATTGACCCAAATCCTTCTTTGGGCTCTGTAAATGTCGTTTGGGGGTATGGTTGTAAAATGGTATCTACTGGTCACCCCAATGTATAAACTGAAAACTATTTCTGCACCAGAACACGCAGAAAGGATTGTATCTGCCTGATGTCTGATGCTTTTCAAAATCCCCAACCACTAACACCTTCAAAACGGACTTTAACTGACACTGTTGTTTTTCCCTATATAATCCTTACTATTTTTCCGAGACGTCGTCGTGTTGTGTATTTAGCTTGCCACAACCTCATACATGGTCCTAAAAGTTAAAGTTGAAGAAAATACTAAAGATAAATGAAAAAGCTGACGCAGTGTCATTCGCACCGTGAATCCCCCCATGGGAACATACTAAAGTCTGGTTCCAAATAGGCTCAATTTCCTTCTATTTCTTTGTATTTCTGCCTCGTAGGGGTAGGGGTGTTCAAACCAAAGGCACCTTTAAACCAAAATTCAAATCACACATCTTACAATACTAAGACACTCAGCAGTAAAAGGGTGTCTGCTGGTAAAAAATTCCAAACAATCCTAAAAGTACTTCACTACTAAAAGTGCTTTTAAAAAGAGCCGTTATTTTTCCCTCTATATTCAGTATTGTGTTTTCTGCGAACATGTAGTCTATTTAGATGGTTGTCGTGTGCACTTGAGTTGCTAAAGCGTTTTCAGTTGGGCATATGTCGAAAAGCAAAGAATTAGCCCTTTGAAAACCATCAGAACTGTCACACAAAAATAACATTTACCTATCTCACCAACTGACCAAACATAGGGCTTTTCCTTATGTATTATGTATTGTCGTGTTTTTTGTAGCATACTTGTGAAAACAGCCACCACTGTTGTAAATGATACTTTAAAGAGCATTATTTCATTTTTACAGTTGAAGGACAACCTGGACTGCCGTATATTACAGCTGTTTTACAATCAGCCAAAATTTTCTTAACAAACGTATGTTAAGAACAACTCCCACAGTGAAATTGAAGGAAAACAAAGTGAAAATCCGCCTGCCATAGAGGAGCTAAAGAATCAACAATAAACGACTGCATGGATAGCTTGATGCACGAATGCATTGCGGACATGTTTGTCTCCAACCAAGAGAAAGTTCCAAAAAATCCCTTTTGTGCTTCTTATTATACAGTGACGTCAAAGACAGCCTTTTCTGCTGTTCATACATTCAGGGGTTATGGTTACACTAAACGACGTAGTTGTAGCCATACTGCCATCCAGATTTATTTTTTCCTTGCGAGCAGTCACAGGGTGTTTGTGCTGTCTGCCAACCGTTAGATGACCCCGCCCAAGTCTGTTAAGGGACCGTTTGACCGTTATAGAACGCGTCTTTTTGATTTTTTGGCACAGTTGGAAACGGTTGATTTTTATCCCTACCATTGTTTCCAAACATTATATAGGAATGTTTTGTGAACAACGGATAATAGCCGCTACTCGCATGTGTAGCAAAAGTGAGCGTACATACTCACCCTGGTCGTCCAGCCGTTGTCCGTTGCCCGTCTTTATCTGTCTGTACTGAACATTACCTTTGGATATTTCTCCAACGCTATGAAGTGAAGAAACACCAAATGTTGCAAAATGTTGTATGACCCCAAGAGCTCAAAAAAGATACTTGAGAACCTTGACCTTACCATAAGGTCAAGGTCACAGGGAGAATGAATGTGGTCTAAAAACTGCAAAATTTCACATTGTGCCAGTTTTCTGGAAAACAAATTAAAAACAGCGGGCTTAGTTTTGTATGGTATACAAGAAAAAGAAAGCCTTATCTTCTGATACCATTTTGGTTGACCTCGGTTCAATGTCAAGGTCAGAGGAGCCCTTCAAAGTTGAATTGTAGACATATTTTGATGTGAGCTTGCCCCTTTAACTTTACTATGGACGATATCTCTTACAAACTTAAACACTGAGTGGGGCGTTTGTTAGAATTTCATACATCTGGTCACATATCGTTAGGGTCAAGGTCACATTGACCCCTATGAAAAATGTGACCAAGCCGGGTAAAGAAATCCATGTGTCTTGGTAAAAAATCTTAACAAAGCAAAGCCCATGCGACTCTCATGCTTGACCTTTGTCTTAAAGTGACCTTGACCTTCAGGTGACCTTGAAGGTGAAGGTCTAACAACTGAAGCTGGCAAGGACATTGTACACTATTAGAACTGTTTTACAGATTTTTCCTACCAAATTACACATGACCTTTGGCCAAGGTCAAGATCATCAAAGGTCACACATCACAAGGCTATCAATTCAAGACATAGGAAGCATAAACATACTTATTGGCACTTTCTACAAAGAGACATTGTCACTTTTAGTGATTCAATTGCCCGTTTCAGTCACATTTCATAAGGGGCAAAGTGACCTTGACCTTGATGATATGTGACTAAATGTGGCTCAATATCAGTATATAACATGTGCCCCACACAATTATGAAGTTTGAAAGATTTTTTTCATAGTTCAGGGTCAAGGTCACTTCAAAACATGTATACAATTCAACTTTGAAGGACTCCTGTGACCTTGACATTGAAGCGAGGTCAACCAAAATGGTATCAGAAGATAAGGCTTTCTTTTTCTTGTATACCATACAAAACTAAGCCCGCTGTTTTTAATTTGTTTTCCAGAAAACTGGCACAATGTGAAATTTTGCAGTTTTTAGACCACATTCATTCTCCCTGTGACCTTGACCTTAAGGTAAGGTCAAGGTTCTCAAGTATCTTTTTTGAGCTCTTGGGGTCATACAACATTTTGCAACATTTGGTGTTTCTTCACTTCATAGCGTTGGAGAAATATCCAAAGGTAATGTTCAGTACAGACAGATAAAGACGGGCAACGGACAACCAGGGTGAGTATGTACGCTCACTTTTGCTACACATGCGAGTAGCGGCTATTATCCGTTGTTCACAAAACATTCCTATATAATGTTTGGAAACAATGGTAGGGATAAAAATCAACCGTTTCCAACTGTGCCAAAAAATCAAAAAGACGCGTTCTATAACGGTCAAACGGTCCCTTAACAGACTTGGGCGGGGTCATCTAACGGTTGGCAGACAGCACAAACACCCTGTGACTGCTCGCAAGGAAAAAATAAATCTGGATGGCAGTATGGCTACAACTACGTCGTTTAGTGTAACCATAACCCCTGAATGTATGAACAGCAGAAAAGGCTGTCTTTGACGTCACTGTATAATAAGAAGCACAAAAGGGATTTTTTGGAACTTTCTCTTGGTTGGAGACAAACATGTCCGCAATGCATTCGTGCATCAAGCTATCCATGCAGTCGTTTATTGTTGATTCTTTAGCTCCTCTATGGCAGGGGGATTTTCAATTTGTTTTCCTGCAATTTCACTATGGGAGTTGTTCTTAACATACGTTTGTTAAGAAAATTTTGGCTGATTGTAAAACAGCTGTAATATACGGCAGTCCAGGTTGTCCTTCAACTGTAAAAATGAAATAATGCTCTTTAAAGTATCATTTACAACAGTGGTGGCTGTTTTCACAAGTATGCTACAAAAAACACGACAATACATAATACATAAGGAAAAGCCCTATGTTTGGTCAGTTGGTGAGATAGGTAAATGTTATTTTTGTGTGACAGTTCTGATGGTTTTCAAAGGGCTAATTCTTTGCTTTTCGACATATGCCCAACTGAAAACGCTTTAGCAACTCAAGTGCACACGACAACCATCTAAATAGACTACATGTTCGCAGAAAACACAATACTGAATATAGAGGGAAAAATAACGGCTCTTTTTAAAAGCACTTTTAGTAGTGAAGTACTTTTAGGATTGTTTGGAATTTTTTACCAGCAGACACCCTTTTACTGCTGAGTGTCTTAGTATTGTAAGATGTGTGATTTGAATTTTGGTTTAAAGGTGCCTTTGGTTTGAACACCCCTACCCCTACGAGGCAGAAATACAAAGAAATAGAAGGAAATTGAGCCTATTTGGAACCAGACTTTAGTATGTTCCCATGGGGGGATTCACGGTGCGAATGACACTGCGTCAGCTTTTTCATTTATCTTTAGTATTTTCTTCAACTTTAACTTTTAGGACCATGTATGAGGTTGTGGCAAGCTAAATACACAACACGACGACGTCTCGGAAAAATAGTAAGGATTATATAGGGAAAAACAACAGTGTCAGTTAAAGTCCGTTTTGAAGGTGTTAGTGGTTGGGGATTTTGAAAAGCATCAGACATCAGGCAGATACAATCCTTTCTGCGTGTTCTGGTGCAGAAATAGTTTTCAGTTTATACATTGGGGTGACCAGTAGATACCATTTTACAACCATACCCCCAAACGACATTTACAGAGCCCAAAGAAGGATTTGGGTCAATTTCAAAGCCATTTTTCCGTATGAAGCGCCAACTTTATATGAAAATGTGCTTAATAAACATCAAACGAATGAGGTTGAACTTTCTGATAAGGGACATTTTAAACCTAGTCATTGTCACTTCAACGTTGTTCTCTAATATGCCTGGACTACACGCTTATTCGGAAGAGTCAAGATCGTCATGAAAAATGTTTTGCCTACTTTATTTGCGAAATTTGTTGAAAATTATATTTAATGAAAATTGTCAGATATATTATGCTTATACTGCACATGAAATCATCCAACCAACAACAGCTGTACTCTGTAAGAAAGAATAAATTATGTTTTCCAGCGTGTTAAAAAAAACACCATTGAATTTGACTGGCTTTTGCTATAGCTCGATCTATTTCACTGGAGAGAATTACCCTCTAACGGCTCGCTAAGATAAGATGGATGGACTTTGTGCGAGGGATGGAGTTGTTGGATGTGTCTGCAGTCATGGGGGCGGCAAAAGACAATTTAGTTGTTTGATGTACGGCTCTTGTGCGAGCGCTTCACATCTTGATGGCGAAACCAAGTTTTAGATGTCGCTCGAAAGCTTCCATTTTCTGACAGCAACAGGATTGAAATCGATAAAGACTGGCGATCAGAGGGGGACTATTGAGACCCGCCGAAGATCGACCCGATAGATATCAATCTCTTGTTCAAGGGTTACAACCTGAAAAAGAGTTCAAGCAAGTTTCAGCAGAAAAAAACTTGAGTGAAGCTGAATAAATGTTGCCAGTTATTTGACACACTAGGGACACCATCTGGCCAGAGGAGACAGCGCTACAAAAGAAGCTATACCGGCGGCCCCACAGAGGACATCACGTTTCGCCCTCCCATCCGGACTGACGATCTAACAGCGAACGACAAGAAGATTTGACACACTGAACTTTACTGGAGAAGTAAATAACCTTATAACCGCATAGTGCTTTTAGTTATGCGCTATAGAAATCTCCTTAATAAATAAATAATTGAACATTCAGGTCTGAAATCTATTTTAAAAGACGTTGTCTTTGGGGTTAAAGAAGAGCTGAGTTGAATAAATGGTTCATTTGATTTAATATTAATCTGATGTGTTACAAGGTTAGGTCTTGACAGGATATTAAATAAGGAATCTTTTTTCTTGCTGTTTCTTGTTGTTGCTGACGCAAACAAAGCAGCACCTAAACTATCTGAGGCTCTTAGGGCGTAACTCTTTCAGGAGAATAAAACAGGGCGAGAGGTGTCCGAAATATACATGTGTAACCGTGTGCCGAAACACTACGATCACCTCGGGAAGCGAAGTGCAATCAAACAGGATTGAAAATGTTAGGGCTAAGAAACTGTTATGCAAACCCGAAGGTTTCCATGAACCTACAGACAATCGGAAACCACCAGACCCCATCACAAACAGAATTCTACAATCCACTGGTGTTGACTTTTAAAGGCCAACAACTCGGGTGCAGAGTCTGCTGTGAAAGGAGCGGTAGCCTCCCCTGTCACACATGTACCACCTATTGAGGACACTCTTCATACACATCTTTTCTTCTCTCGTTCGTAAAACGAAAACGAGAGTCCGTCAAATTTGAAAACAGAAATAAAGCACCCTGAAACAAAATGGGAAGAAAATCACAAATATCACATCGTATATTATTTAATCAAGGGAGTGCCCAGAGGCAAAAAGAGAAAGAGAGAGAGACACACAGACACAAATCCTATTTCGTCTCGCTCATTCCATTGTACTTTATTTCATCAAGTATGATTTCAGAAATCGAAGACTATGTCTCAAAACGGAAACTTAAGCTGATTTGACGCGAGGGATTACAGAGTTAAGAATAATGAGTCTCGTTGCATACACGAACGCACGCACAAATACAGACTAACACACATACAGACAGAAAGACAGGCAGACAGACAGACAGACAAACGCCCGCCCGCGCACGCACACACACACACACACACACACACACACACACACACACACACACACACACACAAACAAAGTGTAACAAAAGTCCACCTATCTTAGGGACAGAAAACAGATGCAATCATACATTGGAGACGTCATTGTTGTCATTATTGTGTCTTCAAGTGAAAACATGAGCTGCTTTGGTGTAAGTTGTGGCATTCACAAGTAACATGAGTCGTTCTTTGGTGTAAGTTGTGGCATTCACAAGTAACATGAGTCGTTCTTTGGTGTAAGTTGTGGCATTCACAAGTAACACGAGTCGTTCTTTGGTGTAAGTTGTGGCATTCACACGTAACATGAGTCGTTCTTTGGTGTAAGTTGTGGCATTCACACGTAACATCAGTCGTTCTTTGGTGTAAGTTGTGGCATTCACACGTAACATGAGTCGTTCTTTGGTGTAAGTTGTGGCATTCACAGGTAACATGAGTCTTTCTTTGGTGTAAGTTGTGGCATTCACAAGTAACATGTCTTTCTTTGGTGTAAGTTGTGGCATTCACAGGTAACATGAGTCTTTCTTTGGTGTAAGTTGTGGCATTCACACGTAACATGAGCTGCTTTGGTGTAAGTTGTGGCATTCACAAGTAACATGAGTCGTTCTTTGGTGTAAGTTGTGGCATTCACAAGTAACATGAGTCTTTCTTTGGTGTAAGTTGTGGCATTCACAAGTAACATCAGTCGTTCTTTGGTGTAAGTTGTGGCATTCACAAGTAACATGAGTCTTTCTTTGGTGTAAGTTGTGGCATTCACAAGTAACATGAGTCTTTCTTTGGTGTAAGTTGTGGCATTCACAAGTAACATCAGTCGTTCTTTGGTGTAAGTTGTGGCATTCACAAGTAACATGAGTCGTTCTTTGGTGTAAGTTGTGGCATTCACAAGTAACATGAGTCGTTCTTTGGTGTAAGTTGTGGCATTCACAAGTAACATCAGTCGTTCTTTGCCTTTCGTGGTGATGTTAACCTTTTAAGCACTACCACGTTTTGAAAATGTTCTCAATCTTACTACCACTCTCGATGTCTGATTGGGGGAAAAAGAACATGCGAATAAACCGAACTAATTCCCCTAATGGTCTGTATTTCAACTGGAATACCGGGGAAAAAAGTTCACATTCTGTACATTTCCAATAAGGAATTTGCACAAAAAAGAGACTAATTTACCAATATGAAAAAGTTACAAACAAAAATGGCCAATGTTCATGAGGATGGGAGTGGTATACTATAAATGCCTATTACACTGAAAGGTGATGTGAAAGGATTGACGCAACCAATTTCTACAAATGCTGCTGAAACAGAAGTAACGCTTTGAATGCTTGCTGGAGGCAATAGACAGTAAATCAAACTGATTCCTCTGGTGATCTCTAAGTCAACTGACAGACGTGTTAATGGGAACATTCAATATTTGTATTTGTCTGATACGAAATCGGAAAAAAACCTTATTGTACAAACATAACAAATGACATGCAAAAATAGCAACATTTCCTGAAAAAAATTGGAGATACGCCATACTGGCTTTTCACTTTTAAGTGATTTAAAAGGATTAACATAAAACATTTTGTGAAAATGCTGCTCAAACAGAAAATAACACTTTGCTAGAGGCGCTAACCAATTAACCAAACGGATTCCCCTAGATTCCCCTAGCGATCGGGCCGACTGCTTATGTCAACAAGTAAGTGTGTTAAAACTTAAATAGACATTTTCAATATTTGTATTCGTCTGATACGAAATTGCAGAGAAAGCTTATTTTGCCTGTATCAAAAACTGACTTGGAAAAATGGCCTATTTGAGGGGAAAAGACAGATATGTCATCATACAAATGGCCTATTTGAGGGGAAAAGACAGATATGTCATAATACAAATGGCCTATTTGAGGGAAAAAGACAGATATGTCATAATACAAATGGCCTATTTGAGGGGAAAAGACAGATATGTCATAATACAAATGGCCTATTTGAGGGAAAAAGACAGATATGTCATAATACAAATGGCCTATTTGAGGGGAAAAGACAGATATGTCATAATACAAATGGCCTATTTGAGGGGAAAAGACAGATATGTCATAATACAAATGGCCTATTTGAGGGGAAAAGACAGATATGTCATAATACAAATGGCCTATTTGAGGGGAAAAGACAGATGTCATAATACAAATGGCCTATTTGAGGGGAAAAGACAGATGTCATAATACAAATGGCCTATTTGAGGGGAAAAGACAGATATGTCATAATACAAATGGCCTATTTGAGGGGAAAATACAGATATGTCATAATACAAATCACCTTTTGACTTGAAAGAGATTTAACATTGTTGACACAACCATTTTGTGAAAATGCTGCTGAGATAAATATAGCGCTTTGCTTGACACAACACCAATACACCCAACTGATTTCCCTTGTCAGGGCACTGAGAAGGCAGAGGGCAGAAGTGTCAAAAGAAAGTGTATTATTTTTACTTGGCTGATACGAAATTGCAGAGACATTTGATTTTTTTGCCTACATAAAAAGCGACATCCAAAAGTGAAGGCGGTTTTTTGTTTGTGTGTTTTTTTCGGTGTTTTTTTCGGGGGGAGCTATATGCAATATATACCAATAAGCTTTTTAATTTGAAAATGATTTACAGGGATTGACAGAACCATTCTCCGAAAATGCTGCTCAAACAGAAATAGCAAATTGCTTGAGGCACGAACCACTAAAGCAAACTCTGGTGATTCCTATGTCAACAGGCAAGCGAAGGAAGGAAAAGTTCAATATTTGTACTGGTCCCATACGGATCAATTGCAGAGAATTTGGTTTTTTTTAACCACCTTTACTTCGATCAAACCTCCCCCCCCCCCCCCCCCCGAAAAAAATAAAATAATTACTAACGCTTCATACACACCTCCCTCTCCACCCCTGCCCCTTATATGACAAGTTGGCTGTTTCATTTGAATGTGCTAGTCTTTGTTTTGCGCTGATGTGCAAGTGGGCTGCTCATGTCAAGGAAAGTAATCTTTTATTTACTCTTATGGAATTGACATGGCTTCATTTGTCTAACGACATGAATTGTATCAGTGTGTGTGTGTGGGTGCGCGTGTGTGTGCGCGTCAGTGTGTGTGCGTGCATGCATGCATGCGTGCGTGCGTGTGTGTGAATGTGTAGACATAGACATACGAGCACGCACACACACTTGAAACTTCTATCACTGCATATCATTGACTCCAATAGCATTTTGACAGCAAGGAAATGCTGCTTGACCTATATGTCCCGTTGACTCAGCAGTGACTTCCTGGCCATCCGGCAGAACGCAGTACAGTTAGCAGCATCATAGCGCAAACAACGTGATTCATCCTTCCGTGCTGTCTCTCGCACTTGGCATACTCTCTCTTTTGTGCCCCTACCACACCCATCCCAAGGGAGAGGGACCCATTTTGACTTAATGTACAGCCCGCGAGATTTTGACTGCCAGTCTCACTACAGGAAAAAGTCCCAGAGAGAGAGAGAGAGAGAGAGAGAGAGAGAGAGAGAGAGAGAGAGAGAGAGAGAGAGAGCGAGAGCGAGAGAGAGAGAGAGAGACAGACAGACAGACAGACAGACAGACATAGAAAAAGACAGAGAAAGAGATAGACATGTAGAGAACACAGAGGCTGAAATCACGACTTTTACTATTCCCTGTGGACAATTTCAAAGCAGACTTGAAACTTTGGTGTTGTTGTAAGAGCATCGAATAGAAAAGAAAAGGGCAGAATTAAACTGGAGAGCTGAAAGATAGCATGCCCCCTTTCACTGGTATCCGATTACAACCTATATTTACACAGAATACGGGTTCTGCTGGCCTCAAGGTTTCATGCCCAAGGCAGGCGAGGATTCCAGCTTTCCTATCCTCCATCATAGCACAACATCCATATCGAAACTGGCCAGTCTCAACAGCCGCGTCCAAAAGAAAAACACGTCCTGCATAAAGTTGTTACGCTATCCTGTGATCCAGCAGAGCTATCTCTAATCACCCCCCACCCCCATACCCCCCACACAAAAATCTACCCACCCTTATTCACTGACAGCCAATGGCTAGTATCGATCACCTACCACCCTCTGCCCCCCCCCCCCCCCCCCCCGCCTACTGTCCTGCAGCGGGCTAGGAGTCAAGAGATCAACGGGATATTCGCAGCATGGATGAGAGAGCTGTCGAGCGTTTCATAACGGCGAGAACAGCGAGGTCGCTCGCTGCAAGGGTGCTGAGCAGGCCGGAGTGTCCAGGCAACAATATTGTGCTAGCTTGGCAAAAACTAAAAGACGACTGGTTGACATTAAAAGAGTTGTCGGTCGTCTCAACAACGTCGCCTTACAACCATACCAACAGTTGTTGACATCCTCGACACGAATTGTACACATGGACTGTTCACAATACATTTCTACACATTTCTCTTCTGAACACTGTTGTGCTCTTCTACCTAGTGTGACTACAACCATTATTGGCTACTGCAATGTTTATCATCTACATCCACATCCTGAATAGTCGGTGAAAAGTCAAAAGGATTGCAAGGCACAAATCAGCCATGCTTTCTCGTTCAGATATGCTCGCCTCAAATCCTAACTAGCCTCGTTGCGAGCAGTCTCCACAGAAACGCTCGATCTTCCGTCCCTTCCATTGCCAACTCGCCTTTTCTCAATAAATCATAGACTACCAAATTGAAATAGAGAGAAAAAAAAGCAAAAACGCTCTCTTTCATATTTACTCGCTAAAATAAAAGGAAAGAAAGAAAGAAGGAAGGAAAGAAAATATTTTCAAATCGCCTTTTGCGGGTCACTAAGAGACGGCCGTCTGGTAAAAGTGCAGGGCGAGGTAAGCGAAGGCTGCAGTGAGGCGGCGAATGAAGTGTGTCACCGACCACTGCTCGCCTGGAAAACTCGCCATTCCTCTCCATTCCGTCTCCATTAGCAGGCTTCCCCGACACTGGGCTGAGGGGCGGGCAGAGATCATTGAGCGAAAAATGCACAAACCCATGAAAGATGGTTTGGAAAAATACGAAACATGTTTCTCTTTCTTTCTTCTTTTTTTGTGTACCCCCCTCACCATTTCCCATTCTATAGAATACGGGCCGTTTTATTCGGCCCCTTCCCCCCAACCGCAAGCTCAACTTGGGTCTTTTCAATACAGTTCTTCTTTCAACGCTGCTCTGATCATAGGCCATGTGATACATTATCCCGTAGAAGATTTTAAACACACACACGCACGCACGCACGCACACACACACACACACGCACGCACGCACACACACACACACCCCTCCCCACGAGCCCCCCCCCCCCCCCCCCCACACACACACACACACAAACACGTACTATAAATGTAAATACAAACAAGACGACTGAAATCAGCTGAGATATTTGCCTGTCCATTTCCCCCCCTTTACAGCCCGCCCCCGATGTTCCATAACATGTTTTCTCCATTCAATGGCCAACATTTTAATCAATTCTGCTGCACTAAAAACTGCTGACAATGCATGTTTTTCGTGTATAAGTGATAACAGAAAAATCGACAAACGTGTATGAATAATGATAACTCCTCAAGCGGCTGAATCCTCTACACTACAGCTATCTTTTTTTCTGATTGCAGGAAAAATGCACCGTATGCACTCCAACATTCCATCACAACGCTGGACAAACTGATGAAATATTATCGATATGTGAGTGAGGTTTATGCTCCAATGGAAACGGACAGAGATGCTCCAAGGGATAAAGACAGAGTATTGAAAGCTGGCCGGCTAAATTCTGAAATAATGCCCGAATCACACCCCCACCCAATCCATTCTAAAGCTTTATGTTTTCTCTCTTTTTTGTGGCAAGTTCAATTCGTTCGTTTTTCTCGCATTTAAGAAAGCGAGAGAGAGAGAGAGAGAGAGAGAGAGAGAGAGAGAGAGAGAGAGAGAGAGAGAGAGAGAGAGAGAGAGAGAGAGAGAGAGAGAAAGCGAGAGAGAGAGAGAGAGAGAGAGAGAGAGAGAGAGAGAGAGAGAGAGAGAGAGAGAGAGAGAGAGAGAGAGAGAGAGAGAGAGAGAGAGAGAGAGACATACTGAAGGTCGAGGAAACTCGGAGATAGAGACGGAGACAGACATCCAGGCAGACTGAGAGAAATTGTTGATGCATATGTTTTGTCATCGTTTTGTGAATATACTCAGTAGCCTCATCTGTGGTGTATCGTTTAGAAAGACCTCTCCCCACACACATAGACCTATATTAGTACCCTGCCCCCACACATAGACTTATATTAGGTCCCTGCCCCCACACATAGACCTATATATATTAGGTCCCTGCCCCACATAACTGCATACAACTTCGTTTCTTGCTCTGTCGGCAATTTGCAAACGATTTTTCTTGCATACTTCGCACTGATGACAGATAATCAATAATTCGTGTGTACTGTTGGAATGCCCGAAAAAGCCAAACTGGCAGGACACTTAAAAGTGACACAGGGGGTTCATTTTTACCCCCTCGAAAAATGCTCCATTTGTCTTCATTCCTAGCTCCATTAGCAAAACGCCTCCACAGGCAAGCCGAACGCTGAAGGAATGGAAGATAATCAATATGTGTTTCTGCCGAAAGAAGGGAAAACTCAGTTTCAGGAAAAAGTGGCATCAATGATTAGTTCATAGTTGTGTATGTTGTCCTTTTTTTGTCCCTTTCCCTTTCCTTAATTGACAGTTTAAGTTGAAGCGCGTGCAAACACACACACACACACACACACACACACACACACACACACACACACACACACACACACACACACACACACACACACACACACACACACCTCTCTCTTTTTTATGTATTTATTATTATTTCTCTTCTCTTATCTTTAGACCTTTTCATTTGATTTCATACGGCTTGTTTGTTGTTTGTTTGTTTGTTAGTCGTGTGTGCATGTTTTTGTTTTTCATTTTTTGCATTACCTTTCTTCTTTATTGTGGTCTTTCTAACTTTCTCCGCATTAATTGTGTTTCCATTTAATATTCTGGTTGCACTTAGCATTTTTCATCTATCAAATCGTTCCATTTGTATGCTTTTTTTTGTTTTAGTGAATATTATATGTTTAGTACTTGTTTAAGGACAGGTTGTTAAAAAGGGTATGTGCCTAGCTTAAACCTTTATCCTCGTAAAATAAATATATCTCTCTCTCTCTCTCTCTCTCTCTCTCTCTCTCTCTCTCTCTCTCTCTGTCTCTCTCTCTGTCTCTCTCTGTCTCTCTCTGTGTGTCTCTCTGTCTCTCTGTCTCTCTGTCTCTCTGTCTGTCTCTGTCTCTCTCTCTCTCTGTCTCTCTCTCTGTCTCTCTCTGTGTCTCTCTCTCTCTCTCTGTCTGTCTCTCTCTCTCTCTCTCTGTCTCTCTCTCTGTCTCTCTCTCTCTGTCTCTCTCTATCTCTGTCTCTGTCTCTCTCTCTCTCTATCTCTGTCTCTCTCTCTACCAAAGTATTATACCTACATGCGCACCTACACCCCCCCCCCCCCAAAAAAAAATAAACAAGTCGCGTAAGGCGAAAATACAACATTTAGTCAAGTAGCTGTCGAACTCACAGACTGAAACTGAACGCAATGCAACGCAGCAAGACCGTATACTCGTAGCATCGTCAGTCCACCGCTCATGGCAAAGGCAGTGAAATTGACAAGAAGAGCGGGGTAGTAGAACTGCGCTGAGAAGGATAGCACGCTTTTCTGTACCTCTCTTCGTTTTAACTTTCTGAGCGTGTTTTCAATCCAAACATTGCATATCTATATGTTTTTGGAATCAAGAACCGACAAGGAATAAGATGAAAGTGTTTTTAAATTGATTTCGAAAATTTAATTTTGATCATAATTTTTATATTTTTAATTTTCAGAGCTTGTTTTTAATCCAAATATAACATATTTATATGTTTTTGGAATCAGAAAATGATGGAAAATAAGATGAACGTAAATTTGGATCGTTTTATTACAAAAATAATATTTTTACAATTTTCAGATTTTTAATGACCAAAGTCATTAATTAATTTTTAAGCCACCAAGCTGAAATGCAATACCGAAGTCCGGGCTTCGTCGGAGATTACTTGACCAAAATTTCAACCAATTTGGTTGAAAAATGAGAGCGTGACAGTGCCGCCTCAACTTTCACGAAAAGCCGGATATGACGTCATCAAAGACATTTATCAAAAAAATGAAAAAAACGTCTGAGGATATCATACCCAGGAACTCTCATGTCAAATTTCATAAAGATCGGTCTAGTAGTTTAGTCTGAATCGCTCTACACACACACACAGACAGACAGGCAGACACACACACATACACCACGACCCTCGTCTCGATTCCCCCCTCTATGTTAAAACATTTAGTCAAAACTTGACTAAATGTAAAAAGCAACAGTCCTATCTAGGACAACCGAACAACAAAAAACTAATATAGGCCAAACTCGTACACCAACAAAACAAACAAGACAAAACAAAAAGACATGGAGCAAAACCCAGACAGGAAGCAGAAGAGAGAAAGAAAAGCAGTCCCCGCACGCAATGTGAGTCTAAATCCAATTTGGAAAGAGCGACATCGTAGCTTCACATGGGACCAACTGCAAGTCAGCCCCAAAGTTCATTACTGCAGTCCATACCCTCCTCTAGGAGTGCTTCCAGGAGTGTCGAACCAACACTGCTGTCACATCCACCAAACCATAAAGCTTACACTCAAATGCTTTAAAGATGCAGTGGACACCCCCCCCCCCCACCCCCCTTAAAAGGATTTATCCCGTGCAAACAGTACTGCTGGCTAACTCAGATCTGTACAGACTTTTACCACGGACAAGCCCCCCCCCCTCCCCCCTCGACATGGACACTTACAAAGTCTAAACGTCCTTACTTGTGAATCATCCTGTGAAATGAAATCGTAAAAAAAAGACCCAACTTGCACGAAAAATAGTAACAACAATCACGCCGTTGATTTTGGAAGTTTCTCCAAGCGGAAAGGTGCTCTTCGCACAAGTACAAAGCCTGTTGGATATATCTATGGTGATACAAGCTGCGTCACAAGTACAAAGCCTGTTGGATATATCTATGGTAATACAAGCTGCGTCACAAGTACAAAGCCTGTTGGATATATCTATGGTAATACAAGCTGCGTCACAAGTACAAAGCCTGTTGGATATATCTATGGTAATACAAGCTGCGTCACAAGTACAAAGCCTGTTGGATATATCTATGGTAATACAAGCTGCGTCACAAGTACAAAGCCTGTTGGATATATCTATGGTAATACAAGCTGCGTCACAAGTACAAAGCCTGTTGGATATATCTATGGTAATACAAGCTGCGTCACAAGTACAAAGCCTGTTGGATATATCTATGGTAATACAAGCTGCGTCACAAGTACAAAGCCTGTTGGATATATCTATGGTAATACAAGCTGCGCCACAAGTACAAAACCTGTTGCATATATCATGGTGATACAAGAAGCGTCACAAGTACAAAGCATGTTGGATATATCTATGGTGATTTACAAGCTGCGTCACAAGTACAAAGCCTGTTGGATATATCTATGGTGATACAAGCTGCGTCACAAGTACAAAGCCTGTTGGATATATCTATGGTGATACAAGCTGCGTCACAAGTACAAAGCCTGCTGGATATATCTATGGTAATACAAGCTGCGTCACAAGCACAAAACCTGTTGCATATATCTATGGAGATACAAGCTGCGCCACAAGTACAAAACCTGTTGCATATATCTATGGAGATACAAGCTGCGTCACAAGTACAAAACCTGTTGCATATATCTATGGAGACACAAGCTGCGTCACAAGTACAAAACCTGTTGGATATATATATGGTGATACAAGCTGCGTCACAAGCACAAAACCTGTTGCATATATCTATGGTGATACAAGCTGCGTCACAAGCACAAAACCTGTTGCATATATCTATGGTGATACAAGCTGCGTCACAAGCACAAAACCTGTTGCATATATCTATGGTAATACAAGCTGCGTCACAAGCACAAAACCTGTTGCATATATCTATGGTGATACAAGCTGCGTCACAAGTACAAAACCTGTTGGATATATCTATGGTGATACAAGCTGCGTCACAAGTACAAAGCCTGTTGGATATATCTATGGTGATACAAGCTGCGTCACAAGCACAAAACCTGTTGCATATATCTATGGTGATACAACCTGCGTCACAAGTACAAAACTTGTTGCATATATATCTATGGTGATACAAGCTGCGTCACAAGTACAAAGCCTGTTGGATATATCTATGGTGATTTACAAGCTGCGTCAAAAGGAAAAGACCGTACCTTTAAAGAACTAAGTTGTTACATCTCACAGGAAGAAAAATCCATTTCCCTCAATCAGTCAGCCGCTGCACGAAAACCCTATTTTATTCCCGACTGTGAATACGAAATGGCTTCTTACAAGCTACTCGACAAGATTTTCTTGCTTTCTTTCTTTTTCTCTTAATTCTGCAACTTTTCAAGTCCAAAGGAAAAATCTTCTTTTGCGATCAAAGATCAATAGTCTTCCCCCGGCAATTTCTCTGAGTTAACTTTTTGTCTTCGTTGAACAAGTTCCACTGACCTTTTCCTGTGTGAGTGTCTGTGTCCAGCTACTTTCTCTCTGTCTCCGTCTCTTTCTCTCTGTTTGTCTCTGTGTGTCTGTCCGTCTGTGTCTGTCTGTCTGTCTGTCTGTCTGTCTCTCTCTGTGTTTGTCTCTGTGTCTGTCCGTCTGTGTCTGTCTCTGTCTCTCTCTTTCTTTCTCTCTGTTTGTCTGTGTGTGTGTGTCTGTCTGTGTCTGTCTGTCTGTCTGTCTGTCTGTCTGTCTATCTTTCTGCCTGTCTGTCTGTCTCTCTCTCTCTCTCTCTCTCTCTCTCTCTCTCTCTCTCTCTCTCTCTCTCTCTCTCTCTCTCTCTCTCTCTCACAGAAGCAAAGGACGCTTAAGACTGTCCTTGCTACAAGAAACAAAACGATGCTCGAGATTTCTTTGAAGACAGAGAAGTTTCAAATCGATAAGATGCAAGATAATACTTCCTATATAAAACTGGAGAAAGGGGTGCCCCAGGGTAGGGAGGGGGGGGGATGTGACGTTCGATACACAATGGAACTGCAAGCCGTACTAGAGACAAGAGCGACAACGAGAAAACGGCAGACAAGTCGATAACTACATGATGCGTGTCGCTGCATTGCATGCACCCCGCCATGACATGCATTCATGGCTCCAGCACACACACACACACACACGGACAAAACGGACAAGGCAGACAAATCAATAAGGCAACAGTGCATGGCGATGCTCTGCATGCTGTCCGCCATTTCGCATAACGATGGTTTCAGATTCTCTGCACGCTGTCCACCATGTCGCATAACGATGGTTTCAGATTCTCTGCACGCTGTCCACCATGTCGCATAACGATGGTTTCAGATTCTCTGCACGCTGTCCACCATGTCGCATAACGATGGTTTCAGATTCTCTGCATGCTGTCCGCCATGTCGCATAACGATGGTTTCAGATTCTCTGCACGCTGTCCACCATGTCGCATAACGATGGTTTCAGATTCTCTGCATGCTGTCCGCCATGTCGCATAACGATGGTTTCAGATTCTCTGCACGCTGTCCACCATGTCGCATAACGATGGTTTCAGCTCTGCCCTGCCTGCAGGGGACATGTATACATTGATCAACAAGCTCCACGACTTGGATCATTAATCTGCAATAAAACCTGTCCTACTTTCAACCACAAGTTGTGCGTGTGTTGTTGTCGTACGTGTGTCGTTTTAGTATGTGTGTATTCGTGCGTATGTGTGTCTGTGTATTGTTTGTTGTTTGTATACATGTATGTACATAGATGTTTTTTGTTTGTTTGTTTTTGTTTTGCTGTTTGCGGCGTTCAAGCTAAAACCCTTACGTTCATTGTCATAAGTGTTATTATTATGCGTCATGGAAAAAAACAAATTGATACGTCATAGAAAACTTCATGTCGTTCCTGTTCTTTAAGTGTGCTATTTTTACTCTATTTCATACTACTCCTTAAAACACAACCACAACAACCACAACAACAACATCAATAGTAAGGTTCAGTAGCTAAAGACAGTCTGTCTAGTAACGGTAAATTCACATGCCTCCGCCCACCTTTTCTTTCTTTTTGTTAATGGCCTGAACTTACACAATAAAGTCACTCGTGCATAACCTTTCTCGGCATAGAATAGCATTTTGTGAGAGAAAAAAAAGAAGCTTTTGACGTTATTACATAAACAAGCCCGTGAATTAATATTGATAAGTTCAAAATAAAAATGTTTGACCTTTTAGAAGGCTGAAAGAATTTTAGTCAGTCTCGCAGCACTTCATAAAACACTGGCGTTTATGTTATGATTGGCAAACATCCCATGGGCACATCTATTCTAACTCTAAGCAGTGAAAAGGCTCTGTCATCTTCAAAAACAACTTGCCATAAAATAGACGCACAAAAACACGACCCAATGCCTTTGGGAAAATCTCCACTCCTGTTATGTCAAGAATTATTACGTTGTTTATGCCACTCAAAATGAACACACACTATACTAAAGCCTCTTTCCCCACCCCTCTTTCTCCTGGGAGATTCACAGAGAACAGGGGTGTGGTGTGAACGATAGAGTGCCCAACTGGGTTGGAACCAAGCGCTGGGTTGTACTGGTTGAAACTTAAATTTGTTTGACATTTCAAACCAATCTGTACCAGTGCTTACGTCAACCCAGTTGGGCACTTCGTCGCGCACTCCACCCCAGGAAGATGAGGGAATGTGACAGGTAGAACCGAACCAATACAAAATAAACCCACCATCAGACTTTACCAACACGCACTAAGCAGTAAACCATTTTTTACTTACTAGGCTCCAACTTTAATTAGCTAACCGTAGAGTATTCTTTCACCATTTTTTTTACTTACTAGGCTCCAACTTTAAATAGCTAACCGTAGAGTATTCTTACACCATTTTTTTCCAACTTGTTATAAGCCCACGTCCATCTGAAAAAAGACCAAAAAGTTCCAAGTACACCTTCGAAAGTTCGTATTACTAGTACCAGTACTGCCCCCGCATTCAAATTACTTGCTCAAACCTTCAGTTTTTTGCAAATGATATCGTGTAGGCGCTTCGCAAATCCCACTAGAGGATCGCGAAAGGAAAGAGTGGTGTTATAGGGATCACCAGACAGAAGGAGATCAGGTCCTCATTAGTTCAATCAGATTGAAATAGAGCCGGTGTAACACGACAAAATTACTCCCACGAGATTTTTTACTCCGGAGTAAACATTTCGTACGAAAATTGTACTCCCTTCACGAAAAACTTACTCCCCCATAACACGAGAAAATTACTCCCCACGACAGGTGTGTTCCGAGTCACATTTCGGTCGAAAATGTTACTCCCCTGACGAATAAATAACGAATAAAAATTAAAATTATTCCACCCTAACACGAGCAATTTACTGCCCACGCCAGGTGTACGCAACTTTTACTCCCCTGTCCCCTGTTTGTCTTGGTGGTGGAAGGGGTGGAGGGAGGGTAGCGCGACATTTGTTTGCGCGAGATCACGTATTGGCATTATCCCTTCGCCCGCATCTCATTTTTGCGTACGAGATTTTTACTGGAAGTACACAAATTGGGGAGTCAAAATTTCGTGGAGGGAGTAATTTTTTCGTGCCTTGGGGAGTTCTTTTCTCGTACGAAAGGTGTACTCAGAGTAAGAATTTCGTACGAAATATTTAATCCGGAGTAAATATTTCGTGGAGTAAGAATTTTGTGTTACACCGGGAACGCCGTCCATCTTGCGCTGTACATGTATCGAACGCTGAAGAAGAAGTCTCGGTTTGTCATACTGAAACCACTTTTCTGTTCGATAGTATGGCTCCCGTAACGCTTCCGTTTTTCAATTTAAAAATTCATTTTTTCTCTCTTAAAAAAAAATCAATACTTTCGTTATTTCTTCAATAGTATGTCCCTCAGAAGGGGTTTGGGTCGAATCATTGGATTCTGCCAATATCCGTGTGTGAGTTCATGTACATGAATACTCGATTTGATTCATTTGTAGCTGAAGGTTTTGTGCAGAACTCAGATCGTACTTGTAGACAAACATAAATAGCTCTCCGATCATCCTACCAAAAACTGGGCTAAACAAAATATCTATTGAGCGATTTGGAACAGTCTCTTGACGTGGATGAGTCCCTTTAACAATGATGTCTACAATCCCAGAAATGATGTCCATAAGCCCAACCCTCCTTCAAGAAGACATCGTTACACCGTGTCCAGGAAATCCTGTGACAAGACAGCGATTTGGAAGAGGGATGTTAAGAGAGATAAGATAGACAAGAACGGCAGCTTTGCTCGGCTTTTGAACAGACGTTGGGTACACACTCCCCTTAACAATGACACCGACACATGCCAGAAATGACGCCCACAATCCCTCCTCTACCCAAAAGAAGACATCGTTACACCGTGTCCAGTAAATCCGGCGACAGGACAGCAATAGAAAGGAGAGGTGTTAACAGAGAGCAGATAGACAAGAACTGCAGCGTTACTCGACGTTGGAACTGTTGTTTTGACACAGTTCCTTTAACAATGACACCGACAAATGCCAGAAATGACGTCCACAATCCCAAGAAGACATCGTTACGCCGTGTCCAGTAAATCCGGTGACAGGACAGCGATAGGAAAGAGGGGTGTTAAGAGAGATCAGATGAGACGATGACTGCAGCATTGCCACACTGATTAGCACAATCTGACAGCCAATGGCCCGTTCCAGGGGCGTGCTAATGGCTTTCTGCGTGTTATGCAGGGACCGAGGTAAGGTATATTGTATTGATTAACCTCAGTAGCCGGGCCAAGGCCGGTGTATAAATACCACTCTGTCTTTTCACCCGGGAGACGGCAGCATGCAGAATGTATGGTTTGCCTATTTTCCCTCCGTCGCGAAGCCTGTCTCATTAACACCGTGGTGTCTTTTTCTCTCCCAGAGACAGTAAGAGACAATGCGATTCCTATGTTATCCTGCTCTGTAATGTCTACATAGGAAGACTTTTGTGTCTTGTTTCCCCAGAGACGGTACCCTGTAGACCTTAACTTTCCCGTATAATTCTTCTCCTCTGTAGTGTACGCGAATGAATACGACTACTCTACTACCACACGTCCCCCCCCCAACACACACACACACACCCCACCCCCTCTCAAAGACGATAGCATGCAAAATGTATGTTTCTTGCATTTTCTTACCTTGTCTAGACTGCAAATGGGTCCGTCTTATTTTTCCCGGTGCGTGCCCCATTCCCCCTTTCTGCCAATTTAGTAAGATTCGCTTCTATTAGTTATGTACTTTTGGGATCTTCCATTGGACATAATTGTTGTCATTTGGGATCGTTTCAGCGCCGCCTTTTCAGTGAGTGTCTGAAATCTGTCTTCGGGAAAATGTAATTTTACAACTTTCTTTTAACTGG